>NC_071289.1:58899914-59206008 GCF_943734705.1 Anopheles coustani
TGCCAGAGCGCCTGGAACATCATCCTGGTGTCGGCCCAGAACGTTTGCCTCGATGCCACCGGTGGTCGATCACCGTGCAACGGTGACTCTGGTGGTCCGCTGGCAGTGCAGGACGGTGGCAACAGCCTCGAGGTCGGTATTGCCTCGTTCGTGTCCGCTCAGGGCTGTGCATCGGGCATCCCGTCCGTTTGGGTGCGCGTCTCCTTCTACCGAGACTTCATTGCGGAGAACTCGGACTACGTGTTCCGTCCTTAAAATGTAGATTTTAATTCTTCCACCTTAATTAAAGCGTAATTTACTATCAAACCGTAACATTGTAGTGTTTTTTTTTCTTTATTGAGTAATTGGTTCACTCAACCAAAGTATTGATCTTTTATTCAATATATTGGTGAAAATGCATTATACTAGTGATGAGAAAGCACCGAAAATGTCGGGAGCAGAACATATCATTTGCTCTCAGCCAAAGAACAGATCGGATCAGAGGAGCATAATCGTACTTCAATGCTATGCAGCTAAGGGTCAGCGTCAGTAGGAGCAGATTGAAGTATTTGCCCTCATATTTTCGGATCAGAGCAGGTCATATACAACACAATATGATGGGTAACTTTACACGACGCTACACTGTGGCGTACTCAATATTATAATTATGAAATTTAATGCTTCAACATTACTAGTAACGGTGGTTTTGCCTTACAGCAGGATGTCCTATACGATGTGGAGGCAACAGTGGAGGTAGAAGAGTGGTAATTTCCGGTGCAACCGTTGTCTCTGTAGTTGGTTGATCGGTGGTCGCTTCCGGTTGATCCGACGTAGTCGTAGGAGTTTCAAGCGTCGTCGTGGGAGTTGCAAGCGTCGTAGTGGGTGTTTCAACCGTTGTCGTGGGAATTTCAACCGTCGTCGTGGGAGTTTCAACCGTCGTCGTGGGAGTTTCAACCGTCGTCGTGGGAGTTTCAAGCTCGGCTTCAGTAGTAACAGATACCGAAGGAGTGGTTGTCGTTGTTTGCTGAGTTTCCGGAGGTGTTGGAAAGAATTCAAAATCATTACGAATCGTCACGTCCGAGTTTGCTTCGATCCAGGCCAGGAAGGGTGTAAGGCGCGTGTACACAGCGGGCCAGTTGGCGTCACAACCGAGCCATGTTGTGAAGGAGAACACTCCGATCACGGTCTGATGTCCGTCGGCGTCCTGCACCGTCAGCGGACCACCCTGATCGCCCTGACACGGCGAACCACTGCTGGACGCTACGCACACGTGACTCTCTGCGATGCCTCCCAGAAATTGAAGGTTACAGGCTGTGTTGGTGGTGACCGCTCCATCAACGCGGTGCAGATTATTCAGGGGCAGTACCTCGGGCGCGTTCTGTCCCAGCGCACCCCAACCGCTGATGGTGGCGAGTTGGTTGGTGAACAGCGAGTCCGCCTGCCTCCAGTTGGGCAATCGTGCTAATCTGACGTAATCTGCAACAAAAACGATCGGTTAGCGATACGTGCGTTTGCTACTTGATTGATGTCGCCTGCACCGGATGTTCCGCGATAACCGGTTGGGTTCGTAGATTGGAACCGCTATCGACTCCTTTGACAACTTACTGGAGATGTTGGCTGGTCGGGATAGTTGTACCAAGGCCAGGTCGTTCAGATTTTGACTGGGAACATATGCCTGGTGTAGTATGACGGCGTTAGCCATAACAATATCCTCGACGTCATTCATGTTGGAAGCTCCCAGGAGCACCGTAGTTGAACCAGGACTATAGAATAAAAACGAGTAGAAAAAACGCTACTACCAAAGTAACCTTTCTTAACCGCTTCTAACTCACTTGACAAAACAGCTCGCAGCCGTTAGGACATAGTTTGTCGACACTAGAGTAGCTCCGCAAAACCGGTTCCCGATCGGCTGTTGAATCATCAAACCCACTGCATATGGAATCTCTTCAGGGCCAACAGGAATTCCGCCTCGGATGCGAGGAGTCTTCTGGATCGGTAGCTCTACACGTTTACCTGCCAAATTCACAGCCTCCAGGGGGTTAGCCGAACAAGCTGTTAAAGTTAGGACTGCTGATAGCAGTAGACACACGTGCAAGTTCTTCATCTTCGCCCTTTCGTATTGTTTCCGACCGTCCTTCGAATAACACCGGTAGCTTACGACTGAATGGGAAGTGGATTAGATTAGCGCGTTTTATACTGTCGTTGTGCAAATGTCCAGATAGGGTGCATAAGTAATGGAGTGGAATTGATTTGATAAAGTTCGTTTCGATAGCAGTTACTTTCGATGTTTTGTCGGTCGGTTTCAGCGGACTCACTTTCCTGTATGCAACGAAACATTTCGTTTGAAACCGGGCTGTTTGAAACATTTCATCAAAACAAATACATACAGAATTAATAACCATCCACAGATCTTTGGTTTAGGACTACCAATAAATTCAATTCCTACAGGTTTGAGTGAAGTTATCGAACATTACCTGTAAATGGTAAAAACCTGTGAAAACATTGTGCATGAAAACCATGTTTGAAAGTCGTTCGTCTCTGAGCTTTGTTACAAATGTTGTGGAAATTTGGTTTGGGAAATTTGGTAGACTTAGGTTTAGTCAATAATATTACAATAATACATTACACCTCCTGACCAGAATTCCAGGTGTGCTGGTTAAATAATATACTACTTGAATGCACTTGGTTGATCAGTCACTTACGTTCTAAGTAAGTTCTAAATTATAGATCGTTTAGAGCAAAGTTTTTCACTTTGGTAATTAGTTTAAAACAATTTACAATTCATTGTTTATTTTTCCTCTTGTTTATTTATTACAGGGCATTCGACTCAGTCGTATATAGCAAATGTGGACATTAGTTGTAAATACTATGGTTGATCCGAGACAGCCGAGCGCTAGTGCCGGTTAGAAAATCGGCCTATGAGCGCCGGGGCTCACCACCTCGACGGCGTGGGTTCGAATCCCAACCGAGACCGGACCCTCCCCTGTACGAGAGGACTGACTACCCACGTACAACAGGGAAACAGGTCTCGTAAGTCCTTAACGGGCAGGCATGACCAAGAGGTCGTTACACCAAGAAGAAGAAGAAGAAGAAGACTATGGTTGATTTACACAAAGCTAAGTTCATTTTTCAGTTATGATACAATTTTTTTAAATGATTTTCAAATGATTTGTTTAAAATGATTTCTATATTTTCTATTCATAGGTGTATGAATTCTTTTAACTATATAAGAGTATAATACTTTTTATGCAAGTTTATCTATGTTGATGAGTTCTGAGATTTTACTGAATTCAAGTTAGTAAGTTATCACCGAAAAGTTGATTTACGATCCGATACTACAATGGGGACAATACATGTGCAAAGACGCTCTACATCGGTCTTATTCTACTTGATGAGCAGATAAAAATGTGTTGTTTTCATTCAATAAAAGATAGTTCGTCAATGTCGTATATATTATTATTGTAATCCTATTGTATTGTTTGGTCAATCGCATGGCACTAACGGCAGATCCATTAAAAATGACGGAGTTAAAATATACCTAAAAAATGCACTCATGTCTTAAGACAGATGCTCTTTTACTGCTAGAATGGATGGCTTAATGAATCTTATCAATAGTCTACCACGTTAGATAATAAAACAAAACCAGTGTCAGAAGATTAGTGAAACATGCTGAATTCAGCAGCAATTTACCGAATTTAACCGACTTATCGGATGATAACGCACCTGTTTTTGGCTGCCACCGTGCAGCCGTTGTGGTGCGACATCTTATCAAACCGATCCTGGCGCATGGTATCGCTTTGGAGATCTATAGAGCAAATCAGTGAAAGGTTTCGTGAACTTCATGTTATCAGGGACTCCACGGTAGGCACCTGGAAAAACCCATGTCTCCAGATCAAACCCGTGTCTTCTGAGCGTGATGATAGTTAAACGATGTGTCCGGGTGATCTTCTTCCATTCTTCCGGGATAATCTTGTAGTCGAACACAGTGTCTGTAGATAAATTAGACCATCGTGGGATCATAAACCAAACCAAAGCACGTAGGAAGTTTATCGTTGACAAGGGCGGTTAAGGTTGCTCCTTGACCAAATGACGTCGACGCAACTACGCACACGTAACGCGCAGGCCGATCCACGGCTGTGGGTTTTATCAGGCGATGAAAATTATATCGCCCATCATTCGATCCGAATTCGATAAAGCGGTAGGCTAAGCTGGTCGTATGGGCTCGACCATAGGGTTAAAAAGCGCTTGCGTCGTGCGGTTGGCGCTTAGTTGGAGTTGATAGTCCCCAAGATGAAATCCCTGTTCGTGTTCGCACTGCTGCTGGTCGCCGTGACGGCGTACGCTACGCCCGACAGACGTGTCGTTGGTGGCGAGTTGGCCACGCTGGGCCAGTTCCCGTACACCGTTGGATTGATCACGCGTATCAACATTCTGCTGACGAGCCAGTGCGCTGGTTCGCTGATTTCGGCCAACTTCATCCTCACGGGAGGTCGTTGTGTGTCTGGGTAAGTAGGCTGGTGGCTGTTAGGGTGTTGTTGCCAAAGTGATCCGATACTAATGATCGTTGTCTCGTAGAATCCAGAGTGCTGTCGCTGTGCTCGGTGGTCTGCGCATCAACGACGCGAACGAGGCTGGTACCATCCGCATCACCGTCACGGACTTCATCATCCATCCGAACTACGAAACCGAGCCTGACATCTTTGATGTGGCGTTGATTCGCACGCCGCTGCCGGTGCCGTTCAACGACCGTGTGCGCCCCGTACGTCTGCCGAACCGTCGCCAGGTTACGGCTACCTTCCTCAACCAGCAGGCCACCGTTACCGGCTGGGGACGCTTCGGTCAGGGTACGGCCAACTCGGAGGAGCTGCGCTTCGCTCGCTCGCAGGTCATTTCGACGCTTGCCTGCCGCATCAGCCTGCCGACCAATACGATCCTCGACGAGCACGTGTGCACCGATGGTGCCACCAACTCACCGTGCCAGGGTGACTTTGGCGCTCCGGTCACCATCGTCGACGCCGATGGTACCACCACGCAGATCGGTGTGTTCTCGTTCATCTCGATCCTGGGTTGCGAGTCGGGCCGTGCCGCCGTGCACACGCGCATGTCCTCCTACCTGGACTGGATCGGCCAGAACTCGGACGTCGTGATTCGTGACGACTTTTAAGTGACCTTTCCTCCGGTTGCCGTTTGTAGGCGCACGATAAACGAAATGGAATAAATAGATTCTTACTCTGGTTAATCTTATCGGGGAACACTGGGGGATGGGGAAAATTTTTTTTCAACTTTTTTGTAAGAGGTCCAGAAGTTCCTCGAAGCCATCGGTATTCGGAAAGCTCCTCGTGCACCTGGGGCACCTGGGGCTGTCCTATCTTATCAGTACTTCAGTATATAGCTTTGATGGAAGGACTGTATAAAACTTCCACCAGAGGACACCAGCGGTGGTCAGAAGTGATCGAGTGTTACCCCTGTACGTACACAGATAGAGACGAGGCATACCAACCAGCGACAACATGAGGCAATTGTCGATAGCTTTGCTGATTTGCTTGCTCGGAGCTGGATCGTCGGTTTTCGGTAGTCCGGTTGAGGAACACCGGAATGGGCGTGTGGTTGGCGGAGAACTGGCTACCGTAGGCCAGTTTCCATACGCCGTAGGTCTGGTGACCCACGGATCGTCGATACTATTCAACGGTCGCTGTGCTGCTTCGTTGATCTCGGCAAACTATATCCTCACCGCGGCGAGCTGTGTACAGAGGTATCGATCAGCTGTGCGATCGATTATCCGGCGAAAGGTTATTTGATGAATGATACATCCACGTCCATTTCAGTGCCACCTCCGCCTTTGCCTACATCGGTGGGTTGCGAATGGATGACGCATCGGAACCGGGCCGCGAGAGGCTCCTGGTGGAACGGTTCGTGCTGCACTCGAGCTTTGTCGATGGTGGGGAGAATTTCGATGTAGCCCTGGCCCGGCTGCCGCGCAGTGTTACCTTCAGCGACCGCATTCGACCGATTCGGCTACCGAACAAGCGGCAGGTGCAGGCCACCTTCGCCGGGCAGCTTGGTACGGTGTTCGGTTGGGGCCGGTTTGGATCGGGCATAAGTAACTCGGCGGAACTGCGGTTCGCTAGGGCACCGGTACTGACCAACCTGGCGTGCCGTCTCAACCTGCCCACCAACACCATCTCCGATGCGCATATGTGCACCGATGGGGCGCTGGGTGGACCCTGCCCCGGCGATAATGGAGCACCGTTGACCATCGTCGATGCCGATGGTGTCACCACCCAGATTGGTGTGTTTTCGTTCAACTCGATCCTGGGATGTGAGTCCGATCGGGCAGCCGTATACACGCGCATGTCTTCCTATCTTGATTGGATTGGACAGAACTCGGACGTCGTGATCCGTGAAGACTTCTAACGGGGTTGGTTGGTTGAGACATTGTGATTTGTTCGGAAATAAAATAAAACTAGTGCTCGGTGTTTTGGTTTGTTGAAGAATTCATACATTTTTCACTAATTACGGAACAATGGCATCTGAATTCGCCTCAATCCAGTCCAGATAGTCGGTCACGCGCGTATGCACCGATGGCCAACCGCGCTCGCAGCCCCACGAAAAACTGTACGAATGGACGCCGATGAGTATCGTCTGCCCGTTTTCGGTAACCGTGACCGGTCCACCTTCGTCTCCGACGCAGGCTGCTCCGTCATCCGTCGAGGTGCAAATGTTCGTCGACCGCAGGTACAGTGGAAAGCTTACCAGGCAGCTCGTGTTGGTAATGACCCGACCGCGGAAGAACAGCAGACGTCGCACGGGCACGGGTTCACCGGTGCTCGATCCCGTTTGACCCCAGCCCGCAATGGTTGCTAGGTAGTTGTTGAACGAGTGGCCCACGTATAGGCGGCTCGGTAGTTGAGCGATCTGCACCCGTGGGGACAGTCCGACCGGACGGGAGAGTGTCAGGATGGAGAGGTCGTTCGAATCGAAGAAGCTGCTGTAGCTCGGATGTACCAGAACGGACGAAATCGTAATGAAGTCCTGCACCATGGTCATGTCGTAGGCGCCAAGCATGGCCGTGATGGTGCGATAGCTGGAGGGAAACGAAAGCCGTCAAACATAACAAACAGCGTCATTTTTGGTCAAACTAAATATTGAACTCCATAACTTACCCATCGACACAAGAGGCAGACGATAGAATATGCCTGAGGGATATCAACGTGCCACCGCAAAAGTACGTCCGCGATGGAAATGTCACAAGAACTCCGACCGCAAACGGAATATCGGTAGGACCCGCTTCGACGCCATTGTTGATGCGCCTCTGAGGTCCATCGTCTCCGATCAGCGGGTTGGCTGTCGAAAGTACAACCAACGTGCAGAGGATCACCACGGCCAGGAATCCAAACTGGGCCGATCGTTTCTCCATGATGATTGTACTCTGGACCGTGTGATACCTTCAACAACTCCAACGACTACAGCGTCCGTTGGTCCCGAACTGGTGCTTTATATTTACGCATGAGGGAATGGACCCTTACGGGTTTTCCCTCCCCCCGTTTCGATAAGATGATCAGACAGGTGCAATCTTGATGAAGATAGAGACAAGGGAGAAGCTTTATTATGGCACCGGGAAAACAATTTACTGGACAGTCATGTGCTCCATATTACTGACGAATGAGGGCGTCCGTGTTCAGCTCGATCCAGTTCATGTACTCGGTCAGACGGACGTGGACTGCGGGGCGACCACGCTCACATCGGGACGCCGTGAACACGTGGATACCGATCAGGAACGTCTCTCCGTTCTCTGTGACCGTCACCGGGGCACCTTGGTCGCCGATACAGGGTGCACCACCGTCCGTGGTGGTGCAGATGTGTGTACTACGGATGTTGGTAAGTGGGAAGGATAGACCACAGCTGAGGTTGGTGATGACGGGGCTACGGATGAAGCGCAGGTTTGGCATCGGTAGTGGCTCTCCGGTGTTGGTTCCGGTTTCACCCCAACCCGAGATGGTTGTGATGTAGTTGTTGAACGAATGTCCAATGTACATACGGCGCGGAGGGTTGATGATTTGAATTTGATCTAAAATAAGGGAGTTGGAGTTAACACATTGACAGATCGGTAATTGACCTTGGTTACTTACCGTTCCATCGAGGCTGCCGGGCCAACGTAAGGATTGCGATATCGTCCCTCTCCAAGAACGAACTGTAGTCCGGATGGACGCGAATGTGTGAAACCGGCACAAAGTCGGACGTACTAGCGATGGTGCTCGCACCCAACATTGCCGTGATGGAAGACTGACCATTGACGCAGGAGGCGGCCGTTAGGACATGCGTCGGCGAAATCAGGGCGCCTCCGCAGAAGTTCGTACCGGACGTCAGCGAGATCAGCAGTCCAACAGCCCACGGCACGTCGGTTGGGCTGGCGATTTGTCCATTGTTAATGCGCCGATCTGGAACGTCGGCGGCTGAGCGGATCTCCCCCGAGGCGGCAACTATGGCCGCCAGCAGTAGCGCAGCGCAAAACTTCGACATGCTGTTGTTGGTAATAACGGCAGCACAATGAGTTGCGGGGCCAGTCGGTGGGGTATTTTTCTAGAGGCTGCTCGGGAAGTCTATTTCTTTACCGCAACGAAACGATTTAGGGCTGATCGTAATCAACCAATGGCAATCTTTTGGGCTTGGTCTTATCAAGCGTGATTAGCAAAAACTTGCGTTAAGGAATCGCTGCAACAACACATCAGAAATATCACACGACAAAGGGTTTTAGCGAACGGTTGTGTGTGGGTGATAAAAGAATTGGCTGGAGTAAACAAAATCACCATCTTGTGATTCGTGGGGGAGAAGTGGTACATTGATATCCAAACAACGTCAATGATGTGATTCTATCGTAGATTAATACGATAATATACTATAAGGCGAGGTGTTTTCTGTGAGTAGGTTCTTATTTTTTGCTTATTTACTTATTATTTTCATAATACATTTTTTTAACCCAGACAGACTACATTCAATTTTAAACGATGTACAAAAACTGAAAAAAGGATTTACACAGGAAGAGGTTCTTCTACCCTCCATCTAATTTACCATTACTTAGTTTACCATCAAAGGTAAAGGTCTACCAAGCAACAGTTATTGAATAAATTGGGCGTAAAGATTATAGACTTTATTCGTATTTCTGTTTATATTTTTTATGTATTTAACTTTTCCCTACTATATTTCAAAATAATTAGAACAACCCAAATATTTTGTTCATAAGAATTTTGCAGATATTTTCTCGGTATATCTAGATATTTGAGAACTTCAGCAACGAATTTGTTAACAAAAATCTCTAAATAGTAAACTTTGAGTAACAATAAGTAGTAACAAAAACAATGAAGATTATTTCAATGGTTATCCAACGACCGATCAGAAACCGTTCATGCCTTTCGAATGCTTCGTACAATCGGTATTACATCTACAACAACATTTATAACTGGAAGAAGGCTAATTAGGTTACAAGGTCTATTTGAAGAATGAAATAGCTGAACGACGAGTGAATGTGGAAACCATTCAACACCTGCGTCTTTTATCTCGCATATGGTCCACTTTCATTAAAAGAAAAATAAACTCACAGATTACCGTGAGATTCTGCATACGCAATTAAACTCCCCCCGGGGGTGTATTGTACAGTATGATAATTTTTATTGGGCATTACAATCTTATCGAAAAATCACTTCAAGAAAACTAAGACCATGCAGGTGAAGTGAATGTTAAAACAATTGGAGAAATCCATTCCGGTAATTAGTTCCAACGTTGGAGTGTGCCACGAGAGACATGCGAGTCATTGCCTTTGGTTTGTGTTTGCTCGTTGCCGTACAGGCGGCAACGATCACCCGCCCGGAGGATATCGATTGGTCGACGGTTCGTTCGATCCGTGAAAAGTCCACCTATCCTCGTTCAAATGAAAATCGCACGCCATACGATCCACATGCCGATCGGTCCCAGCGTATCATCAATGGTGTAACGGTGGCTCGCGGTGACATTCCGTATGCGGCCGCCATCTTGATAAGTGAAGAATTTGCCACCTACTTCTGCGGTGGTGCGCTGATTTCGGAACACTTTGTCCTTACTGCTGCCACGTGTGTCGATGGGTAGGTACAGGCGGGTGGGATTTTGGTTGGAGAATCATTTCACAACTACGATTTTTGTCCTTCAGTGATAGAGAGCTTTCGATCACGGTTCTACTGGATGCGGCACAGATCAACCAAGCTGGAGAATTCATCGCAGTATCGCAGATTATAGTGCATCCATCGCCTAGCAACAACGACATCGCTTTGCTCCGATTGAATCGAGCGGTACGACTTAATGGTAAATACGATATGGTGAAGTATAAAAGTACCCTTGTCTGAGTCTAACGCTTCCCCGTTCTTTCAGACAACATTCGCCCTGTAACGCTTCCGAATCGTCGCCAGCGTGGTATGACCTTCGTTAATCAGCTCGCTTCGATCTCCGGCTGGGGCCGCACGGCGTCGAACACTAATGAGGCGCTTCCTCTGAACAATCTGCGCCTGGTGCGTAACCACGTGATGAGCAACTTCAACTGTGGCGTTTCGTTTCCGTTCCAAATCAACGACCAGCACATCTGCATCACCGGCGACAGTGGAAGTGCCTGTGCGGGTGATGAAGGTGGTCCACTAACCACCGTGGACGTCCTGACCGGGCGTACCTTTTTGATCGGACTGTACTCGTTCACGTCGTTCCTTGGATGCGGAATAGGGCGCCCATCAGTGCACACACGTATCACGGAGTATCTCGATTGGATCGAGGCAAACTCCGACGTCGTCATCATGGATAACTGGGACTAGTACTAATCCTAAATAGTCATCGATAGTTCGCCCATGAACGTTGGGAAATAAAAATAAGAATTACTGCAATCGTTGAATTTATTTGTTGCGATTTTATGCACGAATATTAGCGCCGGTGTAGATCTCGATCCAGTTGAGGTAATCGGTGACACGGGTATGAACCGCCGGCCAGCTGCGCGTACATCCGCGCGAGTACGTGTAAGAGTGGATAGCGATCACCGTCGACTGTCCATCGCCTTCAACAACCGTTACTGGACCACCTTCGTCACCCTGTAAGAAGAGAAATATGTTTGCTTTCAGAGCAGAACGATTTTCGTAATGCCTTCGTTGCATTACTCACCACACAAGGAGCGCCTCCATCGGAGGACGTGCAAACATTCGAGGAGCGCAGGTACAGCGGGAAACTGATCGTGCAGCTAAAGTTGGAGATGACTTGGGAGCGAACTGAACGTAGCTGCTGCATCGGCAGTGCCTCACCGGTGTTGGATGCCGTCTCTCCCCAGCCGCTAATCGTGGTCCAAACGCTGTTGAACGACTCCCCGACCTGGGAACGGCGCGGAAGACGTGCTACTTGAATTTGATCTAAAATGAATGGAAAGAAGTAACGTTTCACGTTAGTACTCGGGGTTCGGGATATGGTCCGGCCGTTCGTTTTGTTTACCGCCGAATCGTGGTGCGCGGCTTAAGGTCAGGATGGCAAGATCGTTCGACTGGAAGAACGAACTGAAATCGGGATGTACTCGCACATGTTCTACGAGAACGAAGTCCTGAGCCCGCGTGATATCGCTGGCACCGAGCAGAACCGTGATCGATGAATGCCCCTCGACGCACGTTCCCGACGTAAGAACATGCGTGCGGGATACCAGCACACCGCCACAGAAGTACGTGCCATGGACCACGGAAACCAGAACACCTACGATGTACGGCACATCGGTTGGGCCGACGACGACGCCATTGTTGATGCGTGAGCTCTTAACGGGCGGTGGTAGGGCCTGCACTGGCTCGATGTTCGCCAAAAAGCGATCGACAAAGCTGGACGCCCGATTGGCCTTGAACTGGGGACTCTCCTGCACTGGACGCACCTCCGCCCAGTTGATATCTTTGAGGCTCGTAATGGTCGCCTGCGTGGCGGCCACGCCTAGCACTAGCAGGACTATCGACGCTGATAGGAACTTCATCGTTACCGGACGCGACAGACTGAGCGTGGATTAGCTGAGCATGGGTGTATATATGGAGCCATCAGCAATCATAAGCATACATCCATTGTGTTGATAATCTTATCGGTACGTGGTTTCGGTTGAAGTTTAATTCATAAAGACCTCAGCTCCCCCTTTCGACGTCAGTGACGCATTCTTTCAAAAAATTGGCCCAACACCAAACAAACTCAACGGCCAGGTGTTTGCTACAACTGATAAGAGAAAGGAATGATTTATTCCAGAATTCCGTCGCACATTCGATTGTTTGTCAAATTTTCGTAAGGCTCACTGGGATCCAGTCACTGCGTCGCCGTGGCCCTCACGGCTCAATTATGGCATCCGAGTTTTGCTGAATCCAATCAAGGTACTCCGTAATGCGTGTATGTACCGACGGTCGGCCACGATCACATCCGAACAGGCCGGAGAAGTGGAAGGAATGGATACCGACGAGGAACGTACGGCCACTCTCGGAGACGGTCACTGGACCACCTTCGTCTCCCTGTGAAAAAGGAAAGGATATGATTGAAAGTTTTGAAACGAATGAACGATCAGACAATCAACTGAGCAATCGTACATTGCACGCTCCACCGTTGTCGGTACGGGTACAGATGTGCGTTCCGCGGATGAACGTGTGGGACAATCCACAGACAAAGTTGGTTGTTACGGAGTCGACGGCGAACTGTAGGGCTTGCGTGGGAATTGGCTCATTGTCACGGCGTCCAGTATTGCCCCAACCAGCAGTTGTGGCCGCCCAGTTGTTGAAGTCAGCGTTGACTTGGCTGCGGCGTGGTAGGTCCACCGGACGGATCGTGTCACGGATCGGAGCTTCGTGGGCAAGGGTCAGGATGGCGATATCGTCCCGGTTGAAGAAGGAGCTGTAGTTCGGATGCGACAGGATGCCCGTCACAGCGATAAATTCCTCGACTCGGGTCATATCGGAGGCACCTAGCAGAACAGTTAGAGTGTTGGATCTGGAACGAACAACCATTCAAATAGTCTTCAAATATGTTAGTGGCACAATTGGGTGGGATGGCCTTACCCAGAAATGCACACGGCCGCGGTGAGAACATGGCGGCGAGAGATCAACACTCCACTGCAGAAACTATGCGACGATGATCCGGAGATGAGAACACCGGCAGCCCAAGGGAACTGAGTAGGACTCGCGATCTGTCCATCAGCGATACGCGACGAGCGAACTTCGTCATCCGTTAGAGGCGGAAGTCCTTGCTTAGCCCGGATGGCGTCCGTTTGCTGGAGTGTACGCACCAGCGTCCAATCGATCGTGCTTGGATCAACAGCGATTCCATTGACCGTAGTCAACACGATGGACACTAGGAGCAGTATCAACTTCATATTGAATTTTAGCAACCCTGGTTTACTTACAGCTCTATACCACTGGAGTGTAACTGTGCGACAGGCCACCAAAGTGTGCCCATTTTATTCGTTTATCATATCTTGATCACTGAATGGGTGCTTCTGTGACGCTGTTTTCTGTGTGTCTGTGGTTCCCTTATCGATCAGCATGATAACATCATCTTGCTCCTTCCGTAGCAGTTGTTGATAAGGAAGCAAACACATTATGAAAAGACGACTTTTTTTAATGAACAGACGCGCATTTAAAGGGGCTTGTCGCTCAACATCCTGTGTGGTGATATGCTTAACTAAATTGTAACCTTGAACGATATCTCTATTTGTCCTTACATCGCTCTTGCCGAGTATGCTTGTGTTTTCGTTCAGTTCGAAGCTTTCTAAAGCTTTTCCAGCGATTGTATGCAAGTGTCGAGCTTCATCGTACATGAATCAAGTTTTTAAATACACACGGAACAAATTGTCTCAATTTTAACTCATCCTGTATTTCAACATCATAAGCGTTAGGAGTACTCATTTAACGAAATATCGAAACGCTTCATCCGAACTATTGATAGGTTTTTCGTTCGAAAATTATTCGTTTTCTAAATTTCTAAAACTAAAGCATAATTAATCACTCTCCTTTACTAGTGTTAAATGTGTTTTAAATTGTCCACCGATACTTCAAAGAGGATGTCCGATATTAAAAATCAATGCTCGAATTTTTTACATGCCCCACACGGATATGAAGGAACGTTCAAAACACCTTAGGTAATCCATCTAAAATCCAGCATTTTTTAAAACTACACATTTAAAAGTGCAACCGAGCGTTATAAAGTTCCGAGCATATGGATTTAAAAAAAACCATAGTAAATGGAAGAATGCATGATTTGGTCATACAGCTGATAAGATATTTGGCCAATTTACTTTGAGTCAACCGTTCATAAACAGTAGACTCTCGGTTGTCCGAAGCAATGAACAGATAAACCGATTCCCCAAATAATCCCCACAATGATCGCAAAACAAACAAACAAAATAATTCAAATCAACACCCACCCCTTGTGCTGGGGAGCAGTGTATCGGTTGACGACGACGAACTTGAGGTAGTGCAGGAGTTTTGTTAGTTCGGCACTGTCGTAACTTCGGACACCGTAAGTTGCGAAACTCGGAGGTGCATTTTTCAGGAGAATCCTACCTACTATGGGTTCCACAAACTCCTGAAGTCCAGATGGCTTCTCCCACGCTTGAAGTGCGCATTATACCGCACTCTGACAAGACCAGTTTTCCTCTATAACCACGAGCTAGCTGAGTTGTATGGCGGGCCGGTCATTCTGACGGTGGCGAAGGCTGGCATTATCCGTTGGATGGTGCAAGTCGGACTTATCCCCCACCAAGTACGTGCTCACTTGCTACCCGTGAGATGACGATGAGCCCAGCGAGCTCGGTGGATAGATCAAGTTTAGCAGAACATGAGGGACATCGGAAGCGACCGGAAAAAAGGAGAGAAGAGAATTCAAATCGACGTTTCAAAAAAATGTTTATAAAATACAGAAAGTGACACAGCACAGAGAAGTTTTATAGAAAGAGCCATTGATAGTCGGTGCATTTGAATGAACTTTTTTAACTTGTTTTCTAAACTTTACCATTAAATGTGGGTGCATCAATACAATAACAAAAGAATACGTGTACATGGAACTATAGTGAATTATTCTTCGTAAAGGCTATTGGCTTCGTTGTCAATATAGACGAACCGAGCTGTGTTGGGATTACGAAACTTAGGTACAACGCACGCCCCTACGATAATTGATATAGAAATTGACTGCGATTCCGTCATACCACTTGTCTATTTTGCGATTTTGCAATTCCTTCTAGTAAATACTCTTAAATGTATTTCCTCCTCCAGGGTGATGCCATGTTCGCATGACCTGGCGATGAGATGAGCCGCAGGACTTAAACAACCCATTAACGAATACAGTAGGTCCCTGCTTTACGCTAATGTTTGGGACCAAACGCTATAGCGTATGTCGAGTTTTAGCGTATTGCGGATTTCCTCTGCCATATCGTTTATACTTCATATCGAAGAGTTGACACTGAGAGGAAACCGCTTGTTTAACATATCTTCTATCCAAATCACTAATAGGTGTTCCATTTCTTCTATTAACTCATTACGTTTCCAAGTGGCCATACTCCGTTTGCAGAATTCCACAGAATATCTTTGCTTTGGATAATGGTACGCACTGTTGATTGTGGTCGTGTATTGATTCAGGCCGTGTGTAATTCAGGTCGTTGCAGTTTTAAAAACTTCACTCTACCAAACAAAGCAAAATTGACTAATCAGAACTCAAGCTGCAACGGTTAACCCTTCTTCTTCTTCTTGGCGTAACGACCTTATTGGCCATGCCTGCTCGTTAAGGGCTTATAAGACTTATATCCTATGTGTACGTGGATAGTTAGTCCTCTCGCACAGGGGAAGGTCGAGGTGGTCAGCCCTGGGCGCTCGTGGGCCGATTTTGTAACCGGAGCTCCCGCTCGGCTGTCGCGGACACTCCATATTCGCAAAGAACGATAAACGCTACGAGTTGTCATTTGTAAAAAAATCGCGTATTGCGTATTCGCGTATATCGAGTATAGCGTACTGTGGGGATCTACTGAAAAATCCATTTCTTATACGTTATCAGTGTAGCAGCCACGGCCTATTCGTTTTATCAAAATGTATTTTATCAAAATGCTACTCGTGAAAGCATTCGTTTGCAGGCTAAGATAAGAAAATCTGCGGCTCAATAGGTGTTGTATGCTATTGAGCTGAGATCTAGATGGTTTATTGTCTCATAGCTTATGTATTTACAAAAGTTCTTTTGATGACGCTCTGTAGAAGCTTTGCTGAGAAAATCTCTACAAGCCCCATACGTTGCCTCACTGTTTTACTGAATGACTGCATCCGAGTTCTGTTGAATCCATCCCAGGTACTCGGTGATACGGGTATGCACAGCGGATCGGCCACGATCGCATCCGAACAGTCCGGAGAAGTGGAACGAGTGAATGCCGACGAGGAACGTGCGGCCACCCTCACTGACTGTCACTGGGCCTCCTTCATCACCCTAGAGAAAAGACGGTACAAACAGGGTCATTTTACGAAGCACGACATACAGTTTTTGATTGACTCACGTTGCATGGGCCTCCGTTGTCGGTCGAGGTACAAATATGGGTATCGCGGATAAACGTGTGCGACAATCCGCAGACAAAGTTGGAGTTGACTGAATCGACGGCAAAGTACAGATTTGGGATGGGGATCGGTTCGTTCTCGCGACGACCCGTATTGCCCCAGCCGGCGGTCGTGGCAGCCCAGTTGTTGAAGCTATTGCCCACATCGCTGAAGCGAGGGAGTTCTACCGGACGAATCGTATCGCGGAGGGGAGCCTCATTCGACAACGTCAGAATGGCGATGTCGTCCCGGTTGAAGAAGGAGCTGTAGTTCGGATGCGACAGGATGTTCGACACCGGGATGAACTCCTCAATGCGGGTCATGTCGGATGCGCCCAAGAGAACGGTAAGCGTTGGTGATCTGCAACAAGCAATGACAATCGGTTGAACATAGTCAGATCTCATTCGCATAATGACCAGATATTTCAACACTCGTTCTCACCCAGAAATGCACACGGCCGCGGTGAGAACATGGCGGCGAGAGATCAACACTCCACTGCAGAAACTGTGCGACGATGATCCGGAGATGAGAACACCGGCAGCCCAAGGGAACTGAGTAGGACTCGCGATCTGTCCATCGGCGACACGCGACGAACGAACTTCGTCGTCCGTTAGAGGCGGAAGTCCTTGCTTAGCCCGGATGGCATCCGTCTGGTGGAGGGTACGCACCAGCGTCCAATCGATCGTACGTGGATCGACGGGACTGGAGTAGGCCACTCCCAGCACGTAGGCAGTCAACGCAAGCACAACGAACAGCTTCATAGTTACCTCTTCGCAGGACGACAAGCAACTAGGCCAGTCACCATCGTATGTTACACGTTTTATAGAAGGGCTATAACGATTGGTGCCGATTAGATTTGCCAAATCTCTACCCCACACGTTGGCCCCAAGCCGTGTTAAAACATCGTGAGACTGCTTTTGCCATCAGACACCCTTGGAAAGCCCATTTTTGCTTTCGATAAGATAGGTTACAGCTACCGTTTATCGCCTGTTACTAATAATACATTTATTGGGTGTTTAATTGATTAACAGTGATATTTGAGATTGAACGAAAGCTTTGTGTATTTGAAATTTAATTTCGGTCTATATAATGCTGTTTTGTTGTATAAAATTATTCAACTGTAGAAAATGGCAACACCGGAAACTCCGTTTCAATTATTATATTTAATAGTTTTTTTTCGTATTCGCAATGACAGAACTGCCAATTTGAGGGAAATTAACGGACTTTTATATTTTTCGATTGCTTCGAATATTTACGCACGAATGACGACGTCGGTATTGGCTTGGATCCAATCCAGATATTCCGTGAGGCGTGTGTGGACCGACGATCGGCCGCGATCGCAGCCAAACAATCCATCGTAGTGGAACGAGTGGACACCGATGATGAACGTTTCGCCCCCTTCCGTCACCCAAACTGGACCACCTTCATCACCATTGCACGGTCCACCGTTGTCAGTCGAACTGCAGATGTTGCCATCGCGGATGAAGCTGTGCGAAATGCCGCAGACAAAGTTGGACACAACTGGACCGGTGGCGAACAGGAGCCGCTGCAGCGGGATCGGCTCGTTGTCACGGTTTCCAGTGTTACCCCAACCGGCTACCGTCGCAGGCCAGTCGTTGAACGTGAACGCCGTATGGTAGCGACGCGGTAAGTTAGCCACCTGCACGGTTGGAGTCAGGTTAGCCTCGTGGGACAGCTGAACCAGTGCGATGTCGTCTCGATTCAGCAGGGAGCTATATCCTGGATGGACGATGATGTGCGAGGGAATGTTCAGCACCGGAATGATCTGCTCGATACGGGTCATGTCCGTTGCCCCTAGCAGCACGGTGAACGAGTTGGTTCTGCGTGATCCAAAATTGTCTGATTAGCACAACATCTTCAATCAACATCACCTCCCAAATCGGTTCTCTTACCCCTGTACACAGGCCGCCGCTGTGAGGACGAATCGACGTGAGATCAGGGCTCCACCGCAGAAAGATCGGCTGGATGTTCCCGAAATAAGGATGCCGACGACAAAGGGAAACTGTCCCGGAGCCGCAACCTGTCCATCGCTGATACGTCCCGATGGTGGTGTTTGTACGTCAATGGCCATGCATACCGCGATAATACAGCTGACCACCGCACACCACACGCTGGCAGTGCTAAACGCCGACTTCATGGTTTACTATTTTTTCCTTCCTTTTCTGGCTCAAACTCCGTCCGTACGATGCGCGGTCTGTGAACGCACTACGAGTTTAGATTTTCTTAGGTGTCCCTTGGTACCTCAGGGAAAGCGAGCCCCATTAAATCCCTCAAATGTTCTCCCAACCCCCCACAAACAAACGCACAAAGTGATCAGGCGAAAGGTTGCTGATTCCTTGTTTTATTACTTCTGGCACCGATAAGATACAGAGGGGTAATTTTGGGACGTACTTAATCCGGTTAAAGTGCGCCAATGACGCACTTGGTTAACGACGCACGTCTTCCTGATTCAAAGCGATGCCTTCGGTTATGTTCGAATGATGGCGTTCGAATTGGCTTCGATCCAGCTGAGGTAGCTCGTGAGTCGGATATGGACTGCCGAACGGCCACGATCGCATCCAAACAGGCCGCTATAATGGAAAGAGTGCATGCCGATGACGATCGTTTCGCCAGCGTCCGTTATCGTGACTGGACCACCATCGTCGCCCTGAAGGGAATAGGTATCAGGAAAATAACAGACGATCATGCTGGTTCAAAAAAAAAAAAAAGATTACGATTAAAGAAAACTTACGTCGCAAGGACCTCCATTATCCCCGGAGGTACAAATATGGTCGTCTCGAATGAAGTTGTGTGACAGGCCGCATACGGTGTTGCTGATGACCGGAGTGCGGATCGAGTTAAGATTAGGTATGGGGACGGGTTCGTTGTCACGGTTGCCCGTGTTACCCCAGCCGCTTACGGTGGTTCCAAACCCATTGAACGTGTTGCCCACGTGTCCCCATCGTGGCAGATTTGCAACCTGGATGTACTCATTCAGCGGCGTCGCTCGGTCCATGGTAAGGATCGCAACGTCGTCACGGTTCAACAGCGAGCTGTAGTTAGGATGGATAAGAATGCTTGCCACACCGATGAACTCCTGAATTCTGGTCATATCACTTGCCCCCAGAAGCACTGTAAGAATGGGTTGACTGTTGAGGAAAGTAAAAAAATTGATACAGGTCAGGCCTCCCAAATCAACCTTGTTGAATTGTTCCTTTACTTTGAAACACAGCTTGCCGTCGTAAGAACGTGTGTTGGTGATATCAAAATGCCGGCGCAAAAGGCATGTCTATTAGAACCCGAAATCAGAATACCGACGATAAAGGGAACCGCTCGTGGATCGGTTTCTTCGCCACCGGCTATTCGCGAGTTGGGTTCTGCCGAATCGGATGGCGATCCGATAGCAAACACACCGCCTACGGCTAAAGCGGACAACAACAGTACGACCTTCATGGTTGTTCAGTCAGCAGAGTACTGGGGTTCATGTTGAGAGTGCTTTGTTGAGCATCCGATAGAGAATTTCGAGGGAGCTGCTGCAAGATAACGATATCGTTCCATGCTTGGTTTTAAAAAGATAACTTTCTTATCCTCTAGAAGTCTAGAGGTTATCATTTTTTCAGTTGCAAATCATGAAGAGAGGCTTGCCTAGTGTGTTTGTGGTTTTGTGGAATCCCCGGTCACATGCGCCACAAGTGAGGCACTATCCTTAGCGCGGGAGATTTTACAAATGCATGTAATTCTGCCGTTGCTCGAAAGGACATCACTTATCAAACTATGTAATTAGTAGTTTCTAAATTATTTTAAGGAATATTAAAAAAAGAAAGTTACTAAAATTGATGTACCGGTGGGCCATAATAGAAACAAGCTAGACCAGTTGCAACAAGAATGTTAAATAGTTACTTTGCATTAGCATAGCAAGTTTATCGATTATGAAGACAGAGAAGTGTGAAATAGGGTAATTTTTTTAAATTCTGATTGCTATGGAGCTTCCAAATAATCTCTATTTTATCTGATATGCGCATGTGCCTTGAAACCTGCAGCGTTAAAAAGAAAAGCAAACGTTTTTTTTTCAATTTTAATATTATTTTCCAATTAAAGTCCCTTGTACAAAGCCTATTCTTAGTTTTTGTTGAATCGTTCTGCTAGGTATCAGAATAATGATTTGGGGCTTACAGAGAGTAGTATTTTCGATCCTCCACCATAGAGTTAATAGTTTAGCTATTTAAGCATGAAAATCGAGACAGCAACGTAACTTTATCGGCAAATTGGTTGTTAAGCTACCAATTTAAATTATGACCAAGGTGTTTGCAGTATGTTCAATTTATCTCGGTTTGTTTTCGCCAAGGTCTTTGAACCGGTAGTCGAAGCGGTAAACAAATTACCGGTTAGGTGCATCCATGCAACTAATTTCCTCGTAAAGTAGATTAAATGATAAATTCTTAACTTGGAAAAGTTGTTGGTCTAGAATAGACCTTGCATTTGAGAGGTCTACTGTAAAAATTGGTGAAAGGAATAAAAAGTTATTACCAACAAAGGAATCATTTATGCAAAGTTATTTGCAGCTTGTTTAATTCACCTTGGTCATTTACGCTATATGTTTAGGCTCCACCAGACGACCGCAATCTTTCGCAACAGTCGGATGTCAGATTCGCAAGTGTTTCTGTTGTTAAATAGAAACCAAAGTCATTCAACAGACATGTCGCAGCATACCATGTAACGAGCCGAAAACCGTGGGAAAATTTTTGACAGTTAAAATATTATCGATAAACATATAACAGGAATACCTCGTTAAACAATTAGCATCTTC
This sequence comes from Anopheles coustani, assembly GCF_943734705.1. Lineage (NCBI taxonomy): Eukaryota > Metazoa > Arthropoda > Insecta > Diptera > Culicidae > Anopheles > Anopheles coustani. The sequence continues at coordinate 58,921,275 of NC_071289.1, forward strand.
ATTTTTGAGAAGAAAATAAACCAGACATCGTGAACAAATCCGATAAAAATTGGAATGGGTTTTAAATCATCAATCATAAAAATCGGTTGAAAGAATCAATAGTTATTATCAAATTGGATTTTTTTTGCGTTTCAGTAATCGAGGTTTATCAACCTTGTTCCCGGTAGAGTGCTGTCTCTTTTCCACACAATTAGTTTTCTCAAAAACTAGAAAGTATGGATGGATCCATTGTTCTACAAAGTTGTTTGTTTTGAAAAGAATTTTCATTTGAGGGGTCACATGTGCAAATCGGTTAAGCGATCATGAAGTTATTAACCAATTTGTTATTTCAGCAGAAAATACGAACCAAGGTATCTGTACCTTCGTCCCATTCACAAGTTTATTTAATAAACCTCGTTTCGAGGTCGAATCTTTGTTGTGTCAAGATGTTTGTCAGTCTGTTGAAGACCTCCGTCGGAGCAGGTTGGGCAGAAGCGTGCGATAGTTGGCTTGCGGGACCGATATCGCCAACGGCGATTTTTGCTCCTTCCTTCCTCCATCGAGTTGGTTTGTGTAAGTGCGGTTGCTAAGTTGCGTCGAATGGAAAGGAAAGAAAGTGAATAGTGAATTGCAAGTGCGTTATCAGCAAACACAAGCTGATTGCGGTGGGATGCTGCGGTGAGCTGTGATGAGCTAAATAATCCTCCCGTCGTTTATCTTTATCGTTTTTTTTTCTCCGGTCTGTGCACATACAACACACACACACTTGGTGCGGGGTGTGTGCGCTTTTGTTGCCGACCGTTGCTGAGCGGATTTCATAGTGCAATATAGAACGTCAAGTGTTGGAAGAAGTGTTGGTTTGTCTGGTGAAATATTGAATGAAAATCGAAGCATCCCGCGGTGGATCGTGAAGAAAGGAATCAGTCGTATCGTCCCGAGGAAGATGTGAAGTGCGCTGGTTGCCATCTTTGCTAGGAAGGCTGTTCTTGGGCTTCTCTTTGTTTGGTGCGTGTGTGAATGCGTGTCGGGCATCTCGCTCGCACCGATACACTTTCGCTCCGGCGCACTCTTCACTGTCCGTGCGCTGGCTCGCCGGAGTGAGTGAGACAGCGCGCGTTTGGCGAGTGAGTGAGCAGGCGTTAGTCGGTAATCGATAGCCCTCGTTGGGCAGGTGAGAGTGCGAAAGAGAGAGCAAGAGCTTAATTTCAACAACAACAACAAAAAGCCGAGAACCGCGTGCGTGTGAAACAGAGAAAGGAAGCATTTCGAGAACAGCACGGGATCAGAGCTGTGGAAGCTGCGAAGAGAAGTCGGAGTCGTTGTGTTGGATATACCGACGGTAAGTACGACAAGGAAGGACATGCGTTAAGTGCGGCGGCTCCTACCTCCAATCCCCCATTTGCGCCTCCCCTGCGAAAAGGTTGACTCCTTCCTCCACCAACAAACCCCAACGAAGCCGTGGGGGGCTAAAACGCGTTATATTTTCGTTGCTGTATGTTATTTTCCAATGCACAGCATGCGCATTCGGTTGCATTGCTATGCGGGAGAAGACAAACTCTTTTCCTCCGAGAAGCGATGAGAATCGCCATCAAGCGGGCCGGGAGACATTTGGCACACAATAAACCGTCCATTAGTTCTGTTGATGGAGGGCGATCTTCGAAATGAAACATTACAAAAACAAAGCATAAATCCGTGTCTAGCAGTTCTTCGGAAATGAACCTTTCCATTCCGCTTGGAGCAAAGTGGTAAAGAAGGGACAGTGACTTTGAACGCCGGGGGAGAGTAACAGCGAAATGGGGGAGCATATCCTGTAAGTAGGTTCATAAATTGTGGCCAAAACTTTTCCCTTTGAACCGCGTTGGCAACTCTCCTTTGGGGCGGAAAAAAGGAACGAAACTTGTATGGCCCTTATGATCCTAATTTATGTACGTTCTAGAGCGAATATTATTTAGAACCACCTCCATCCAACTTGCCCCACAGTACACGCTCACCCAATAAACATTCGAAGTGGTTCGTGTGGATATTTTTAACCCTTTGGCGAGTTGGGCCGTTCGAAATCTCGTAAAAAAGTTACCTGATTATTGAATGTTAATAACAGTATAAATTCTGATGTAAAAGGCTTTGTTCTAGTTTCATGTATTTCGTTTAACTTTGTATGGGTTATGTTAATTTCGCATTGTAATAAATCAGTTCTTGCTCGAGTGATTTAGAAGCTTCCTTTTTTTTTACTTTTATCGCCTTCCGGTTAAGGTTGAAAACGCTTCTTCATTCACACATAATTCAGTTTAGACCTTGAACCGAAACATTCTATCGAATCCATCCACCGGTTCGCGCCACCTTCCGGTTGAACGATGGTTCGTCATCTTCAATCTACGGTGTGTTCAGTTAATTGGTATCACATTTACGATCCCATTGCTGCTCAATGTGTCGTGGTTCAATAAACCTGTGTCGGTTTTGTAGGAATTCTGTTACGTTTGTGTCCTGTACAATGAAGGCTGTTCCGTAAGATCATGAGTTCGGTTTGTAGACCGAGGAAGTTATTAGAGGTTTTCGGGACCATTAAAATCTGGCAATAAAGCCGACTTACGGATTTGAAGGGTGTTTTTGATGAGCCAGATTAATTTCTTGGGTGTAATTTCGAGAACGTGCTTGAATATATGCATGAATGTTATTTACGAATCCATCACATCATTCTTCCAATAACATTTTTTAATATGATTTATGCCCTACGATCTTAGTATTTGTATCTTTTTGATTTATTCGCATCACTTCATGCTTCTAATTCGAGTATGGAAACTTTCTTCAAAACGCATTTCTCTAATATACGTTATGCCTTTGCAAACGTTTAATCTTGGAGTGCGTGTTCTTTTGGCAAAATATTAACGCTAAACGGAAACCACTTTTCTTTTTGCATTACAGCTCATATTTGCACCCGTGTTTTGCATTCACATTTTTTGTAAATAAAACCAACCGGCAGACACAATTGATTGCTAAACTCGATCCAAGCCACGTACCGGGTAGATGCACACTTTTGAACAATTTTACGACCTGATTGACGTTAAAAACAAACGAAATTTACCCATTAAGAAAAAAACACGAGGTTCGCAAGAAAAGAATTTGTTTTTCTTCACACACTTTGCCGGCTGGTTATCTAAGAGGACGTTTTTATCAACAACAAGGCCAAACGTTTGCGAATGAATGGCAACGCAACGGCGCCTACTTTCATAAATTAATTTTTGCGCAGTAAAGCAGCCACTCGCACAATCAGTTATGATTTTCTCAGAAAAATGGATTTTTTTCTGGAAAAAAGGTTACATCTGAAGTATGGAGCCGATCAAAATCATAGCACGTTCTTGACCACTTTCTGGCAGGTCGGTGGTTGATGATATCCTTTCTTTACGAATTCCCTCAGGGCTGAGAGTCAGTTTGGTTGGGAACTGCATTCTGTCAAAGTGTCGTATGCACTACTGCCACAAAGTACATCAGCTGCCTTCTTCTGTGCTCCCCGATGGATCTTTGGAGCGACGGCTGGAACGCAAAATTTACTTCCAGACGTCTCGTAATCATGCTATCCAATGTTGCACCCGGTTGCCCCGTTAACGAGCTTATTGCCAAACTATGACATTGTGAGTGCACAAAGAAGGGAACGGACGCCACTTCGTAGTTGAAATGAAGGGGTTGACCTCATTTTCCCCCCAGTTGGTGTGTGCTCCATTGGGATAACATTTGCTTGAAGGGCATCCGCTAGCATCGTTGAAGGGCATTTTTTAGGGTGGTGGGGAAAACATAATATTTGCTGCCAAAAACGGGGTTCAAACAAAGAAGTGTTGAAGAGAAAAATCGGGCAGTGGAAGGTTTGTGGCAAGTGGCTCATTCCAAACAGACTTCTATTTTGTTTGGGGACAGTTAAACACACTTTCGTCAAGTGAAGAAAGAAAATTTCCCGTAGATTTTGATCGCAAGCGATGGTGCATTCAGACAGTCAGTCGGATTCAGTTGGAGAAAAGCAGCTCTTCCGTTGGGGATGTGTTGTAACAATTCCCTTGGCCAATTGTGATGTTCATCGATAAAGATCCGAAGTGTTTGGGCGATGGGGTGGTGGGGAGTCCATCTTACCGAAGGCTAAGCTATTGAAAACTGACCACCGGTCAAGCTGCCCTCCAGCGTTGCCTTGCTTCCGCCTGATGGTCTCCAGCGAAGCGTGACGTCGTGCTGTGGAGGTTATGTTGCGACATCATTGTTCGGCCAGAACTCGTCGTTGGTGCGCAATTTCGTCGACAGGTTGATGGTAGAATTGAAAGCCTCGATGACGGTGTGTGCGTTGTTCATTACAGGCGTTGGTACAACCTCCCCCCGGGTTGGGTGGTAGGTGATGGTAAAGGAAATGGTAAATAACATCCCACTGTCACAGGAACTTTGTTACAACCCCATACACCCCTACCGTCGGTGGATGCGCACGCGGACTTTGGGGCATTCTTCCTATCGCCAAGCGACGCAGAAAAGCAGTCTCCCCCGGGGAAGCGAATGGCGGAAGGCTGGTGAAGACGGAGGGTGGCTGTTTGTTGTGGTCGTTTTCGCGTATCTCTGTTTACCGTAACGGCAGCAAAGTCGGTTGCTAGTTGGAGCTATTTCACTTCCTTTTTTTTATTTCGCTTCCCCAAAACTATAAACATCGCAATGGGATGGAAAAATGGGGGCCTCACGTGGAGCTGCTTTGGGTAAACATTTGCTACGCCAAAAACTGAATATGGGGTAAGCTGTAAGTGTGGTTTAAAACATGATACTAGGAACCAAGGGGGAAAACTTTCTACCAAATGCACTTTATTTTGGCACAACTTGGTGCATCCATTTTTTTTGCGTTCTTTCCAAGTTTCCAGCTTATACATTGCTTGTCTGCTGCTTCCGTCAAACCCTCGCAGCGTCCCGAATTCAGCGAGTCAATTTAACCCCATCTTTGTACAACATCGAAACCAATTTTATCGTCTCTTTGAGAGAGTTCCAAATTTGTCGGTCGAATTTAATGCATGTGTGCAAAATAATGTATTGCAACCTTGTTTTTCTTTTTCCAACAAAGCGTTTCATGAAGATATTATACCTAACAGTTAGATTTTATCCATTTTTTCGTTTCTTGATCCTTTATGCGGTTGTCAGTTCTGCTTTAGACTTTATGTTATTTATTATATTTTAAGATAAATTTAATATATTCTAGATAAAAGTATCAGTTTCAATTGAGTTTTTGGGCGTTTGCTGTTTTGGAGGGAGTACAAATCACTTCTCCAATTGTTTTTTTTTGCATCAATACATTTCATTCATTAATTTCAGTCGTTTTGAAAAGATTGAAATACTTGATATTTCTTATCATTTCTAATGATACGCTCCTTTCAAAGGCTTTAATGAAGGAAACATTCAAAGGCAAAAATAGGGCATTGAGTGCATTGTTTGTAGTTTTTGTACATGTTTTTCGATGTAAGGCGAGTGATAACTGCTCGTTAAAATATGGTTTGGGCTCGTGTTGTATTTTTTCGTGTAAAATATGTGTTGCTATATTGTTGGGTTAATGAAATTCGCCGTCGTGCTCTTAACCTTTACGTGTTGCAAGTGAAGGAAAAAGCCGGTTTTCATTGAACTTTACTTGCATTTTGGTCAGCTAATTTTCACCCAACGCAGCTCGCCAAACCATCACGGACTCATCGGAACAATTAGTCCGTGAAACAGACCCAGAACATGACTCGCGACGGTCGATGGAAAGCGGCAGCGCGATGCTATCAATTAGTGCTATTAGCATAACACCAAGCGGTTCGGTTTTTCTTTTTTCGTTTTATTGTGTAGCGTTTTCATGTTTCGGTGATCTCGGGCACGCTGTGTCCGGCTTTAATGTGCTCCTCGGGTCTGCTCAACCGATGCGTCATGCAATCGAACGAAATGAACGAAAAGGGAGCGAAAACCCGTCATCGTTCAAGGCTCGTTATTTATTGTCCATCGTCGGCACATGCGGCCGTGTGTTTTCGGTCGTGTTGACCGTGGCATTGGCTTACACAAGCCTCAATGGCTACGGAAAAACCAAACCGGCATTTCTGGACGCTTGAGCGTCCGGCCAGTTTGTGGAGACGGAATTCCGGTTTTCCTGGTGACGCATTTAGCTTCGAAATGGAAATGGTGTGGCCTTTGTTGAAATTTTGTAACCCTCGCTACGAAGTCTTATAAGTGAATCCGTTAGTGAACCATTGGCGACTGATCCGTGATCATTGGAGGCTGCCGGCATTTTCCAATTGACCGGTTCAAAAATTTGTCTCACTAAAAATTCTCATGTGCCATCCCATGGATGCTTGCTGGAGGTTTCTCAGCTGGGAACAGCTTCTATCCCTCCTACAGATGACAAGATGGGAAGATCCCTTAACGAAGCGAACCAAGTCTTTTCTGATATGGAACTAAAAGAAATGAAAAAAAAAACAGGTGGAACCACCACCCCCCTCTCGCTTTGGAGCGAAAAAGAAAAGTGTGCCAACTAGCAGCTGGAGGTATCTTTGCGTCACAGCCCTCCCGTTTGCAGTGTGGCAACCTTTTCACACTCGACACTAATCGCTGCACCCTCAAAACGCTACGGACTTCTCGAAGAAGTGTGTCACGAAGAGCCAGCAACCCTTTGAGGAAGAGGACGCCGTCAAGCAAGAGATTGTGCCGCGAGTCCGCGGGATTCTTGAGCACGGAGCGCAAAACGGTTTCTTCAGGGGAACTCGTCTGGAGGACCACTTCCCCAATCCCAGTGTGTGTTCCCTTTTTCTGCTACACTTGCTGCAAACACTAGCACTTGCGTTTGTTCTCTTTTTTTAAAGGTTTGATCAAAGCGAACTTTCTTGCGCTAGAAAAAAAGTGTCAATTTCAAGCGATGCTGTTTTTCTCGACCAGCAAAACTCTACACATCTACAAGAAAACTGCCATCTTCTTGTTTGCTTGCAACTGCACATCGTGGTGGAAGAGGGTTTTTTTGTTTTCCATCTTCCCGGGAACTACTACCATCGGCGCGCTGCCGTCGAGACGACAAAGAACACTCCGGGAGTGCATTGACGTTTGCTTCCAACGAACGGTGATTAAAGTTTCCAACCACGTGTCAGCTTTTCCCGTTTTTTTGTATTATTTTTTTTCTGCCTCCCTTCGCGTTGATCCGATCGCTGCCTCGTCGTCGGTTCATCGTTCTTCCCGTCCGCCATGTTTTTCGGTTGCTCGGGGGAAAGGAAAAGGGCGGCGTGAGGGTGAGCCGTTGATGATGATTAACGTAACTGTTCTTCAACCTGTCGCGACATGAGTCAAACTCCTCGGCCGCAGGAAAACGAAGGAACGGAGCTCAAGCGTAGCGCTTGGCTTTTCACAGACACTTTCCGTCATTCTGTCGCGGATTTTTTTGCGTCATCTCATCGTTTCGTTGTATGGTTGTATTTAGATGCACAGTGCACTGCTTCTTCTGCATTTGGTGTGCATTTGTTGTTTTATCGGTGTAGATATGCTTTTTTCTTATCTGTTTATTTTTGTTTGCATTTTTCATGCGAGATACTGTTTTTTTCTCTCTATCTCCCAACGCAACATAAATCCTATGCATATAGCGCTGCAGAAAGCTTTTCTTCTTTCGCCTGTGCTCACAAAACCTGGCACAGTTTTTCTCTCGTTCGTCCATTCCGAATGTGGCCTAGTATTGCTCGCCGCGTTCTACCGGAAGTGTTTCTGGTCTCGGCGTACCGGATCGCGTGTTACAGCCTTTCGGCGTTGCATCGCTAGGCTTTCCCGCGCTGCAAGTGCCCTTTTTGCTGTGGAACGGGACCAGGTCATGCCTCTCCTGCCGTTGATGGATGGATGGAAATGTGTGACTCGCGAATGGGGAAAAGAAATGAGTTGCATCAGGAGTAGGAGAAGGGAGTACGTTAGGCCGTTGTTTGGCGAACATCAAAATGGGTGCTGTTTGTAGACCTTTTTTCCTCCTCGTTGGGTTAGTGGTTCTAATTTGAATTCCCTCCCCTCCTCGCCTCATGCCGTTGCAGTGAGTTAGTTAACATGATGGGAAGCAGAAACTTTGGCCAATGGCGCACCAACGGCGATGATGATGATGATGATGGTGGCGGCCGCGGTCATTTACCCATCGGAAATAAGCCACCACTTTTTACGCTTCCTAGTGGCCGCATGTTTTGCGTGCCTTGTGTATGGGTGTGATGTATCGTTCGGTGCACATCGGCGTAACGATTGGAAGCTTATAGATTTCTTTCACCAAACATGAAACAAAAATGTTGCATGATCTAATAATGAATAGTTCGTAGGGTAACAGGCACTAGGTTAGTGTTGGCAAACTGCACTGCACTGTGCTTCCTCAAAAACAATGTCAGTTGCACTCAATCGAGGGGGCTTCCTCACCACTTTGGGGCTCCCCACCAGAAAAGACAGCAACGAAATATGATTAAATGAAGCCCGCTTGCTTTTATGTTTAACTTTTCTCCCCTAGTGGACAGGGCAAAAAGGGTGGTAGCAGCTCTTCGATAGAGTGGACATGCATGTAGAAGACTATTGTGAACGCAGCTGCACCATTATAGTCCATCGAAAGGGTTGGGTCCCTTGTGAAGTATTTGCTCGTATGCAGTTCCGTTGTTTTGCTTTGCCGAAGTACTCGACTCTCTAGAGTTTTAATTTAAATTAAATAATGTTTTTTTTGCAAACTGTAAACACTTCACTAAATTATCGAACTGTGCAAAGTGATTACTATCCAGGTGGTTTCAGCTATGTTTTGGCCAAATGTGGAAAAAAACGCCTGGTCAATATTATTTTATATCAATTTCCAGAGGATCAATTGAGGCTGTTGGCCGTTTGGCCATACGAGGTATGGCTTTTCACTCGAGCGACGCCGATACGGCACCAATAAGTAGTGTAGTACCAACTCGAGTGGCGCTGCTACGGCGCCAAGCCGGTTTAAGCTGGTGAGCCGATCAAGTCTTACTCAATTTCCAGTTCTTGATCCATGCGTTTCAACGTTCAAAGTGACATTTTTATATTTACGCTGAATTAACAAATGAAATACATAACTGTAAACTTTTTCTACGCTATTTTGTTTAAAATGGTTTATGTGCTCGAGAGGGCCCTAATCGGTAACAAATGATAAATTTCTGTCTTGTTTATATGCTTGTCAACAAAATCATTGTTAGATATTGATTTTATCCTAGAATCAATAAGTTTACTAGCTGACTCCTCGAAGTTTGATTTTGTCAATCTTGTCTGACAATTCTCATTCATTAGTCCGATTAGAGAAATAATATAATTTTACCTCACCCATTAAAATTCGTTTAAAATTTTCGTTTAAGCACGTACCTCGTTTGACAAGGACTAACGATTTTTGTTTAAAATGCTTTGCAGCTTTTTCAAATGTATGGCACCATCTAATAAGACATGTCAAAAACGCATTGCTGGTATTGACTGCCTATGCTTGATATATTCAAAAATTATGTTAGTTTTATGAAAATGCATGCTTGTTTACAATTGACAGTCTTCAACTCTGATTATTTGCCGGACTATCCTTTCATTATTTCGTCATGGTTCTTGGCAATAATGTTTAAAGGATGCAGGAAGAAGTAGTAGTAGAGAGAGTATGAGTATGAAGGGATCCCTTAAGGATTCAGGCCCCTTGCGAGCTCGGGACCCTCCGAGGCCGCTCAGTCCCAGCAATTTGGTCGATTTCGCCTCGAGTTGCAGGTTCGCGCAGGCGAAAACGCTCTCGAGCGCAAAGGGTTAACATAACAATAAGAGTAATCGATTAAACTACTTCCAGTAACTTGCTTACGCATCGTTGTTGTATGTTTTTATTGGCAACCAAAACTAGGAACGATTGTCAGTAATCAATTTCAATATTTCTGAAACGACCAGGCTTTTGAGCTCACCGCTCATAGAACCCGCCTTGGAATTGTGGTGCATGTAATGTTATGTTTGTATCTCAAATAGAAACTAAAGCTGGGGATAGACGGATGCAATATTTCACTGCAATGAAATAACATTTGACATTGCTACCAAAAATGACAGTGAATGCAATATTTCGATGCTTAACACCTTGTTGACGGGAGACGAAGATCTTCGTCTGTTTTTGACTCAACGTTGCCGACGAAAAGCCGGACATTTTCGTCCAATCGTTCGATTCATCGTTTCCGTTTCGATCGTTCGTTCGTTGCCGATTTATAAAGAAAACAAAAACAATTGGCGGAAAAGGTGGGTACAAGCATATCGTACACGCCGTGGCTAAACTCGGTGACAACAGCTAGTTTTGGGTAAAAGATGCCCGTCAACAAAGTGTTAACCATCTCGTTGGGATCTTTGCAATATTGCAATGAAATACGCATAGCAATATTGCAATGACTGTCATTTTAGGTAGAAATGTCAAATTTTATTTCATTGCATTGAAATATTGCATCCGTCTATCCGCAGCTTAACATACTTTATATTTTCAATTCTTGTGATTTTGTTTTCTTTGTTGTTTTTAAATAAACAGGAGACAATGCCAGACATAGGTATCTATTAGAATTGTGTAAATCAGATTCAGATTCATGAACCTGAATGATTCTTTGTGTTTTAGGGATTCATGAATCTTTAAATGAGCGATTCATGAAACACAAACATTCATCAAGAGATGAAAAGGGATGTGGAAAAAATGGTTAGAACCCCCCCTTTTTTTTGGTCGCATGACACGCGCCAACGAAAGAATCATGGAGATTCGTGCAAAATCCATGAAAGATGCATGCAGATTCATTCATTCGGTTTTGAAAGATTCATAAACGTTTAAAGATCCGAATCCCAAGAGAATGATGAATCCATCCGAATGAATCTTAGGTTAAAGATTCATATGAATGAATTTCGAATTGAATTGAACACCTAAACACTGAACAGTTTACGGATGATTATACACTCATCAGCTTTACGTAAGACTTTGATTTGATGTTGATTTTTAAAGTAATCTAACTTTTTCTCACAAAAATAAAATCGATTCGAAATACTTTCATTTTTGACTCCGCCTTCCGCTTTGTTCAGTACATGGCGGGGCATCAGGAAGCCCACGTGATATCTGCTGAATATGCAAGTGATACCCTCTCAACATATTGGAGATAATTATGTCAACAGACAAATGGGTTTCATCCTGCGTCAGAGCAGTAGCCCTTTGGGAACAGAATCTGGTCCGTTGCGGTAAATGTTGATCGATAATGTTTATCAGCGTCTCGATGTACTGCAATGCCGCACGGGTGTGGAAACATTGTTGAGCATACTCAATTAAGGTACGGTTTCTCTTTTGAAGGCCATTCTCAACGAGACTTTTGTGTTGTTGGGAAAACTGTACCGTTGAAAAGTTTTGGTAAAAATCAATAGTTCTCTCTGCTGCATCGGAAATTAACTACGAGAAGAATTTGGAAAGGTCCACAAGATGGCGTTTTTTAATCAAACTGGATGGCGCCATTCTGGACAACAGCCGCTTTGTACAAGACGATCAAAGAAGGAGTGTGCGAAGTTGTTTTTGGCAGTACCTCTTGGTCGGTAGCCAGATGGGTCTGTTCGGTCTTACCAGATTCTAGGTCAACGGTTCTCCACAAGTATTACGCAAGTTTGGATGTAAATCAACAATAGCGTCTAAGTTCCAGCAGTTGCAAGGGAGGAAGCGTTACTCCGGTATTGGTTCGACAAGCTCCCAATGCCCCGATGCCTACGTCCAAATAGCAGCTAGGCGTCGGGGAGTTCAAATCAATAAAATGATGTCCATCGGGGTAATTATCTAAATGAGCGTTGCAACATTGGTGTAGAACAATGCGTCCTACCCGTCATGCACAAGTTCTAGCTCACTCGTCGATGTGTTGGTTCCGCCGTTGAGGCGTAGCATAACGGAATCGGCTTCAATTGGACACGGCTAGATGGATCTCTCCTCCGACGATCGTCGGAGGCGTCGCTCGAAGTGGTCGTTGGTACTTTAATTAAATTCTACAACCGGTTCGCTCGTCTCCGACCAAGCAGTAGAACCATGTTGTGGCCTGCGGTTCTGTCGTAACTTCGGTCTGTCATACCAAGTGAATCGTGGCACTCGAATGAAACCTCAAAACTAACGGACAGCGGTTCCTTGGTGTGTGTCGACGAAGGCTGCTGATGCACTTTTGGCTCTCGATAGCAGCGTGGGAAATATATTGTTCCACTTGCGAATTTTGTAGCGCTTGATGAATATTTGTGGAGCTTAATTATTTTTATTGCTAGCTTTTGGTAAGGTCGCGGCAAACAAGTGGGGTATTTGTTTTTTTAATATCGTACGTTTTTAGAAAATATCATTAAATATTTTATGAACTTTCGATCTTTCTTCACTTTTCAACCAGTCCTGACATTTTGAATTATTCCACCAAGGCCATGATGTTAATTATGCAAATATTTCCCCATCCTCCTTCTGTTTCTTTTCCATTTGTATCTTTGGAAATATTAAACTGACAAAAAAAAACCTGAAGCAATGGCAGCTTCTTTCAGTGTTAATATCGCGTTCTCCAGCCGTTTAATCCATCGGCATTCGGTGCCGAAAGTGCAAGTGAGAAAAATGCACCATATCTTGTTCGTCACGCGATCGGTGGCGCCATTGTCCGTCGGGCCAAAACGTTGCATTTAGGTTTCAATTATAAATTCACCCGTTTCCGGCTTAAGTGGATCTGTGTCGGTGCCACCGTTTCGTCGTGCCAAAGTGAGCATGGCGGGTGTGAAAAATACAATTCGCGCAGTTTTAGGCCAGCTCGTCGGAAGAGACCCGATATGCACGAATGCGGCGGGGAAAATCCAAAGACGACCTAAACAAGCAAGTGATGCAAGCGAAAAGGAAGGTCTTGGCTTGGCTCAGTGATTGGTAGGGCTAAAAATGGCAAACGAACGAAATTCCGTGAGTCCGCCCTCGTCGATAAGAGAGGGTACGGGGGCGCTAACGGGGAAACGGCTCGTGACGGATGGATGGATCTCCTCCGGCAAACGAAGGAAGAGGATCTTCTCGGTTCGCGCTAAGGGAAGCGCCGGAACGATATGCTCCGCTGGATGTAATTGAAAGCAAACTTCAATTAAAGCGCGCGGAAAGTGAAAAAGAAAACATACAATTAATTCACAGATAACTGCATGTGGACGTATGCAGACATGGGCTGTGGAGCGTTTGCCGGTGACGTGCCGGTAAACGAAACGAACACACCGAACCCAAACACCGGGTCGAGGGTGATGTAATAGAAAATAGACGAAATTAAAATTAGGTAATGCTCAATTGCCGCCTTTTTGGGATTTCCGTGGGGAAACGCACGTTTAAGTGATTGGTTGTGATGTAGTGTTGTTGTCAAATTTGCGTTTGTTCTTTCAATTAGACGTTCAATTAGTTATTACCCCATGCTTACGTTTAAAGGTTTTTTAAAATTGAATGAATATTTCATAATACCGATTAACACTAGAGTACATCTTTTTTTACACGAACTGATCGATCGTTTTTGAGACGTTATAATTGTTTATGATAAACGGTTACTTTTTCCTATTTCGTTGACTAGGTTTAGTAATTTTTGGTTTTTTCATGTACCTTCATCATCATTCTGCTAGCTCGATGGCACGCAATAAAAGATTGAATCGGCGTACTTTTCAACTTTATTTTTTTCAATATGTAAAATGCAAATTCAGAAAAGAGGCATTGAGAACATTAAGCCACATTAAAAAAAATCATGTTTTCACGATTACAAATGACGCCACAAATTGACTTTTTTTAGATGAAGTTTAGGATTTTAAGAAAAATCTCTTTTTTGGTTTGAAAAAAGTATTCAGTCGTTTTCGAGATGTTAAAATCGAAAATTGTGTAGCGGTCAACATTATTTGGATTCTAGTGTTAATAACTATTAACTATTTTAACCCTCAACAAATGTATTTAAGTAGTTTTATTAGTTTTAATATATAAAACTATTATAAAAGTTATTTGAAACAGCTAAATGTGTTGAATTCGGCAGCATTGGATCTAATAAAACATTGTTGGGATGTTGTGCAACACATACCAGCATAAATGCGGCCACAAATCGAGTGGTAGACATGAAAAGTGGACTTTATGTTTTTGATTTTTTGCTCCACAATGGGAGGCTGTGAGCCCCCTTTTATCCCCCCGAAAAACCCTCCCACATTCTATCGTTTGTTGGGGTCCGTTTGATTCCAACAAACGTTAGCCTACCGTTTGCTGAAACATGGACAATGTGGTGCAATGCTGCTGGAAACCTAAGACATACAGCGCGCTCGGTCGAACCCACCCACCGTTGTTGCTCTCTTAGTGGGTGTTGCTTAAGGTTCGTGCAGTTGCTTCACGTCGGTGGGAAGTTTACCAGCAACGGTATTAATATCGTTAACGCAAAGTAAAGTACAAGCGAGCTGCAAGCGGTGAAGGTTGTGTCTTGAAAAACGGAAAGCTCTTTAAAGGTTGGCAGGAGAGAAGCTACCGGGGAGGGGCTTAAGATCCAACGCTGCCAACGGATTTACTGCTCGGGGCCAAACCCGTTGCTTGGCGTAGTGGTTGACCTTGCCTCGCTGCTTTGGTTGTTCACTCGATTGGGCGTCTTTTTATGCAAAGGTTTCTTCGGCCTCAGCTGGAGTGAAGCTTTTTGTTCTTCGGCATTAAAAGTCATTAGTGCACAGGTATTGAGGCAGAAAGTGTCGGTCTTAGGTGTTTAAATCTTTGGTTTTGTTCAGTGCATCATTAGAGGGAACAAATGATGCACACTAGCAGCATCGACGGACAGCTATATTGAAGGGCTGTGCTGAACTTTTATTTAAAAAACATGATTGCAACAAACTAAGGTAATTAGTAATAATCATTACAGCTCGGTCAACAGTGGCCTTTACCCCGGCGATGGGTAATTGATTACTAGCGTTATGTTTCAATTACGATTGTAATTATAATAATATGGTATGCCAGCATCATCCTGTTCGTGTGAAATTGTTGCTCTTTGCGTTGGTGTTGTCCTCTCCCCGATTCTACTCGGATGTACCCCATGGTCACGTGCGCACAAAAACTCCCATCGAACCTAATTTCCATATCTAATTAGGAAAATTTGGCAACCGAAGAGAAAGGACGACGGGTTGTTTTCACTGCACGTTTCATTTACATTTTATGTGATTTCGCCTTTCCCCTGTCCTCTGGTCCTCTCTAGTTCTGTTAACCTTTTTGACCAAAATATCTACGTCCATAAATTATGCACCCTGAACTGTTGGTACAAACGAAACCTTCAAATCAATTCGTTTGTTTTGACAGCAGCCGCAACTACGGGGTTTTCCGTTCTACGCGAAATGCTGGCCCCGGAACAGTTTGTTTGTGCACATTTGCGTTCATTCCTGTTTGCACTTGAGTGTAATTATGAAAGGGACTGTTCCTTTGCCGCCTCTATCTCTAATGACATCTTTTTCGCTACCCTCCCCCGGGCCTTTGGGCCGATGATAAACGCTGGTCGTAAAGTCGCAGGTAAGGGTACTTTTTAACTTCCCTTTTCCATGCTTTGACAACCGACCCATTTGCGGGTAAAACAATCGGCCGAACAATGAAGCACAATTTTGGAAAGAAAACGCTTGATCTCAAGCATGGGATTTCTTTTGAGGGTCCAGGCATGCACTGTGGACCATCCGTTTCCGAGAGGCGGATCGATATCCTCTTTTCCAAACACACACACACTTGTGGTCCGGACAACAACTATAAACTAAACGGCCAAAGAGTTCTTACCCCGTTGTAATGTAAACAAACGCGTTACGGCTTTTAATGACCTACGAGCAGGGGTTGGCGAGGGACGAGTTGGGTTCCAGGAGTGGTCATGGGTTTCGGATGTTTTAACTTTTTATTTTTTTTTAACCTGGACCCGAATGGTCGTTAAGAGGTTGTTGGGAACGGAGGTGGAGGCGGTGTTTACATGAACCCGCCTTAATTAATAAAATGTTGAGGATGGATTTGTGAATGGATTGTAAGAGAGGGTTTTACTTTGGTTCGTTTCGTTTAACCTTTCGTCAGTTTCATGGGGTACACTTTTTAAGTTTTACATTCAAAGAGAATGCGATTTGAGTTTTGCTGCAGAAAAATTCCAACCGGTTTTTTCTTGTTAGCCCTGTCCGCGAAGAGTCGTATAATTTATTTTAGGCAAATGGTTAGTTTAACTAATGTTATCCAACTAGCAAGTTGTTGGCCATCAATATTAAATTCTCCATGGACACAATGCCACAAACCAGCTCTTCAAATAAAATTACACACATGCTTGTCAGTTGTCCTCACAGCTTCTTGTCGTTATTGAATCATTAAATGTCTTAAAATCTCTAAAATAATTCAAATCAAAATTTGGAAACGAAGCTTATTTAAAAACACTAAAAGTAGGGTAAGTGCATAGTGGTGTTAGTACCAATAGTAGTTTTAGTGGACTATAATCCTATCTCTACAACGAAATAGCGATATTTGTTCTAGCATCAAATGTTCTTTCATCTTCTACGGAGCGTTCAAAAGTTAAACCTTCCCACTCCGTAATAAACTAAGGCTCCAAAATTAATATTTTCCAGACAGGTTTAATATGTTGGATTTCTTAGGAATATATAAAGAATGCCATGATTTCCGTAATACTATAAATCACTGGAAAATACATTGGCCTATGAGTATCTCCTTTTGAAATATACTTCAAAAATAAATTACATTCAAAATATATTTAATATTTTCCAAGTTTTCTATACTAAGTTAGGTACATGATACCACAACTGTAGGAACCATCCAACAAGTATAAGAACAAACGACTAGGATGAAATAAATGCTTTTTTAGTAAATTTTTTATGGTGTGCGGTGAAAATAGAAGCTTTTCAGAAGAATTATGGTATTTCGATCATAACTGGTATAAATATTTAAAATATTGTGTTCTTGACACTTACAAATTGCATCATATTGTGTTAGCTACATGACTAAATGCACCACCATTGATACCATTACCCTATTGTACAAACAAAATCACTCATATCAAACATTCGCAAAAACGGTATTAAATTTCTTAAAACAGGATAAATAAAACCATAAACAATTAAGACTTGATACGTTACATTGAAAACCAAATCAGTCACCAGCTTTTCGCTTTTAAATAACATTCTCAGATTTTACTCCCTTGAGAAATAATTCCATTTGACTTTTTTGTACATATGATTGACGTTTTTTTCTGTGCAAAATTTACTTTATTACGAGTCTTTAAATGAGCGTGTGGCAAAACAAATTAAGTTTAAAAAAATTGAAATCATCGCGGAGTTCATCGGGAGTATACTGTATTTTTCTCAGCGGTATTTTCCCAGACCGGCGTCCAAAATAGTTCCACCTATCGTAGGTTTCGGTGGCAGCTATCAGTTTACAGAAGGTGCGAAAATTTTCTTCGTCAAATATTGTCTTTCTCGTCGATGGCTTTGCTTCCATCGGAACTCAACTCGGGGCCCCGCTAGGCGAGGGGTGGACGTTTTGTATGCTCTGAAACTCCGCTGTGCGTACACTGCTGGACGATTAGCAAACAGATGATAAACGGCAGTAATCTCTTCCGCCGCATTGCTTCGTTCGAACGGCACTCGTGCTAATCTTACGTGCTCCAAACACCCCAACACTACTGTGACCGTAAACCAATAATTGAAACCGATTTGCTATGCGAAAAGAGAAATTGATAAATTCCTCAGTACGGTCGTGTGTGATAGCTCTGGACAGTCGTTGGTTTTGTCCTTTTATTTTGGTTGTACTCGTTAACAACTGATCGATTGTTACAACGGAGACATGGCGTTGGAATTTGGCAATTGAAGATAACGTTTGCGAGACGGCTAAGGAATCGCCCAGCAGCAGCAGCAGGCAGTGGCGGCTACAAGATGTGTTATCGGATGTGTGTTCCCCGCATGTGGTGGGATGGTGAGAGTCGTGTTCTATTTGTCCAATTGTAGACTGCCGTGTTTTGTGACTCAGTGGAAAGGCAGCGAAACGATAAGGCGCTTGTTGAAGTGCGGTTCCCCGAAATAAGGAGAACTGCCAGCTGGAGGCTGGCTGAAACTTCGGAACAACGGACGATAATGCACACTTCTCGGTATTTAGTTATTGCTCATCAAGCGCAAACATTTTACTACTGACCTCTGCTACAACTGCTGATCGTTTGCTTATCAGTATATAGGGGTCGCTTGCACTCCTCCTGAGAGGTTCGTTGGTATTGGACGTGGCAATTCCTGTGACATAGGTTTTCTCTGTTTGTATTAGAAGACATGCAAAAGGAAAATTCGTTCCATATCGTGAAGTATTTTGAAGACGACACGCGGAAGCCCACAGGGTGGAATGAATCGAAGTTTAATTTTGTCGTGTAATAAACCTGAAAATCGGAGATCCCATTTGCACACGTACACCGCCACCATCACCTCGACAGCTGGCCGGTTCCGGGAGCATCGCCGCTTCGTTTGTGCGTAAATTGCGATGATGATGCGTTTATCAGCAATTTCCTGTGTCACACAGCGTGTGGTGCTCCCTCGCGTCGGACCAGAAAATGGTGAAATTATGTTTACCACCCGCCTGCGCGCCCGCCGACGTCTGGCATCGCAAGCTGCCTGCGGGCGTCGTCACAAACCTACCACGGGGCGGTACTTATTTGAACAGGTTTTCACCAACCTTCCACCGGAGGTTCATAAGAGGGCACAGCAGGGCCCGTTCTAGTTTCGGCAGTGACGGTATGATCCCCTTCCAACATCTTTATGCTTCATGGTGGACAAAAAAAAATTCATCACCCGTCTCGGTGTGTAGAAGTTCGCGACAGTACAGAGAGGCAATCAATGAAGTAATCATTCCATTTCGTCGTTCAGCGAAGCGTGTGGAAAGTGTGCCGCCCGAAACCATCGGGCGTTACCGACAGATTACCCGGGTGTATTTCTGGTTTTATTTCCTCCGGTTTTGCTGTGGAAAGGTGCGACGAGAAGCTGCGTACTTGCGACGCAATTTTACCATTAGAGGTCTCTGGCACTTGGGATGGAGGTTTCAAGAGGGGCATTTAAAAGATTAGAGCATTCGTAACTGGGTTAGAGGCGAACAGGATAACGTTATGAAAGATGGCTACTTGGGTCGATCTTTAGGTTTCTGGATAGTTGGATAAAAGCACGCTTGTTCGGAGATCCAGCGATTATATAAGGAGTTAGAACTAAAAATTAGATTCATAGCCAGGATGTTGTTTTCTAGGGAATATTTGAAGTAGAAATATTTGGATACTACAAAAAATTACTCTTATGATACAGGCGTTGCCAGCCAACATTCCCTCGAAAGCGGGAGATTTTGTCTACAACGCACTTTGTCTTGAAATAACTCATCAACGTATTAAAATGTAGCATAGCCACAATTGGTTTGTTTATTCCCTGTTTTTCGGCTGGAGACAAACCCAGATGGGTTAGAGGCAAAGTCAGATCAGTTAGGGACAGAATTTGATGAGCTATTTCAATACAAAAGGCTTTAGAGACCATAGTTGATGAGCTATTTCAATCATCGGTGGGTTAGAGCTAAACATGGCGACAAAGCTTGCATTGTGGTGTGACATTGGTTTTTGGCCTAAAGACAGAGATCTGAGTCTGTTAAAACGTAGCTTGGACATTCTATCATTGTTCCATGGATCCGTGGATTAACTGTCTATCCAATATCCAAATGCAATTTCTGGCAGAAAGAAGTGACTCTTTGGGTTTATCGTTTCATTTCCGATAGTGGACGTATGTCCAGTTCCTTGCATCCTTTGGATGTTTCGTCGAAAGCGAAAAGGAAGGTCATCAAATGAGAGGAAAATGTGATGTGAGGAAAGCTTCCAACGATCGTGGGAACCCGATGGAAAGTGTTGGGAAAGTGGAACTAAATTGGTATGGAATTGCATGGGAGACTACCAGAAATGGATCGTCGAACAGGGAGGGAGGGGGGGGGGGGGATGGAAAACGTAGGTAGCATGACTTCTCAGCGTGGAGGTGTCACTGACCGTAGCGTTTATGTTTATTTTTCCTCGTTATTTCTTTTCCGTGTGGTCATCATCCGAAGGTAAAGCCTACCGCTGCTGATAGGCGCCACGGCACGAACTGGCCTGGCGTGTGAATTTCTTGGTCACCGTTGGGTGTCGTCCATTCAGCGGATTCCATTCAACCAAAGTGTCGTTGAATGGGAAGAAGACCCCTTTCTGGCAAGTGAATGGCGGGTGGAGAGCGACGCTTTCCATTTTCTGCTGACCGGTCGGGAAAATGGAAACCGGAGCGAATTGGTCACCAAGTCACTGGGTCTGGTGGAAAATTGCCAATTCGGAATGTCCACTGGGTTTATGACTACGCATGGAAAATTGGGTGTAATGCGATATTATGAAGTTTATTTTGCATACTTGCATGGTAGTTGTTTTCTTCACTGTCCACCGCTTGTTGTTGATAGTTGTCGATTGATAGTTTGATTTAATTTGTTTACTAATGTTGTCTTTGTACATTCTGTTTTCTTTGCAGATACAGCCCGTCGCCTCTAAAGGTCAGCATTCACAAGTTTTACTGCACTTTGTTTGCATATTGATGAATCGAATGACGCCACTTTTACCATCGAAATCCATGACGTGGCGATGGATCGCGTGAAAACCTAAAGATTGTTCATCGCTGTGGAAAAGAAGTTTGGCAGTGTGTTTTTTTTCTTTTTTTAGATACTCAGCTATGACTAACCTGAACCGCTACTTTGCAGACAGTATCTCGGTCTCGGCCTTAGAAACACCGTCACCAATTCACCAGCCACGGCAGAACCGACACAGAACCGGTTGTCTCCTGCATTTGCATTTGCACGCTGCAACGCGAAAAGGCAACGACGACGCGCGTTAGGCTAGACTAGACGATGGTTTGCTGAAAACGAGTATGACGAAATCACCCTCCGACAGCGCCTTGGTGGCATTAGGAATCTTGGTTTTCGGTGAAGCCTTGCAAGCGGGTTGCTTGCAGCACGTGCTATGGGATGTCGGAAAGTGAAGCACCAAAAGCTGGTTCTGGCCATTCCCCGAATGTCGACGTTGAACGTTGCTAACGTCGTTCGCTCTGATATGCCTTTGCTTGTGGCGGGTCACTAGGTCACACCACAGCTGGCAAAGGCTGCTTTGCTCAATTACTGGCCATCCAATTACTGGGCAGCGTTATTTTTGTGCTGCCGATCGACACGTTCGTGCTGTGGAAAACAAAAGCGCTCTATGAGGAAAGGAATGGAAACTCCCGATATCTGGCGAGAAAGATTTTATCAGAGGAAGGCTATTACGGGACCTTAATGAAACGCCATCCATCAGTGGTTGGGGGAAAAATAATTTCTAGCCAACAGTCCAGCCGCCCTCATGCCTTCTGATTTGCAATAGTATCTAATGGATATACATGTGATGTATGAATATATCTTGTCGGACTGAGGAAGGTCCATCGGCGTTTTCCTCGGGCGATTAATATAGTAAAAAAGTGACATCGTAAATCACACACACACTCATCATCCTTTCGTCGCGTAGACGAAAGGGGGAGAGGGTAGAATCGTACGGCTTCCTGGTGAACGGCGTCGCTAGAAGCACCTTTTAGCAGCCGTTTGCTATCGACAACGGAAGGTGGTATCGTTCATCCGCGTTGTGGACGATTCGTTCTCGTACGTGCCACCGTTCCGGCGGTGGCTTTATCGGATGGTTGCTGTAATGATGTTTTTTTTTTTGGCTCGGTTACCACCTCCCCGTTGATGATATGATGCCGGACAGCAGCAGCGTTTGCTGATGGTGTGGAAGGGTACACGTGTGTTGATTGTTGACATTTTTCAAGTAGATAACCAACCCCTCAGCCAGTCGGCTGGCGCACCATCTGTTGTTCCATCGACACTCGTGTGAAGTTGAAGGCGGTGGTCACCTCTGAACAGGTGTCGCTGTCGGCTACGTCTGAGTCGCAGACAAAATGGCTCGGCTGAAGAATTGATGAGAGATAGTAATAGGTGTTGCTCCATCGAGAAGTGATCCGTGCTGGGCTAGCGATAGGGAAGCGGCGTGAATGGTGCCATCCGTAGGCGCTTCTCACTGGTGGTGCGAGATTTTCCAATTATTTTTCCTTCATTCCTGGCCAGTCGTTGACTCAAATCTCGTGTCTTGTGCGCTCGCTGCAATCAAAGCATATTTTTCAAGCCACTAAGAGGGCCAGAGAAAGTTGAAATACGACGGTACATAATATATACCCCCGTTGACTTGGTGATTGGAGGAAGGTTGAATATCGCTGGCAGAAAGTCACGACTCGGCCTGGTCACTCGGCTGGCCTCTCGGTGTCAGCAGGATGCTACTTTTTTTTTTGCCCACTCGGCATTCTTCGGGGTTGCGGCGGGCTTTCTGCTGCGGTTGCGGACCGTGGTCCGGCAGTGTATCTAATCAATACAGTGGACCTGTGCCCGACCTGCGTGCTCGACGGTTGTCGAACGAGAACGAATGGTGGGCGGTCGACGGGGCCCCATGGTAATGATGGTCCTCCGTCACGTAAGGGGTCCCGGGAGCATGCTTTGAATGATTGATGAACGGATGTGATCTGCCGCTCCGATGCTGCTATTGCCTCCGGGTGCGCCGACACATTCGCTTGCGGCTATGAATATACTGTGTTTTCACTTGCGCTCAAGTGCGTGTTGACAGTTTGCAGCGATAGCAATCTCTCCGGGGTTGCTCCGGTTTTCTTTTCGCTTCCTTAGCGCTCGCGCAAGCACGCACAAAGGAAGGAACGGACGGCATATGTAGTATCTGTATATTTTTAGGAGTCATAGTTTTACCCGACAGGAAAATATTGAATAGCAGGAAATTGAATCCTCCTCGAACCCCCGATCGATAAATGCTGGTGGGTCGGTGTGTGCCACGGCCAACTCCAGTATGGTTTTGCGGATTCGCGTGGTGAAGGAAGTACGCATTGCTGATGGATATTGATTGCTTCAAATCAGAACCGGCAGATAGTTATCGACTATAAAATCCTGCATGTGGATTGGAGGAAGGAATTAGTTTTAATTAAATTTTAAATATTTAGCGATACACCTTTTTCTCCACTTTGTCCCGAGCGCCAAACGATGAGCATGATGATTCATGCATATTGTCGACGTGGGATTATACGCAGGTGTGAAAAATCTTTCCATCCAACCAAGCGAAAGTATATTCCCGTTCATCCAACCCGTTCCGGTCTTGGAATCTCTAGGACCAACTTTTATGATCGATCCATTGGGACTGCGTTTTACGTAGGCGAAGATTTTCCTTTCAAGGCCAATGGGGTTGATTGCAAAACGTTGCGAAATAATGTTTGCGAAAAGACAACATCAAGATACATCTTTTGTGGATATCAATCTACTGAAATAGGAAGTCCAGTTGAAGAAAAAATTATAATTGTTCTGAATTTTTACATTTGACCATGTTGGATTGTTTTTACCCAACTGAGAGTACTTTAGCCGGGATCGCGGCATCGGCAAGAAGCCTTTCTGGTTGCAATAAAAAGAAAGAATTTACACAAAATTTGTTACACGTTTAGGGACATGGGGAAAATAGTTCCCTCCAGAGTGAACGCGTCGTATTTTGTTGTGGCGTCGCCCACCGTTGTGGTTACTGATTTATTTTTTCCTAGTCTTCCGTGGCGCGATGACCCACTTTGGGGAAAGAGAACGTCGCCCGATTCGTCGCCAGCGTCGATTTCTTCGTCGCCAGTTGTTTTTCTTTTTTGTTTGGCCACTTTCTCGCACTACACAATGGTGTGTGCCTAGCCGCTGGATGGTCGGCAGTGGGAAAGCGGGAATGGAAGATCATTTTGTTTGGTGTTTTTTTTTTCACGTCCACTTTCTGTCGCTAAGTCCCAACCAAAGGTTGCGCCCGGAGCGGTCGGTAAAACCGTTTGTTCGATGAAGGCAACGGTCCAGAAGGGCTCCTTTCTCTCTTTCTGGAAGAAAATTAGATTGGGAAGCAAAAAGTAAAAAAAAAATCATGGTATCCAATAAAAATGAACCGTTGAGGGCGCCAATCGAAGGAACACAATATGGCGGCTTTTTTGAGGTATGCTTGTGGCATTGATGAGTGATTTTATTATGGCGCTTCCAGTTTGTATGCCTTGTCGTGGTAATGCTTTAACTTTCCTTCAATTATTCTAAGTTTTGTTGGTGCTTATTACATTCTAAACTGAATCTTTTATACGTCTTTTCAAAGTCAATTATGTTGACTTGTCACATTTTATTTTTATTCGTTTCTTTTTATATGAAGTTAAAGCCATTTCTCATAAATGCCTCTTACATGTTCAACGAACCAAGAATGTAGAATTACTTCTACTAATAATAATAAGATTTTACTATCTCTAATACCCCGTGTCGATTGATAAGCCTCGTTGTTCGTTGAACGTAGCGGCCTTTTCCTTCAATTCCTCTCTTTCAATGTTTGATCAAGTTGATTGTACAAATGTAAAACAATACTGTGATCCGCCTCGGTCGGCAACCGTTCTTATCAGTCCAGCGAGCAATTAACTGGTTCTTGAATTAAAGAAAAAAACAGAAATCAAACAGCAGGAAACTTTCCATCAATCACATCTATCAAGCCAAGTACACTGGTGCATCTCCAGCACACGCATCCGTGTGACCTCGGTTTCTTCCAACGAAAAGGAAGTACGTAACATCCAACCCTTTCCCAGGGGAAGCTTGACTTGACGTGGCCGGAGGAAGTCGTACGCTGAGTACGTTTATTTTCGCCCAAACTGCCGGTAGCGGTGAAAGGTAACAAAGTTTATTGATTTAATTTCCCTTTCCGCAGTGTCCCAAGGGCGTCGTGACGTAGCAACTATAGGGAATCGCGTCTGCGAGGGAATGGGAAAACCCGAGCGCTCGGTATATGACGCGTAAGAAACTCACCATTTCTGGTAAAAGAACCTCCAGAGAAAATGGTTTTCTCCTTTCACGAAGGAGGTTTGGGCATTTGGAGTATTTCTAGCTTCGAAAGCAAAATGGCTGATTTCTGTAGATAAATTCTAGGCTAAATGACGTTTCATCTAGCCCCTAGTCAACACGTCAACAGGTGGCACAAAACACTTCACCGTCGCCTTGTCGATTGGCTGGGACTGTTGAGTTTCCTTTAAATTGAGGTAATCAAAAATGCAACCTCGCCTTCTTAAGTGCAACCGGTGCTTTGTTGGCCTGCAGTAAGTGCGCGTGATTCGCGCCAGATGGAAGTTAGAACCCATTACTAGCAGTACGCTTCCGTCACGAGGTCGGGTCCCGCGGATAATCGGTGACCAACGAAACACTATCGGTGGAAATGGTGGAGGAAACGTTCGCTTTTCTGTTTGATGGAAAGGTCCCGGCGATTGTCCGACGCTCGTTAGAGTGGAGTGTCGTGTAGAATTGGACTAATTGCTGTACAGAGTGAGTGATGGCTATGGGGCTTATGTTTTGTTCGGGCTAAGGGCGTTGGGTTTGTGCTCCTGCATTTCTTTGCTTTTCTATTCGTTAGATTTGTTTTCTCCTTGGAGTGGTAAGACTACAAAGTGGGGAAAAGTTTGAATATCCCACTTCGTGTGAAATGAGTCCCACGAGCGACCTTTGACAATGGTGTTTACAAAAGGCACTTGAAGGCGGTGATAACACGCGGTGACGAGAACGCAAGCGCCGCATTAGTCCGCCGTATCACAGCTGTGCTAGACTGTCCAACGTGACTATCATTTCTCCGTTACGCAAATGGTGCATCCATAAAAACAAATCAACCAATGATTCACACGGTCCACAAGGCGTATTGCTGTACATTACCTTTCGAAAATGGAAATTACGAGATCGTAAAAAATAGGTCTTGTTTATACGCTCTTTGAAGTGGTTCTGAATCACATTCTGTTGGTTTGAAGCAAGAATAAATATTTTATTGCGACTCAGCATATCATTAGCTACAGTTACGACTTCCTCGATGATAAGAAAGAGTATAACTTACAATCATAGCAGATAGATGTTGGGTTAGGGAGTAGAAAAGAAATCTCAATAAGAAATTTTTAGAGTTGTGTAATTCAGATTCAGATTCATGAATGTGAATGATTCTTTGTTTTTTAGAGATACATGAATCTTATAATGAAATATTCTCGAATTCTTTGGAATTTTGGATTTATCAACTGATGAAAAGTGATGAGCAAAAATTTAGTATTCAGATGGACCCCTTTTGTTTTTTGTTCGCATGATCCACGGCAATGAAAGAATCATGGAGATTCGTGAAAGATCCATGAAAGATTCATTAAGGTTTCGAAAGATTCATGCACGCTTGAACATTAGAGTCCCTAAAGATTCATGAATCTATCTGAATGCATCTTAGGTGAAAGATTCATATGAATGAATTTCGCCAAAAGATTCATTAGGCACAACACTAGAAATTTTAACCCAAACGACTAATACTAATTTGTAAAAACTCCCTTTTAGAAATGGGCATCATTTGTAGTTCACGAAATGACTAACGATTAAAAAAGGAAGTGGCATTGCTCAATGGAAAGCTTATTTAATTGATTTCTCACATTAGGAAAAACGCATTTTAAATCATTGTTTGTGGGATAAATCTTCGGAGTTGATTGCCGCAATGCGCTACCAAAATCGCCTCTTTCGCCTAATGCAATTTCTTCACCAAATGCTTACTACCGTAGACACGAGACACAAGAAACGATGCAGCTGTCACACTCTGATGGACGCCAGCCGTTTGGGCGGTGTTGTTGGGGTGTTGTTATTATTTGGGTTTCCGCTGCCAGCTCACATTCTTCCGCCAAGCCGTTATCGGTCCGCGACCCTCCTCGGCTCGGATGGCCATGATGGACCAAAAGAGATGATGAAGAAACACGGTCCTCTCTGCTTTTAGCTGAGAACGAGTGCTATTAAGTTTTGAAAAAGGCGGGGTACCACATGATGGCGAGGAAAGGTCCAATCTGACGGCCGATGGGAAAAAGTATGTTTATGTTTTCCTTTCATCGGAAATGCAGAAAAAAAAGCGAAACCAGGCTTGGCAAGTGAAAGGGAGGCGAGAGTAGTGACATGGGATTGTTTCTTGAGAAAAGTGTGTCTTAAATAACCCGCAAGTAGTGAATAGATGGCCAAGGACCGATTAAGCGTCCCCAAGACAATTGATGTTTGTTTTAAATCTGTTTAAATGCGGTAAGGTTGTCGGATTTTGAAATGAATTATTTGTTCAGCTTATCAAAGAATTCTTGTCGAAGTTTACTACTCAACATAGTAAATGTGTAATGTTTCAAACGTTTTCAATTAGAAAACCTTTTTCTGGGGTTCTCCCAGTGAACAAAAACACGAATACACATCATTCGAAATCGTCCTCCCTTGGGGTTCTTGTAACGATTTCATCAGTGACCCCCTGCAACGGCACAGATTAGTCATCGTAACGCCACTGTTGCGTCTGCCAGCGAACGGAAAAAGGCGTTACGATGCCCGGGATTTTCTTGCAGTTCGGTGAGGCTCGGTTGGTGGCAATCGAGTCATGCCGAACCCGCAACCAAAAGACGCAGTGTGCGTGTTGCATCTGCCTGGCACGTTCTTCGCAACAACTCTTAGCACAACGGCACGCCTTAGGCATCGGACTCTCGGGCAAGTAGTGCGGTGGTGGTGCTCAAGTGAAAAAGAACGCACTCTTTCCAAGCTGGCGACCGACGTCTTTCACGAGCGAGATTTAAATATGAATCTGACACGTACGTAGCAGAAAGGAACGGGCTTGTGTCGCCTTCTGGGAACTGGGCGTCTTAACTCGACGCACGAATGGAGAATCGGCTTTAATGTGATCCTGTACCTTCCATCTTGTCGTGCATGCTAATTATTTTTAGCACACTTCAAAATGGGAGCTTCGAACATTAGCATGACTCACTAAAAGGCACAAAGTTGTTGAAGAATTAACACTTATTTTCTCAAACTGTTTTACATAATATCCACAGCATAGCACAAAAAAGGTTATTGAAAAAATGATCGTGTACAACTTTAGTTTTAGTGAGTTCTGTATTTTTACTAGAAGCTTTCATACTTGAATCTTTCTATAAATGTTTGACCATTTCGCTTCCAATCGCCATTCTAATTACCATTCCAAGCAGAACCTAAAACTAACGAGAACCGGTATTTCAATTACATTCGTGTTCAATTTCCGTTACAATGACATGATCAACTAGCGCTTTTCGTTTTCTTCAAATGAAATCCGGTGAAGAAAAAATAAGAGACTAAAAAACTAGAGACCGTTAACAGAAACAAAGGGTTTTTCTTCCTCACTAACCGTGGCTAGTTTTGCTACGCAAGATTGAAATGCTCGTGCTAGAAGGGAATTAGATTCGTTGTTTCCACCTATTGGCTTTGAACACATTCCTGAGGAAGGAAACGTCACGGTACGATCGCGTTCAAATCCCTCCTGCGTCAGTTCTTTCTATGAGTCATATGTGGATGCCGGTTTCTGGTCGCGACAGCCTACACACATGTAGTAACGTTTGATGTTTCGGCGATAGCATGACGGGTGTATCTATTGCCACCACCGTTATGGTACGACGGCATGTTGCTGTTCAGTTGGTTCGAAGAATTTGAGTATGAAATTAGACAAAGAGTGAGTTTTCTAGGGTGATTTGCACATCTTAAACATTATGTTTTACACTGATTTCATTTCCTTGTTTTAAAAAAAAGGCTTGAGATAATATTTAATATAATCGAAATGAATCTTGCGCATTCATGCGTACCCTCTGCTGTGTTCTTCTATCAGTTTTGCAGTTGCGTAAGTTGTAAAATATTGATTATTTCTCGCACTGCGACGTTTTCTGTGGTTTAATGACTGAATGATGTACTTTTTACGAGTCGAGTTGGTACAACTTCATGCCTCAGCAGCTCGGAAGTTAGTAAAGGATACGACTACGCAAATATGAGTTGGTATTCCGTTTGCGAATATCCTGCAGTAGAAGACCAACCTTAAAACAGGGCATTGTGAACACAGGGCCTAGAAACGGCATTGTAAAGTGCCTCTCTTCGCATCATAAAGCTTCGCATCACTGCTACGGAATGGCGATAAAACACAGTAACTAATGACATTGACGGATCGCCAAACGAACACGAGTCCACAAGTTCATGCGATGAAGAAGAGGAGCAAGGCTAAATGAACGAAGGTACTAAAGACTGGTGAAGGCAGACGAATGGGTTAGGTCCATCAAAGAGTTGCACCCCTTACTCCGTTGCGGATGTGCGGAACTTTATAGCGAAAACTCGTCAATGGTGTTTGATGTTTCTTTCAGTTCATTGTTATCTTTACAATTCACCATTGAAGTGGTTCAAATGATTAACTGGTTTTTTCTCTTTTGTCTTTTTCTTTATCTATGTAGGGTTGATCTGAACACCGCTTCAAAGCGGTCGCAAAACTCACTGCCCCTCCAAAAGAAACCAAAGTGGCCAAGCTCAAAGTCTGCCATTCGTAAGCAACGGAACCACCTGAAGACACACCTCCTCCCATCCTCTGGAAGGAACGCGAGCTAGAGTAGTGTCCACCTTTATCAACGCTCGATCACCAAAACACCATCAACCACAAACAACATGGCGACCGTGTCGCGGCAACAGATGCTCAGCGTCGTCCCCCTATTGCTCATCCTAGTAGTAGCAGTAGCGCTAGTGCAGGCGGAACCGATCCTGAAGATCCGCTCGACTGATTTTTCCCGCTTTAACGAATCGAGCGCCGAGTTTGTCAGCTCGAGGTCGTACAATGCGCGCGGCATGGCACCGCTGTACGAGATCACTAACCATGTGATCAATTTGTTCGTCGACGAATATCCCATTCCGGAAGGTAGGTCGTCGTAGTGGTGTTGCTCGTTGGGTGAACTAAACTTTGACCTGATTTTGTCGTTTGTTTTTCTCCCCTGTTCCGTAGGCTACATCATCGTCGGCGAAGGTACGATCCAGGCTGGCCCGAACGTATCCGACAACAGCTGGGGCCCACTGTTGAAGCAGTACTGGGCGATCCTGCTGGTGACGGCGATATGCGTCGTCATGATCGCGCTCATGCCCATCATCGGCCTGTGTTTGTGCTGCTGCCGGTGCTTCGGCGGATGCGGTGGCCGATCGCAACCGTTCGACAAGAAACATGACACTTGCCGTCGGGCAATCTTGGGCTTCCTGTTGATCTGCTCCACCTCTGCTTTGGTGTAGGTTGATGTGCGCTACCTCAAGGGGGGAACCTCATTAATATTCTCTCTCTTTCATCATCTACCAATGACACACAGGTTCGGTGTGGTGGTTGCGTTCGTGACCAACAGCTACATGCAGCACGGTGTGGAGAACATCACCACTTCCGCCCGGCACGGTGTGCAGGACACCCGGCAGTATCTGCAGACCACCTCGATGCACATCGACCACGTGCTGAACAAGAACTATCAGGAGCTGAACGCCGACCTGAAGGCAATGCTCAACGATGCCTCGGACAACATTATCCGCCGACTGGAGGAAGAATCGAAGGCGGAGAAACTGACCGCACTGTACGAGTTTGTCGAGAAGCTTCCGGGCATCCGGAAGAGTCTTGAGCAGATGAAGCAACTTACCAGCGATCTGCGCATCACCGCATCCCAGCTAAATGATGGTGAGTGTTGTGGGAGGATGTTGTTTAAGCTGTGAGAAACGACCCGGCCATCTAACTGATAATACTGTTTTTTAGGATTGCGAGGCGTAAAACGGGAGCTACTGACGTCCCTGAACAAATGTGGAACCCCGGAGTGCAGCAAAGTGATGGAGGACTACAAGATCGGCCGCCTGAATGTGAACGGAATCGATTACAACTCGGTAAGCATACGGTGCTGTGCAGGAGGAAGGCACAACAACTGAACCCGTTGTTGATGCTCTCAATCGCGGTGACGCTTGTGTTGGTGATGGTGGTGGCGGCGACCCGGTGATGTATCAATATTTCTGGTTGTATGGTGTGGTTTATCTAGGTAGAAGGCTGAAAAGGAAAAATGCATCAGACGCTTTCAATTTCCAGAGGATAGTTTTATCCAAATGGAAAATGAGCTACATCTTAGCCGAGATTGATTTCCGTCGCTTTTTAACCAGGAACGAGCAAAAACCCAAATTTAACGGGACCAAGTGTTCTTGGTTGGCCGACTTGTATGCCGTGGTAGGCCGTTTTTTTACTGTTTTCGTAACAAATGTGTTGTTTTTGCAACTGAACTATTTAGTAACCCTTCCGCAAAACGTGAAGTTATGGTTGCCTGGGCACCTCTAAACTCATTGTTTGTGGGGTCTTTCTTGTGACTGAAATCAACTTTTCGGAATACTGCCCCACGCGATAACTTCGGATCCACTCGAAGTGGTTTTATTCAACACCACCTTCTCGTTCATTTGATTGGCTTTCGCGATTCGATTCGCTCTTACTCCCGCTTTCTTTAGTCTGTGTCGATTAATGGACTGTATTTGTTTGGAGGTTTTTTTTTTGCTTTTCTCAAGATTCTATTTTGTTTCCTTCCTGTGTTTTCGACGCTCTACGCGAATCAAACACTATCCCACTCACTCTTACACACTCCATTCGAATACACTAAATTTCAGCTCGCCGCATCATTCGACTGTGACCTCATTTTGAGTTGGCTGATGGCTGCGAAATTCATGCTGCAGCCACTAGCATGGTTTTCACGAATTTGGCACAGCTATCAACCAATCTCTTCGATTTCTTGCTTCCACCCATCGCTTACCCATTCTTCTGGGCTGATTTGCCACCTTTTTCACACGTCATTTCCTACAGACAGAAGCAAGCCATGTTTTAATTTGCCATCATTGCCATTTTGCCATTGCTCACTACCATAAACCACAGGCTTATGGGGGGAGAGACCCAAGGGGGGAAGGGATACGTTAACACCATCCAAATAACAACAGAAAGTAAATAATTCAATAAAAGATCATCCTATTCTTTCTCACCACCACCTTCACCACTCCACCACCGTAATGCGTTTAAACACTAACCCACTAACTCCAAATATTCAAACTCTCAACTCAACCGTTATTCATCCTGGACATATATGTTTTACCACCGTACATATTCTCATCATCGAAACAGATACAAGACAGATACTTCCCGCGGGTAGGTGGTTCTTTCGGCTCTCTTTTTTACTGCTAGTGTTGACTTGTTTGTGTTGTGTTTTTGTTCTGTTCTGTTTGTTTACTTCAGTTTTTGTTTGTCCCTCCTATGGAACCCTTGATCCAATCGTGAATCATCGAGACCATGTTTGTAAAACAAAAGATATGTTGCTGGATCAACGATTGTGGTGTGTTTCATCTTTTTTTGGGGATGTTTTGTTTTATGTACCGTAGTTTGCGCTTACACCACTGTCCGTTGGGCCAGAAATGTATTCATCCGACAGAGATTAGTGTTTGCTGCTATAATATTTTACATTATTACTCCTAAAACCTTCCATATTTTAATACCGTATGGCTGTTTTGTATTTGTGTGTGTGTGTGTGTGTGTGTGTGATATTACCTGCAAAATATATGTTTAAAAATTGTGAAAAGCACATTGAAAAGCATATTGGCCTTCCAGCGTAACATAGGAACAATCGGAGGAATCGGTCTGAGAGGACTAATATCATTTCATACAACATACTCTGCGCATTTTACTATTGCATTTTTTATGTTTGAAAATTCCCAGTGTGTGCGCACCAAGAATTTGATTTTTGTGTATAAATGTTCATGCAAGTGTTTATTTTTCTATTCAATTAAATATATTGCCATTTTTCAGTTCCCCGTTGTGAATGTGCTTGTCGGATAATATTCGCTAATCCCATGTGTGCTATTATTTTTCCTCCAGCTGCCCGATTTATCCGAAATCATCGACAGTGTCAAGAAGCTCACGGACAGCAGCCTGGGCA
The DNA here is from genome assembly GCF_943734705.1 of Anopheles coustani. Classification (NCBI taxonomy): domain Eukaryota; kingdom Metazoa; phylum Arthropoda; class Insecta; order Diptera; family Culicidae; genus Anopheles; species Anopheles coustani. The sequence continues at coordinate 58,954,131 of NC_071289.1, forward strand.
GTGCGATTCACGACGGTGTCAAGCAGATGGACCAGCTCAAGGAAACTCTCACGCAGACCGTCTCCTCAACCATTCCGAGGGTGGAACTCGCCACAAATTCGACTGGCAAGGCAATCAAGGAGGTTTCGGACATGATGACGACGCGCCTGACTAATATTGGTGACGTGCTGGGTAACAACTCCTTCCGTCATTTGGACACGGCCGACGACTACATTACGCAGTACAGCATCTACCGTTACTATGCCGGGTTGGGTATTAGCTCGGTGTTGCTGCTGATTCTCATCTGTCTCGTGTTCGGTTTGCTGTGCGGAATCTGCGGCAAGCGGCCGGACGGCTATGGTGACGATTGCTGTAACAAGGGTGCCGGTGGCCGGTTCATGATATTGTGAGTGGAGCAGCTGCAGAATAAGCTTCAGGATCTTCAGGGATGTGGATGTTTCATTGTTTATTTGTTGCATTTTTCCTACAGGGCGGTCACCATCATATTCCTCACGTTCTCGGTCATCCTAGCCGTGGCGCTAGCATCGTTCCTGATTGGTACCGTGGCGCGGCGGGCCGCCTGCGATTCGCTCCGTGATCCGGCCGACGATCAAATCATCAACTACATCGATGAGTTCATCAACCTGAACCGTCTCTACTCGGAGCTCCGCGTGCAAGTGGAACGCTCCAAACCGAAGCTACTGGCCAGCGATACGACTGAGATCGAGAAGATTCACCTCGGTGCAATGATTGCGGCCTGTCAACGGAACGAGTCGATTTATAAGGTGCTGAAGTTGCACAACTTTGTCGACATTCGCTCGATAAAGAACTTACCGGAGGAAAGTGGCATCATGGGCGCGCTCGATGAGCTTACGAATTCAATCAAGATCGACCGGGTCTCGATACTAACGGAGGAAGCGCAAAACGATATCGAAACGTTACGTAATTCGAAATTAAATGACTTCGACGTGGATAAATTTACGGATAATGTACGTATAGACCCGATGTCCTAGGCTTATACAATCGTGTCTCAGCATTTACGGATTTCTGTTTTGCCAATCTTTTTGTACTGTTTTAGTTGACCTTCAATATAACCGAGTATAACTTGAATGAGATCGCCGAAAAGCTGCGAGAGGTTGCAAATAAGGTACTGCCCGGAAAGGAAATGAACGACATTAAAGTGAACCTGAAAAATCAAGCGCTCCACCTGTCTTCCTATCAGGTATATTTCGATGTCCTCAAATTGAGCTGGGGCAAAGATTTGTCACTCTAACGCTATATTTGCTATCATTTCAGACGAATCTCGTCGATCCGATGATCGCCTCGACGAATCAACTGATCAAACTGTCCACCGATCTGGACAATAAATTGAAGTTTGGCGAAAGGTCGTTCTCCGATGCCATCGACAAGTTCCTGACGCAGATCAAGGATGCGGAAAACTATATCAACGCGAACGGCAATGCGTTCGTGCATAACATCACGCTGGAGCTGGTGACCGGGTTCACTGAGCAGATATTTGCCTACATCAATCTGGTGGTTGATTCCACGCAGAACGATATCGGTCTGTGCGGACCAGTGCACAATGTCTACCAGTCGGTCATTGTGGCGTCCTGCAATCGCATCGTCGATCCATTCGTAAGTTTTGGCATAAATTTATTGTTGTATGGTGTGCGCCCCTTTTTCTAAACTGTTTTTCGATCTTCTAAACAGAATGGATTCTGGGCTGGAGTCGTCTGGTGTCTGCTGTTGTTCCTGCCATCGATCATATTCGGTGTGAAGCTGTCCACGCTGTACCAAAAATCGGACCCCTATCCCGGGCCGATGGTGGAATCGTAAGTGCCAAAGTCCAAAGATCTTCCATGCTTATATTTATGCCAGAGATTAAAGTAGCTACTACGCTGATTGTCAGTTGATCTCCAAAGATTTTAGTATAGTAGTTGTGACCAAACTTCGCCAAAGTAGACTAGTAGAGTACATTTAGTTTTGGGTAACATTAAGTTTAGATGTTGTCTAGCATTTGTAAAATTTTCGCTTTTCGTTGAGTGAGCATCCAAATTTTGTTTTTATCCTTTGAGATAGGTGTTCAATGCATGCATGTCCTTTGCAACGCCACTAATAAATAACAGTATTACCGAGTAGTGCATGGCAGCATCAATTTCGTTCCACCCCACCATCGGATGAAGAGAGAAAGAAACGTCGTCGAATTTATTTGTTAATCAAACGCATTCCATCGGCTATTAGACTGAGTAGTTATAAATAGAGTTCTTTTTGGTTTTTGGTTTTGGTAAGTTTGATATGTTTCTGTTTTTTGTTTTATAATTCGTCTGTGTAGTTGTTGTGTTCTTTCTTTCTTCATCTCTTTGCATGTCTCAATTTCAATCTTCCCATGTGTTCTTTAAGCATCTAACCATGAATTAATATTCGCTTTGTAATTGCATGAATAAATTGTTGTATGTGCTTTAACAGATTATTAAACGATGCGCAAATTGGTTTAAAAGACAAAAAATGAAACGCGAATATGAACCCTAAGCTAGTACTTGCAATTTCCAATGTTCATGTCAATGTGTAATATTTCTTTCATTGCCATGATAATTCGGGTTTATAAGTGTTAGCTTAAGGTTTAGTAAGCCTGCTTTAAAAAGATTGCTTTAAAATACATTGTTAAGACTTCTAAAGGTGCTATGCGGTCATTGTTTAATTTTTTCGATATGTTAAAGCACGTTTTACAATCCGTAGTTGTTGGTTCTAGCATAGGTAAGTTTTTTGTGCTTTGAAAAAATAAAAATAAAAATACGACAAAACAAATGTATACACACAAACTCATCCTTTGTCGTGAGCGCTGTTGTCACGAAGTTTTGATTAGTTCCCTTTTTCCGATGATGATAGTCTTTTAGGTTAGCTGTAACATCGTTAGGTGCACAGCGCAGTTCACGATACAATTTGAGTTCAATTCAAAATCAACACTTTTCGGCATTCTGAAGTGTTCGCAAATTATGACACCTTTTTTGGACCTGGAACACACATGCTTGGAGGAGTATGGAAGAAACAGCATTCAATCGTTCTTCTTCAATTTACTCAGCCTGACTCGTGAACTGTAGAACCCTTTGCCTTTCGTTCATGTTCGATGTATGGGGAATGTGGTCCAGTGTTGGAAATCAGCAACAATTGCACGCCGCCCGGTTGAGATTTGCACTCGCGTTGGCAAGAGATACATTCGTTCAGCAGTTCATAACTTTGGTTCGTTGTGTTTTCTCATCTCATGTTCCGTTGAACTTTTTTTTCCTGCTCCTCCGCTGATGAACCGCACCAAGAACATGCTCGGTTTGCTCCTATCATAATTTCCTCTCTCATGTAGAATCTTTAATTTTGTGTTCTAAATACCTAGTTTGGTTGTGTTGGTTTCTTTTCTGTTACGGTTTGCGGAGTGTTAAAAATGCGCCAACAAAATGTAAAACATGCGCATTTTTTTCACCGTTTTAAAACGATTGTGCAAGTGTGTTTGCGTGTCTGGTGGTGGTGGTTTGGGATCGAATGTGATTTTTTATGTTTGTGGTATTGTTTTTCTTCTTGTCATTTTCCGTTCTCATTACAGTGAGTATCTGTACGATGCCTACACCGAGCGTGATAACATTCCTCTTGCGAGGTAAGTCCTCCCCATCCCCTCCCTCTCAGTCACTTCGCCATTTGTTGTACTGATGCGGCGAATCCACAAATCTTGCAATGACTATCAGATCAGCTCAAAGGGAGAGAAAATCAGTTCTTACACCTTCAAAAAGGATATTTTCGCTTTTTCCTATGGGAAAACAACCAGCGTCGGTCGCTTGTAATCTTTATTCCTGTTTGTGTCGGACACATTTGTGCGTTAAAATAAGAACGATCTTTTGTTAATCGCCTGCGTTTTCTGTTATTTGTTTGTTCGTTTTGGATCTGTTACCTTGGTTTTGTTTGCAAATTTTTCTTTATGTTCCGTTAACTTGACGTTTATTGGCGCCGCCAATATAACTGCTGGCTATGTCTAACAAATGGTATGAAACAATTTCTCACCATGAAACAAACAAAAAACTATATATACTCTCCCGAAAGTATTGTATTGTACCCGTACCTATATCGTAGTGCATAATTGAAATATTAAATTATATGCATTGAATGACTTATCATACACACATATTCCATGTAAACCTGCGCTCCCTGCGTTCACCAACGTTTGGGCGTAGTTATGCTGTTGATTTTATATTAATGTTCGCTTTTACTTCTATTCTCACTCCGTGGGGGAAATTGTTGTGCTTTCAGTGGACCGAAAAACAAGCGCCGCAAGAAGCAGGATCGACGCCGCGAGTCACGTGATCGACGGGAAATCTATTATGAGGAGGGTAGTCCGTCGCATAGTCGCGATCCACGGTACAACGATATGGCCCCGAAGTAAGTAAAATTATTAATTTAACTAAGTGTACTCATCCGGTCGGGCAATTATCAATTAAGCTAAAGGTGACGGACCGTTGTTTTTCTTATTTTAAACTCTGATGATGGCGAAGAGTGTAAAATTTTCTTCGAAATCGTACCAACCGCACCTACACAACCAGATTATACCGTACACACAATACACAATAGCGCACATTTCCATATGGCCATGCATCGATTGTAAGAATCCATCATTATCAAGCATATACATACGCATAAACGTATTGGTTTTTGGAAAGGCCGTAATCATTATGGGGTCCACATTGCCAGTTAACGGTCTGCATCAACCTCCTGTGGAATATTCTGTGATATTTCGACCATCCATGTGATGCGCTAGAGAAAGATCCTTTAGTGATGACGTTGTATTTTGTATTAGAATAGAATGTACATGATGAGTAGAGTAGCGCTAGGGTAGGAGTCCTTCGTCGATCCTTGGTAGAGTACAGAGTTTTTGTGTAGCTCGATTGAGACCACCCAACTTACCGTTGAATGCTAACAAACACAAACATATGAAGCGACTTCGGAACACCCGAGCCTAGCACTGCGTGAATCTGCCTCACCACCACCACAACCGTTCATCCCAAAACCGGGCCTCCATTACTATCGGTCCATGCTGTTCACAGCTTCAACAATTTAACACTTTGACAGACAAGAAACGCATCCATCAGTGGTCGGGTAAAGTGGACACGAACTGGTCGCTAACCGCCTGCCCTCTCATCTTTGTACTTCCGAACAGTGCAGAGACCCAAATCCCTTCTATACTAACCCATAGTGGCAGTGAAACGGCGACATCTTCTTCCCCACCTGCACCACTAACAAGTAACAATCACCACCACCAACACCACCACCACAACTTCCACCAGCGGCATCACTCGACTCCCTTGCCAATGTCGCTACCGATGACGCTGACCGCGGCGTCGCAAGAGTCACCGGAACACGTGGAGAAGGTTCCCCGGTCCTCCTACGTCGCGTTCCAGACTCCCCTGCCGGACGGTGGCAAGCCATCCTCGTCGTCGTCCTTCCATCTGTCAACGCAGCAGCCCGAAAGTGGCTCACCGAACCGCAGGCTCAGCCGTCTGTTCAGTCAAAGCTTCTTCGACGACTTTCAGGCGGCCCTGAAGCAGTACGATCACGAACGGCAATCATCAGCCGGCGTCGGCGGGAGCAGTGGCCGAGTTGGCTCGTCGGATTTGCTCACGGTGGAGGTGTACGGTGGAAGCGGCGGACACCACTCGTACTTACCACCGTCCGCCATCCAACCGTCCCATCCGCACCCGGGTGGTCTGCAACACCATCACCAACACCTGCACCACCAGCGTACGGCCAATGTCAGCCGGAGCAATAGCAGTAGCGTGGGCTCGGTCCGGTCGATGGCGTTGGTGCCAACGAGGACCCCTTCGCCGTTGGAGTTTCGTACCATGTCGTTCCGGAGGCCCCGCTCGTTGGCCAGTGAAGAGACGACGGGGAAACATTCGTCATCCCGTGCCGACAGTGGCTACGAAAAGTACTAACACGACGCCCCGCCTGAGGCTAACAAAGGCATTTCAAGACTGAGAAGTGGTCGGCGACCAGCAGGAAGCAGCAACCGGTGGCAGGTTCCCTAAGATCCGCTCGTGTATGTTTTGCCCTCATGCAGTTCATTTCGATCATCCGTGCTGTTGTTGCGTAGCTGTGTTAATGTCGTTCGTTCCCTGTGTTATACTGTCGCCTCTTTCCTTAACCTACAGTAACGCACATAATGAAAAGTGCACATTCCAGTTTTGTCTTTCTCTCCGATCTTCGATGTATTTAATGTTCAAATCATCGAAGTCAGTATCCAATTGATGATTTTAGTTTACGAAAAATATATAAATTGGCAACATTTTGACGTATCTGGCCATTTTTGTAATAACATACGCACCGGATCATTTGATCAGATCATTTGAACATTGTATGTATACATTGCAGCTGATAGAACGTGCGGCAATCAGAACAATGTGCTATAAATATATTCGGTTTGTTTGTTATGTTAGACCATAATTTTGTTGATAAAAAATTTGAAGCCATCGCGAGATACCGACACGATCCGTTAGCTCCTCGACTGTACTGTACGACCAACAACCACCTGTAAACACCAGACAAAAAGTAAACGGGATCTCAGACCGCCAATTTAGTTACCTTTAGTTATGGAGGTTTGATAGGTCGCATCACAGTCCTTTGTAATACTCTGGTCGTCCCGTCTAGAGCATTTTTACAAATAGTCAAAAGCAAGCTGTTCGGCTGTTGCCCATTCTATTACAAGACTTCATTATTAAACACAACAGATACTATTATTGAAATCTTCAATACAACAGATCAAGAAAGCATTTTTTATCAGGGGACGGAACCAACATGGTGGACAGCAAATCCCCTATTGGACATCCGGATTCGACAAACTATGGGTCGCATCGAGAAAGCTGACAGATCACGTCGTTTTCTTATGATAATCTCAATAGCTCTGACATGGACGTAAACTCTCCTGAACATTAAGTTGGCATAAGTACATCCAGTTTTTACAAAATCGAACCATGGTCTTGAATTTTTAGTTTTCTAAACAAAAGAAACGTAACGTAAACTATAAAAACTGTAAGATAAAAGTATAAACGAATGAATCAGATTTGTATGATCAGTATTTAATTGGCAATGGTCAAAATGTAATACTAACATTAATGATTGAGGTTAGTTTCGAAGCAGGGAGAGAAGAATTTTAAAATTGGAACGTGAACTATTGTTATGCGACGTACTGTATGCAACGTTATTTCAATTGTGCACGATGGTCCCTGCATAGCTTGGTGCGTCCGCTGTAGCCACAATTAAGACTGCTTGTCTAATGCTCCATATCGTTATCATCCCCCACGTGTTGTTGGCTGAAGTCTCATAGCGTCAGCCCACCATTATGACACTGCGACACGTTTTGTTTGGTATGGCAAAGGCGCGCACGGTATCTCGCAAGACAACCCTGGCGAGACTCTAGAATTGCACCAGCGGCTTCTGGGCTTTTGAATACACTGTACTATAAACACACACTTTCCTCTTTCTGGCTTGTTTTCTTATGGATGTTGTGGCGATGATCGTGTTACCCTTTTGGCACCTGCATCTGTTAACTTTCCGACTTTCGCCTGTCGTTGCGTGTTTCCTCCCAGTCCCATTCTTTCTTCAGTGTGATTTCCATGCTTGATCACTTCTAAAGATGTCGTGTGTCGTTGACGTTGGTTATTTAAATATTATTTTTCAATCCCTTTCAAAAGTAGATTGCTGAATGATTGATTTTGGTCGAACTCACAGTGTCGCAAGTTATTGTTACTCATACTCATTCCTCCATTCGGTTTGTTTTTGATATCGCTTTCCCCCTAAATATTCCAACAGCGACTGGATTCTACTACTGTCAATATCCTGTTTTTTATCTCTTAATGTTTCTTTTACACTGTCTCTTCCCTTTCGACCCTCCACTTGCCGGACGTCTGCCTCTTCCATGCTCTCTACTTTCATATCGCCACGAAAGGTGCCACTATCTTCCGTGCGACGGTCGACCAAGGCCCGGGTTCGGCCAGCAGCAGCAACAACACTACCATCCCATACCTTAAAGACTCTCTCCCTTAACGGACGATCGATCTAGAACAGCGCACCCACTTTGTTGTAAAGAGAAAATAGAATTAAGTATACAGCTTTCCATCGCTGTGTTCAGCTCTGGCAGCGAAACTTCAGTTACGTCTGTGATCTGTGAGTAACAAAATCCAAAGTGAATGATGCAAACAACAAGTATTGAACCCCCCCACTCCTCTCTTTGTCCTTGTGTTCGTCTTCGCGCAGTTCGAAAAAAATGATCGCTTCAAAAAGACAGAGGAAAACAATTGAGATTTTCATGACATTAGGATAAAAGAGATAGCTCATCAATGATGCGGAAGTTAAACATTAATCAGGAGCTGAACAAGGCTTATCGTTAGGCACAATTGGGCTATGGACAGGGACATATTCACGAATGTGTATGTATCTGGTGATCTTGATGGAGACATGGAAAACATGCGTGCACGTGTGTATGTATGTATGTGTATGGCTGTGTAAATAGTCGACTATGCACCTGTTTCTATTTCCTATTACTTTCACCCATTTCTCTCTATTTTGCTAGAATTTAAACGCTCACAATGACAAACCTCACTTCACAAGAGATTTTCTAATACTTTCCTTTTTTCGCGCGCTCGCGCTTGTGTGTGTTTGCGGTCTTTTCTTCAAACAGAAACTGGGATGGTGCTCCGCCTCGCTACCAGAATCCACCGATGGCACCACCGGCGGCCGAGTACGAGCGTCCCCCGCCATACTACTACCCGGGAGCCCCGAGTGAACACGAGTAAGCCATTTCCCGTTCCTTTGTTCCGGCTTCGAAGATGCAATGGTGTCCCCCACACGGACGCTTGGAACGGAATAGGAACACAAGGAGAACGCCATTTGGGACAACCTTACCTTCCGTACGAGCCACAAGCATTGCACACGTTGTACAACACAGAAACAAAACACATCGCCTCTTCCACAGTACGTGTGCCAAGCTTCGGATCGTTGGAAGTTGGAAGGGAAAAGCGGCCAGCGGGTGTTGGATGGAGAATGTTTCGGTGTTTTTTTTTATTATTTACAAAAATCGCCATTGACGACGGATTTACACAGTACGAACATTACGATTTTGATTGGTAAAACCATGCGCATGCTTAAATTGAGACTAATTTGTGTAGAACGGAAAGTAATGCTTTTGTAGTATTTCTTTTTATTAATATTTTTCATAGAACTTTCACTCAACAGAAATTTACGGTTAATGCAGGCGAACGTGGAACCATCGATAGGGTCTAGGGAGAATTGCATTTGATCATACTATGCGAAGATGATACACAACAATCCGCCAACAAACAGCATTTAAAAGAAGTAATTTATGTACGTAAACATTTGAAAAATAACCTTACATTGGTTCAGCAAAAAAAGCCCCGATCAACAAACATATAATCATATAGGCTAAAATTATATATTTCATGGATTCGATCGATGCGTTGCTCGTACAAGGCATTTGTTATATTACTTTATGAACTACAGCAATGCGGGAATAAAAAGGGATATTTAATGGAAGCAAAAAAACAGCGCGTGGACAGATACATATTAACCCAAATACATTCATTCCAAACGACCAAATTTTGAAGCACCTGCTCCGTTTCGGAATAGTGTTCAGAAATGGCATCAACAAAGAAACACCATTTGGCACGCATTGGTTGCTCAAGGGAATTCGAAATCGTTTACGATAAGTTTTGATTTTTAACACGCAAGGGAACGTGAACATTTCTTGCCCCGTAACATCAAGTGCACCCGGGGTGGGGGGCATGCCCAATCAGTCTTTTCTTGGACACAATCTAACTAACTAACTGCCCTCGAAAGTATATGAGAATTAGGTTTACTATTGGCGCGTCGGGGGCGTGCAGGTGATGGGGAAAGATTATGGAAATGCTCAGTTTACCAGTAGCAGAGATTAGCAGATCGCGATACTGTAGCGAATTTAGTGCATCGAATGCGGGTAAAGTTACGCATTAAATTGCTAGACAAGAATCCGGTAGTTTCCCATGAACAGCGCCCTGCCCAAAGGCTTTATACGAATAGTTTCCAATTGAGTAGCTTCAACGTATGGTGGTTTTTATATATTGAAAATGGTCACCCAAGAGTTGCGTGGAAGTTAGTATGATATCGTAATGAGTCGTTCACAGGTAAAGGCTGATTAATTTTACATCCGGTAAAAAGGCGCATCTATATCTATCCAGCGGTATTGAGTGTTAAACGCCGAAAAAAATGGAGCAATTGATTGGTAAATGATATCACGTACTGCAATTTGTGATCACCCTGTGCTGATGAGTTGTGTAGGTTTTGTTTGTTTATTTTAACGTGTTTCAAAATTGCCACTCCAAGAGTAGACAATTTTGCTTTCCTTAGTTTAGTGTACCGCACATTTGAAGATTCGATGTGACAGATTAGCCACCTTTCTCCCCTCATTCGAATCATAATGCTTAGGAAGAGAAGAAGAAAGATCCACTGCAGCGGGTCCCCATATTTAGCCGAATCTCGCGTTTAGTTAGTAGGTCTGCTTACGAACGTTTTAGTTTATCGAATCGAAACCATTTGGGTAATTTGATTTGCCTCGTTGCACCCCAGAGCCGATCGATAAATGGCCGGGGTTTGCTGGGCCCGATTTAGTTTAATGCATCGATTAGTTAATGTAGTGCTCTTTTTTTAAATCAATATGCATTATCGTATAGTTTCGCCTCCGTTTCGTGTCTTGTCTGGTGACGAAAAAAAGTACGGATGTTTTTATTTTTTTTACTAGTGTTTTATTTTGTCACCTGCCGGTACGATGCTGCGCGTTCGACTGAACTTTCGTATAGCAGTCTTTTTTACGTTATCTCCGTTTCCTTTCAGTAGACCATTGGAAGGCCTTTTTACAGTGGTATGATTTTGTGTGAGAGCGCGTTATTTTTAACCAATAGAAACACAATGTTTGCCACGTCAGAAAATGTGGGGAGAATGTGGCTGAAGAATTGAAAAATCAACTGCCGTCTTTTCCTGTTGTCCTCATCTTACCCGCATGAAGCTAACCGTTAGCGATAGCGCAGGATACTCAAAGCGGAGTTCTGCCGAAAAAGGATATAACAAGAAGAAGAAAAAGACTTTTCATAAAGTACCATTTAGCAAAGCCAACTACATAAAAACTTTCCCAATCTATAGGTGTGAGTGCGTGTGTGTATGCTTGCGATGGAGTAAAACACAAACCATAAATGACGGTGAATTTACACGATTCTTAATAGTGCGCAACAAACGGAAATAAAAAAAACGGAAATAAATCTATTAAAACTCTTTTTATCTTTATCAAACAAACAAAATGCCCCAACCGGGCGAAACGACGGTGCACAGGGCACATACACTACAAACAAAAACACTTGCAAAATAAATAAACCCAGCAGACTAGTAAAAACAACAAAAAAACAAACAAGCAAGCAACTACAATTTAAACAATAACTCTTTCGTGTAGTCGTTTGAAAGGATGGCGACAATTGGAAATATAAACCTGAAATGATAGGAAAGTGGCGAGATACGAAATCTGATGAAACCATAAGGCGAGGAAAACTGAAATATAACGAAAAAAAAAAATTGGAACAAATGATGAAAAATGTATTAAATGTGATTTTCGTTTTTCAATGTCGAAAGCAACAAGTGTAATCTTTGCACATTTGTGGACTCTTCTCAAACTGAAACCATGGGTCGATAATTCAATTGCGTCGTTATTCATGGGAATATAAAAAAAGAAATCTATTGAAGAAATACAAAAAAAAGCAAAATCACATACACAAAAAACCGTTTCCAACACAGGTGTCTTCAATGTTAGCCATGATGTATAAGACGTTTGCAATGTTTGGCATCTATTTCTACTCCCCTTATCGATGAATGCGAATGAAGCGACAAAAGAAAAGTCGAACATATTTTACAACACAAAAAACTTTTACGGTCTATCGAATATGGAACACGAAAAGAACAAGAAACAATTTGCCGTCACACACGGATACAAGTAGGGCGAAAGAAATCACACGTGAAACAAACAAATGGTAATCTATTGCGGATAAGAAGGAACAAAATAAAGTGATAATATGGATAAAAATGACTACAGAAAAGCTAAGATCTTGATTAATGCTTTGTTAAACTTCTCCATGCAACATTTAACTTTCTTTTAGAGTGAAGTTCAACGCTTTTTTTTTAATCATTTCAGCCGTTTATTGACACTACAACGACCACTCGGTCAGTTCGTTCCGACATCATACTTCGTAAAATGATTAATATTCCAGTTCACACTTTTCTATCTGTAACGAAAGTTATAAAATTACAAATAATTAAAAATATATCAGACATCTGATCTCAAAAAGTCTCAAAAAAATACCGAAACTATAGCCATTTGAGAACCGACAAAAGGCATTCGGGTACAGTTCCAATATGTTTCATGGAACGAGTTTACCCGAAATGTTTGAAATAAAGCACAGATTGTTTTTTATACAATGTTTTGTAATAATCCAGTAAACCTGAAGGGTAAATATTTAGCTGTTTTAAAAATATTCTTCAAAGAAAATGGAACTGTCGCTTGAACGAATATGAACAGCCTATGTTGCTGAAAATCTAATGCTCAAGTGAAGGTTACTTCGTTGCTAGGAACTTGACGAGCCCTGCTTTGATCTAGAGATTTGGAAAGAAAACCGGTTTGAACTCATCATTTATTTGAAAGAATACCTAGACATCCCAATAACAGGAATCGTATGTGAATGACATTTTTCCGAAGTCATGTAATATACCGATAAAAGAGATGGTAACATGTAAGGGTAAAGCTGCATAAATTTAAAGAGATGGTGTTCGATCCACTCCATCGATAGATCACTACAGGAAGATATGGTGACTATTCTGCTTGATCTATACAGTAATCTGCGATGAGGTCAGATGGGACACGCTCGACGGTATGAATAAGTCAAGTCGCTGGAATCTCCACGCAATCATTATTGCACCGCGTCCGGGCATTCTCTAGAACTGGAGGCAAAACGTTCACCATCGCCTAAGGCTGCAGCGGTCACTCGTGGTGCAAGTGTGTGCATAAATGTCGTGGCAATGCATCGAACTGCATGTTGTAGTATTTAGTCAAGCGGTCTAGAACCGTCATCATAGCCATCATCATCATCAACACTAACGCGATGTGGAGGTGGTGTTATGCAACCTAATATCACTGCAGTGCAGGGCACGGAACAACACAACTTAACGGGCCAGATTGTCTCCACTCAACACCAGCTAGGAGTCGGGCGGTTCGTTCGTTCGGTAAACAAAACAAAATCACTTGCAATATCCGTAGAACTTGAGGACGCGAGCTGTGTTGATAGTAAGAAAACAACTATTTTAATCTGTATGGTGAGGAGATTCCACGAGAAGTGGAATGGCTCCCGGAACGTGACGATACGCTTGTCTACAATGCGCCTCTACTTGTCTAGACGCCTCTATGCGACCTATTTTCGCGCCATTTTACATCGGGATCGCTCTGACCGGGTGCTATTTACTTTTGCCTTAGAGAAAAACCAAGATGCAGTACTGTGGATGGTTTTTATTTCCCTTGGCTCGTGCAGCTGAATAATTTACGTGTCAAACTCTTGGGACGCTAGTTCTTCAAAGTGTCTCTTTGATTTTTTTTAGGTTCTGCTCCCTCGATTTTCAAAAAAATGTAAACCGAGTGTCCAGAACTGTCCACCGATTGTTATTCGATGGGTGGATTACATTAGGTTGTTTTGCGAGACCATGTGGAAAAACAGGATATGAATGGCATGCGCGTGTGTGTGTTGTTTGGATCGAATGCAGTTTTTTGTTTTAAACAAAAGCGAATCCATCGTTTACCTCTAATGCCAGGAGAAGCTTGCCTCCAGCTTGGACTTCCAGATGATTCCTCTCGTGTGGCTGAATAACAAGTTGAACACCGAAAGCCATTTCCATTCTCATCCATGAAAGATGAGCCATCACCGCAGCGCCGTTCACTGACGTTGGAAGTATATCGAAGCTCGAATAAACTGGAAGATCCATCCGAAATACTTCTGGTACTTACTTCAGGTTCCTCCTAGCGGTACGTAATGCTCCATCATGCATGCTTTCTTCGACACCTTCCGTAAGGATCCACCGAACGCGACTCGAGAAACTTCCCGAGACACAAACGGTTTGCACTGAACGAGCCGGGAAGGGTTCGTTTATTCTGGAAATGGCGCGATGCCGAGATTGTGCTGGCGTTGCCATGATGCGTAGTAGAAGATGTTTTGATGTGCGTTCGTATTTTGGTTCGGCAACATGAGACGATTTTTATTCTTCAAGATGAGCTGTTTGGGATGAGACATCTAAGATAGACACAAATGGGACACCGCAGTGAAGACATTAAGAATAGTGCTGTGATGAATAAATTGAACGGTGCATGATTTTAGCGTTTTTTTTTTTATTAACGTCTTGCCAATATTTGGACAGATGTTGTGACAAATAACCGTGAAGATATGGATTATATAAATATTTCCGTAGTGATGAGATTATAAAAAAATTTCAGTAGATAGCACGGTTCAGTTAAATTCAAACTGGGAAGAGACAATATTCCGTCTCAGGTTTCATTGATCGACGTTGGGTTCCCGAAAGGTTTGATAAATTGCATTAGAAGGGTTATCTTGGACATGCAAAGGCTGTGATAGTGTTTACAATGTTAAATTTTGCGGTTAATTTTATTTTGTGAAATCGTACATCATGTATATGAGTGATAAAGTAAGAAGAAAAAAGAGGTTCTTCTCTTAGGGTGTATTAAAGATTTAAATTTCTCATTTTTACGAATATTTAATAGGTCTACTTCAAGACTAAATTTGCATCATTGAGCAGTATTGAAAGTAGAGAGGTTTGAGCAAAAACGAATTACACTAATTCTCAAATCTTTTATTTAGCCACATAAATACTTTTGTATGATTCCTTTCTAGTAGCCGTGATAACGTTGGATGATTATGAAAATCAGTGATATTTCAAATTCAAGTGTTTCAAATGTGGAAAAGGATTTCAAGGATTTTTTATGATTTTTTTCTCGGATCCCTGTACATTATTTCTTATATAACTTGTATTACATTTTTATCAAAAGATATATACAAATAACATATATTATGTCTTCCTGTTTGTCAAATTATACCTGCCTCCTAAAGACAGTCAAGCTATTTGCCAACTCAAAAATTAAAGAAAAATACTGAGACTGATGAGTACAAACGAGTTTTCGTCATCTAAGATCAACAAGTAGATGATCTTTTCAAACCCGTGCCTTGTATTGAGCACTGAAATTCAGCAACAACGGGTTCTTTCCGATCGAAGAATAAAATTCCTTAAAAAATCTGCAAAGCGCCTGCGCCCTTGTTTATTCAACTTCAGTTTCGATGAACACAACGCGACTTCAATACATGCGAAACCTTCATCTGGATGGATGAACGGTGGCATACATAGTTTAAACAATGAGAAATAAGTACCAACATTCGAATGAAAGTTGTTAATAAATAACCCCGGTGTAAATACAAGCCCACAAAAATAATAAAATTTAATCCTTATCCACCAAGTAGCAAAAGAATAAAAAAAAAGTAAAACTACTTATTTAAAGCAGCACAAAATCGATGTGCTTGTAAACGGGTAGCGATTTTATAAAGCTCTAACATACACAAACGTATGGTTCTTGAGCCACCTGGTGGATACTAAACAACAAATGAGGTTAACAAAAACACAGTACACTATGTGTTTGCTATTTTTGTGAAAACTATCTTTTGTGGAAAATGTGACCAAAGATTGCATACTTCTTCTTCTTCTTCTTGGCGTAACGACCTCTTGGTCATGCCTGTCGAGGTGGTGAGCCCCGGCGCTCATGGGCCGATTTTCTAACCGACGCTACCGCTCGGCTGTCGCGGACCCCCAGCACATACTACTGCTTGTAATAAGTAATCAATAAGTAATGCAAAAATAAGATCCTCTACGCATATCACATCCAAGAATCAGGTTATCAAAAAACATCAATCAGAATATTTTTGAAGAAACCGATTCGTTAATTTAAAAAAATAATCTTGATTTTAACGACCTAATATTCATGTTTTTTCCGTCGAGACTCTTAAATTTGGATTACTTATTGTTAAAGTATCACAGTTTGCAAGAGGGGTTCTCTATGGGTTGCCTTGGTATCTTTTATTTTCATCCCGCCCATGACCCATTGTGGTTTGGGGGATGCTGAGCAACGTTCACTCGAGCCACGATGATTGCTTAGAATGATGCATGGAGCACCGAATGACCGAGGCACTTCCAAGGCGCTCCAGTCGATGAACGCCGCTCAGTGCATCGGTGAACGTTGGCGCGTGTGGAAGGTAAGCGGACGCGCGTGTACGATCCGTGCCATTTTTCTGATCAGCTCCCTTGGGTTTCTTTACCCTATCGCCACCGTTTCCGCTCGGTCAGTCCCTCGTCATTTAATTTCATCTAATCGTGTGATACTTTTCGAAGCATTTGTGTGTGGTGAATTTGTAAACTTGGCAGCTTGAAGATTTGAAAAATAACGTTAACAGATTTGAGTTTAAGCACGATAATAAAAGGTAATACTTTGTGAAGTGATAGCGCCACTACAGCCACTACTACTACTACTACTACGGCCACCTGTGCACGATCGGTCGCGGATTGCGGGCGGGCTTTGTTCGTCACACACGTGTCACACAAGTTTTACACCCTTCTACCCCTGCCTTACGTACCGCCTTCCTTGCACTCTTACCCTTTTCTGTGTCGTATGCACCGTGACCTTGTCCCCTTATGACGGGGGATTAGTTGCATTTGTGTGTATTATGTTTTTTCTTGCTTACATCGGAATCCATCGATAGTGTGTCGGTAGTGCATGCTCCCGGGTTGTGTGGTTTTACTCGAGAGATAGTGGAAAGAGAAGAGCAGTAGGTGCCACAGAAAAGTCATGAAGAAAAAACCTGCCATTAGTTTTCTACCCTCCGCCACCGCAGGCCGTTATCGGTAGTGATTGTCGTGCGGTTTGCGGGTAGGAAAAGGGTGTTGCATTTCACCATCCCCGGGGGTAGGGTGCATCATTAAGTGTGTACGAGAAGGGGTGCAGTGTGAAGGCATGAATGGGAGTGAACAGCAACTCGATGCGTCTAAGTTCTCCCGTCCCCCCTCCCCCACTTATTCGTTTCCAACGTTTCAAACCGCTCAGATAAAGTGCATTCGAAGTTGCAACGATGCATTTACGTGCCTTGATTTGTGTTTGTGTTTGTAATTGTTAGCACTGGTGTCAGCAGTTCCGTGTGCAGCGTATGAAACTTAGTATGTCTGGTGTGTTAGTTCACTTCTGTGCAGTGTTTGCGGTTTTTTAAATGTCAACCCGCGTCCGAAGAGAAATATTCGTCTTGTCTTGTGTCCGAAGACGATCTTCTAAAGAGCGTGTATTCCATGAGTCAAGTCGTGGATTCCGTTTTTGGAATGATCTAAGCTCCTTCTCCTCCGGTTTTCGCCTGTTTGAGCTGCAGATTGTCCCTTATAGGTGTTTAACAAGTGTCCGTGCGGGAAGCGAGATCATTGTAGATAGCGAAAAAATGGTTCCGAGAGCTTAGAACGAGTCTACTCCGGACTGCAGCTTATCGCGAAACAGCAAAGCCGATGCACTAACACACTGAACGATCGCGATGCATCTAGCGGCACTTTACGCCATCTACGGGCGTAATTGACGGGTAATTTTCCTCCCTCGGGTGCGGGTTTTGCGTGGCCCAACTCCAACTCCCTTTAATCGCGTTAGAATGCAGAATCTTCCTCCCAGCCAAACGGCATGCCAGCACGCGAGAAGCTTGAATGCTGCTAGCTATGTTTGGCGTGATTGGTTTCCCTGTTTCGCCCGATCAAGATTTGAATGAGCGCAGTTCTGCTCTATTTCCCTCTTTGAAACTATTTTAAAATACGGAAATTTGAATCGACTGACACGTTTCCTATCGTTTCGGGGATGAAAATCAAGGATTTAGGAGAAATTTCAAGCGCTTCAGGCAAACATCACCATATTTTTCGGGAAATGTCTTGATTGTAGAAAAGTGTTGCGTTTGATGGGGGAAAACGATTCTTATTCTACTTTCTAGATAATGTTATTAAACAGTTGTGACTGTGGATAAGACTCTTAAATAACAAAGTAATATTCAGCCCATTTATTAAACAATGAATGAAATCATGATTTAAAGCTCGTTATTCTTGTTCTAATAAGGGATTCCTTTTTATTGTTATTTCTTATATTTTCGCCCACATTCTATTCGTTATCATATCGTTTGTTAGTATGTAAATTGTTCAGTAAAACATATCATCGTTTAGTCACTCCCTCTCTTACTTTTCTCTTTTTCTTAAAATAATTACAACAACTGTGTATCTGTGCCTTTATTCGTAACAAAACCTAAACTCGCTCATTTTTCTCTCACTTCTCTTAACGTCTACGGTTTCTCAGGTTGCTACTTTCTTATCTCGGATTTCTTAGGTTGTTGACTTGGATTTTGTGCTTAATTTGCTAAAATCGATAGATACTTCTACTTGCCTTAGGGCAGTGTGCACTTCTACTTTCACCAGTATCTTCAAGTTCAAATCAGTTCAAATGTTTCAGTTGATTACAGTTGGTGCAAGTAAAATCGCACCTCAAACAGGTATTCCCATTTCATCCGACATTAGAGATGCTTTTTGCATAGTCAGGGCCTTGCACTCCAATAATGTTGGTCGGTAGCATCCGTTGATTATGAGTTTTCAAGTTACGTATAAATTAGCTTTTGCAACGTTAATAAAGTTCGTGTGTCTTTACGCCTTACAGAAACTTAGATCTCTCTGATCGTCAAAAGCTTTGATCACATGATCAATGAACGCAATAAGTATTGCCGTCAAATCTTTTTTCTTAATTTCGGACAAACTCTTTGTATATACTGCTTAATGAAACAATTTGTTTGACGCAAAAAAGAAATGATTCAGAAAATACTTTTAGTTAAAGGCCACAGTTTGGCGACCCCTGATCAGATCAGGCAAATTGTCCAGACCCTCCCTTCACGGCAACGTATTCTTATTATGTTGCTTTTTTATACAACGTTAAATTGATGTTAGTTGGCTCAAAATATTTAACAACACTGAGTCCTGAGCCAGCTATTTATGCTAGGTTTCTTGCCATTGCATCGAAAAAGTAGCCCCTTTTCCAAACCATCTTTCGAGCATTTTACCGAGCCGTCGAACCAATGGCATACCGTCGAAATAAAAATGCTCAACCGAAGGGCACCCCTGGTCGTCGTCACACCAGGGAAAGGAATCCGCACAAGTGTCTGCACGGCAAGTCGTAGCCAACAAAGGGCCCTGCGTTGCTCGTACCAGAAAGGACGAAACTCGACAAACAGGGTGGCAACTTTTTCCGACCTTTTTCTTTCGCTGGTTTTGTTCGCAACCCTGCCGAGGTTCGTTTGCAGCCGATCAAAGTGGCCGATGTTACATCATCGATCGACAGGGAGAGGGAGGGAGAAGTAGGGAAAACGAGAGAAACAGAGAGAGAGAGAGACATGGAAGGAAAGAAAGAGAGATACTATGTCTGTTGGATAACGCACCCCCCTGCCCGCCATCACAGGTGGGGAAAACTCGTCCTTCAGTCATCACCTTTTCGGCTGAGTTTTCCCGTTGCAATCCCGAGCCTCAGGCGGTGTCAGCCCTTGGTTTTCCCTTCCTTCCTTCCCTTGTTAGGATGCGCCGAAATGCGCACCTAATCAGTGTGTTTGTGTGCGCTAGGCCGTGAAATATGGCAAGATTGGGAGTAAAAGAGAGAGAGAGATAGTGAGAGATCTGGATTAACGGTCCCCGCTTTGGGCTGGAGGACCTGGATGGAAAACGGTGGAAAACTGTGTGTTTGCGTAATACCGTCACCGAAGCGCAGCTGCCTCCGTTCGATAGAGTATATATTCGTGAGCGTGTGTGTGTGTGCGCTGTACCTGTTGAGCTCGCGTTTCCATAGGGATCCGATTTTATCCTGCTTTTCCTTGCGACCTGTCCTTGCGGAAGACGTCAGGTGTGTGCGCGTGGCGTGTGCGTGTGTGCATCCTGCGGGAAAATGCAACAGATGTCGGATGTGGCTACGTTGAGTTGTAACCTCGGAGCCGGTCGGTTTGCAGTCTGCGTGGAAATAGCGTCGCAGTCGGTCGTTGATGCGTTGGCACGTACGTTAGTTCGTTCGGAAAAACAACATTTTTTCTTTTTATCTCCCTTCTGCAACTGGAAAATCTGGCGAACAGTTGTTAGGATCCAACCGTGTATGTGTGTGTGTGTTTTTTATATCCTTCTTCCATCGTTCCGGTGCAGTGTCCTCGAGTGGGGATTATATTTTTCCACGCCTTTGCCAGTGCATTTTTCCGGCCACGAGCCAAAAATGGTGCCGGGATCGGACCGGGAGCTGTGCTTCTTGTGTGTTGGTAGTTTATTGCGTAGTGGCCCGAGTAGTTACGCAAAGAAGGGCCTTTTGTTCGTGTGGGTGGTGGGCCCAGCGTGTCGCGATGGGCTTTGATCGGTCAGTAAATTAGATTCCATGATGGGGTGAGTGTTGCCAGACTCGAGCAAGGAGGCCCAACATCGTGCGCACCTCTACCACTTTTCCGACCCTCTCGAGCGGAGGATGTCAGAAAAATTGATTACTATTATTAATGGTTAAATACTACAAAAAAAGTGAGCAAAATTGAAATGAGAAGTTAAAATTAAAAAAAAATAAGAGAAGGTGTTTGTAGACAAAAGTGAGCAAAATTGAAATGAGAAGTTAATCCGTTAATTAAGAGAGGTGTTTGAAAGGTTGTCAGGAAAACAAGTGAGTCCAATGTGTGTAAATCTGAAGTGAAAAAGTGCACGGTTTGCTACCGTATGTTGTATCTCCAATCGGTATATGTCTGAATTTGTTGAAGTTTTTGTGGTTCTCTATTTAAAAGTGTACTTGAAGTTTTGTCGAATATGTTTTTTGTATTAAATTTTATATCCTTCTTACCTTCTAAAGTACAAAAGAGCGACAAACGAACAAACCGACTACTGGACATCAGCTGCAGGTACGCACGCGAAAAGCCTTCGTTTCGGTTGCGTTGTCCTTTAATTAAGTTAACAAGTGTTCGGTGGTTTCAGTGGCAGGTTTTTCTCTTGGATTGCACGAATGGAAACCGTCCAGGGAAACCACCTAATGCCATGAAAAACCCCGGCAAGGAAAGCTTGAAACGCTTCAACATTGTCGCTGGTTCCCCATTCCCTGGAGTTTGTTTTTGCTTTCTTTCCAAGAAAAACAAAGTATTTCCCTTTTCACCTGGCGACGGTTGACTTACGTATTGTTTCCATTTTCTACCATTCTAGGTTTCGTTGTTCAAGCTCTTTTTCGAATTTCTTTCCTTTATTTTCTTTCGGTCTATTTATCTCCACCGTAACGGGCTGTTCTCGTATTGCTTACTTGAGGAAATTGTGACGGAATGAAAATCATTCTTTTGAGTTGTACCTTCATTCGGGTACAAGCTGTTAAAAAAAAATCTTAAAAATCAAAGAAAATTAAGGAATCAAACACAAAGCAAAAAACTTAGAAAAAATGCTGGCCCAATGAAAACCCGAGGTAGCAACAAGTGGAAACCCCTTAGGGAAAACAATCAGCGCTAACGTAGTGTGAGATGGAAAGTGTTCTCGATGGTAACAAAAACGGTGCGCTGTTCCGGTTCCGGTTGTGGTATTGTAGCGCTGTGTGAATAAGTTGAAGAGAAAGAGAAAAGGTCCTGCTCCTCCCGACAGCTGGTTTCATTTTCCCTCCGTGTCAATCAAGTGGCTTACCTGAGGTGTATTGAGTGTGCTTATGTTTGTGACGTAGAATAAAATGAGAAGCATTACTGTTTTCCCGATGAAAAACAGGAAAGCTAACGTGCATTCGGTAGCAGTTGCTGTGATTGAGTTTTCCCGAACGATTTCCTGAAGGATGAGATGGAACCGACTCCATAGCAACCGGGACCGGATGGCTTGACAAAGAGGTTTAAAGCAATACGTCCTGCTATCTGCGTTTTAACAAGCTGCAGTTTAAAAAAAATGTACCTAGGTTGATGATCTAAATATTTCATTATTGAATGCTTATTAATTAATTTATGATCAAATGTTTTGCAATAGTAAATGACTAACGACATGACAGGTGCAACAAGTGTGGAACTCATGTTTTGCCGCTACGCAACGGTGAAGCCAACCTCATCAGAGGCGCGTACATAGGCAAACCTACAAACCAGCCTACTCGACAAGGATCGAATTTCTGAGACGAAAGAAAAGTGTTTAGTACCAAGGAAACCAGAAGCGATTTGTGTCTGTGTGTATGTCCGGTTTTTCCGGCGGCGTGTTGGTGTTGGTGAAAATTGAATGGCAAAAAAAACAAAGGAAATAAATAATAAGCAAATGATGTTGGATGACGCAAGCCATCGCAAGTAGTCGTTCCGGCGAGTTATCGGCTCGGTTCGGCTCGTCGTTGTACAGGTGGCGTCTGAGTACAGCATCCGACCGACAAGCTCCAACTTTCCGTGTGACAACTGATATTCGATGCTATCCCGAGCCCGTTGTGATGAAGGTGGAAGGTTAATCCTGCGGTTGAAGTCATTCCGAAGCGAAAAAAGATTGTGATTCATGGTCCAACTGGTTGGGGACAAGTGACTTCTGCGAGGAGGAGGAGTGTGCAGTTTCGTATGAAAAAGAAAAAAATACTTCAGTTGGAAAAACTTAAGTTTTACCAAATCCAGCACAACGGAAGGATTACAGTAAAAGGTAAAATACGTCGTTTGATTATGATGATGAGTAAAGTGTAAACAACTTCGTTAGTTCTAATTTAAAATTAAAGCGTTTCTTTAGTTGATTGTGTTTAGGTCAATGTTCGACCAATCATTACTATAATGAAGGAATCGAATCTATGAACCCTTGACCCGCTTGATTGTTGTCCTGTTAAAAAAGGAACGCCAGGACGATTCCAAGTGGTACGCCTGTCGGCATTTTGACCACAGGAACCACCGGCAAATGGCAACTGTCACTGACTTTCGCAACTGGCCACATAACAGCATCCCCCTCGCTGTTTGTGCGCTCCATGGCGCTACAACTGTCTCGCTGTCGTAACTTTTCCGTCACATCTGCATTTACTGGCATAAATGGATGCAATCTTCTTGAACTTAGGGATAGACGCGCTCGGAAAGCCAAGATGCATAAAGCGGCTCAGTCCGGCCAGTTTGTGTATGTGTGTTGGTTGACTGGGTCTCTGTTGAATAAAAGATACAGAATAAAATCCAACTAAGGGAGACGGTGCGATAAAACCGCTGGAAAATCGCCGTCCGATGCCTTGTGGGGTTAAAACCTTTGCAGCTGGTTGCAGCCTCGATCTGGACTGATCCCGTTCTGTGGTTTTGTTTTGAATGGTTTATCTCTTGTTTGGAATCACGTTCCTTGCAATCGATTGGAGTAGCATTCGTCTGAATCACAGCCATCCCGCCACGAATGGTTGACAGATTTCTGGTGCTCGTCATGGTTCGTTCGAGAACTCGGCTAGAAACTCTTTTGAATGCATTTATTGATTTATTTATTTATGTTCACATGGCCGTCACATGGAGATGATGGTTTTGCATGAATGATGCAATGAAACCGAGCATCGCGGAATCATTCGACTCCATCCATGCCAGAGAATCCTCTTCGTATCCGCAGTTAATGTCTTCATTGTGTTACTTGGTAAAGTGGCATAAACAGTGATAAAGACACCCAATAATAAGAATTATGAATGGGAAAATGTTTGGTTAAAAAATTTGTTTTTTTATTTATATTTATATTTTATATATTTATATATTTTCTTATTTTTTTATTTTATAATGACAAAATCGTGTTTTAACATCAATGTTGAATTTATTTTATTTTTTATATATAAATAATTTTGCAATTTGAACTTACTTGTTGCTTGCTATTGATAACCATTTACCATAAAACATTTAAAGACCATTGAATGTTTGTTTTAGAAAAAACTTGAAACAAAATAACCATCTGGTAAAGCCTTAACAAACAACGAAAAAGAGTATTGTTGAAGAACAAATTCAAAGTTATTAATAGAAAAGCGAGGAACTTTTGAGTGTGAGAGTTTTTTTAACTGCACTTTTGAATTTTCTTGCCTTATCTTTTCTTCTGAAATTTTTTACTTGATCCTTCTACTTTTAACATTTCGAAAAAAGTTATATTTATTGAACTTCTAACGACTATAGTTGCCAAACGTTCTTATATTATCATTCACTGTTAGAAATTAAGTACACTTAAAAAATGCCTTTTGTTTCTCGTACCTTGCCAAAGTACGTCTTGCAATCTTACAGTTGGCCTACAATTGCCATCATAAAGTTGTCCCAAAGGATGTTACATGGAATATTTTACATTTTAGTTGCCGGTTTCATTTTATTGAAAAGCCGGAGTTTTGTATGCTTCCACAATACGAGAGGCAATCGAGCGGAAAGAAAGATATTCTCCAGCAAAGAAAACCCTATTATCCCTTCCCGACGAACGTTTTCCCCATATTGTGGGCTTTCACTCGCCAAACCCGAGCGATGATTGACGTGCGCAAATACCTTTCGGAAGTAATTACGCACCGAATATCGTTCCCGGCGAGGGACAACAAGAAGGACAGGGGCTCCACTTGCAGCGTTGTGTTAACACAGGAAATGCTCTGGACTCGATTCCACACACGCATCGTACGTCCCCGTTGCCCAACGTGCGTTTCGTTGGCGCTGTGCAAACAAAATCAAATTATGATCAATGGCGGAACGGAAAAAGGTGGGAGCGTTATCATCTTGACGAGGCGTGTTTTCCAACCATTTACCCGCGAACTGGTGTGCTGGTGGTGGAGTTACGAAACGGCACACACTTTCCTCGCCAGCACGCACACGCGACCAACGGCGCGGGATGAGCATTTCCGAGACCCCGTGCCGTTTCACAAACACTCAAAGATGGCCGGCTCGTTGAAGTGCTCCGGCGCGCGCGATCATTGCCGGTTGCATAACGCAACTGCATCGCGATGCACTCGCGCACCCACACGTGCACACGGGATTGTCCGCGCGTTTGAAGGTATGAGAGAGGGAGGGAGGCTTGGGAGCAGCCATCGGCGCATCGGGTGACTACGTTCCTGGTACGGTGTTTATCAGTTGCAACTGTTGACCATTATTGTAAGCTGCAGTTGCTTTTCTCTTTGAGCACTTTTTCCTCCTGCACTGCGTTTGTTGTGAGTTGCAGTTGAAGCTTAAAGTGGCGGCTTGTTTACGCGCGCCTCTCGGTGTATGTACGCTTACTATTCGCTAGCGTAGAACAACACCTCATTCTCTTTGCACTCCAATCCCCTCGTAGTAGAAAATCTTCCCCGAGTGTACGCTTCAATTTTTTTTGTGTTTTGCTACAGCAAACACACCACTTCCGACCCTCTGGACTTCCAATAACTAGTACTTGCTATTACCCACAGTGATGTTGTTTGTATGCTTTTTGCTGGTGCTGTGAGGTTGTCCCTTTATTTTCTATTTCGGTATGTTGCGGTTGTGGACTGTGGAGTTGATGGGCCTCGTGTTTGGTTCAATCGATACCGAGTCGAATTGAAAAGGAATGCCGGGTCGTCATTCCATCGCCACAATGTGGACTCTAGAGGTTTGCAGTGTTTTTGTACATCTGGAAATGATGCAATCTAAAATAAAAGTTGAAGAATCAAGTATGAAAATAAGAAAAAAATGCCTAATTTATCATTCCCATTAATTTTACGCAACTTCGTTCGTTCGTTTCGTGTATCTCTGTTAGACTCAGATGTACAACAAAAGATAATTTGTTATGATGGATAGTTTATACATTTTCAGAAAATATGTATTGATTTTTGTAATGTTTCCATTTTTGAGAGTGAGAGCTAACATCTAATCCAACCATTCGGGTCATTACTATTACTTTGGAATTTTGCTCGAATGCTTTTAGCGTACCTTTTGATAAGCTACAACTTTGCCATTTTTGAAGATTTTTCATTTCCGAAAACATTAGTATATTTGTTAAATATACCCCACCATTTTTTTTTTTTGACCTTCTTTGGTTTTTAATGCATCTCATCATTCCGCTAGTTCGGTGTAAAGCAAAGAAAATCGAATTTGAGTTTTTTTTTAACATAGTGTTTCAAAATGTATAAAACAAATCTAGAAAAATATGTGCGCTAGAAAGCTTGTATATTAAGCAACAATAAAAAAATAAAATCATATTTAAGTTATATAAAATGGCGCCATAAATTGACCTCAAAGATCAATACCAAAAACGGAAAAGATAGTAAACAAATTTACTTAAAAGTAGTCGTTTACAGAACTGAAAAAAAAGAAATGTTATAGCGTGTTAAAACAGCCGACAAAATGACCGTTGTTTGGAATCTGGTGTTAATAACTAGGTGTTAATTTATCATACAACTAGATTCGAATTCATAACTTCAAACGTGAGTGTGAATCTTTTTGTTTAAAAAATTACTGAAAAACAAAATGTTAATACAATTTGTACAAAACAGAAGCCAGGTTTTAGCAATAACGAAAGGTTGTATTGATCTCCTAGTGCTAACTACTGATAGCATCGTTCATATTTTCTTTCAATGATGAGCTCAATATAAACTCGCGTTATTTCTCGTGTTAATCGTGATATTTTTATCTTTCTGTTTCAGCTCACCAAAATCGAGTTGTTCTTAAGGATATTAGTGCAGAGTATGGCCCCTTCGTTCGATGACCCTTGGAGTCAACAATCGGAAATTTACCTACCGTGTTATCTTTTCTCCAACATAACCTAAGCGCATGGAGGATATCCTATAGAAATCAACTGTACCTTCTAAGCTACTAAAAAGAGAACTATACTGAAAGAATTTTCCTGGTTATACGGTCACTGGGTGTTTGTGAGTAGAAACACTTGTTCTTCGTGGTATCGGTTGTAGCGCAGGGCTGAACGATTGAGGAACTAAAGCACAACCCTTCAAATCGGGGCAACATGTACGACGACGACGAGGAGGAAAGCTTCGGTGGTTCGATCGATATCGATCACCACCATCATCACCATCACCACCATCACCACCATACGGATGATTACTCCGCAATGGATGAGGACCCGGACGACAAAGATGATACGAAACGGTAAGGATCACGGATAGCTCTTGGTGGTAACATAATGAACAGGTTGTAAAAGGCCGTTGTTTGGTTGTTTTGTTGTAGAAAATCCCGCAATCTTAGCGAGAAGAAGCGCCGTGACCAGTTCAACCTACTGGTCAACGAGCTCAGCTCGATGGTGTCATCCAATAGTCGAAAGATGGACAAATCGACCGTGCTGAAGTCGACGATCGCATTCCTGAAGAGCCATAACGAGATCGCGGTCCGATCGCGTGTCCACGAGATCCAAACCGACTGGAAGCCGTCGTTTCTGTCCAACGAGGAGTTCACTCATCTCATCCTGGAGGCACTGGACGGGTTTATCATCGTATTTTCGTCGACCGGGCGAGTATTCTACGCGTCTGAAAGTATTACCTCGCTGCTCGGGCACCTACCGGTACGATACATTAGAGGGTGGTTAGAGGGTACAAGATTAATTTGACTCGGTACTCCGCTTTCAGAGTGACCTGCTAAACATGACCGTTTACGATATGGTGTACGAGGACGATCAAAACGACCTGTACAACATTCTTCTGAACCCGACGACGGTGGTGGACCCTCTGCAGACGGGCATCAGCAGGGAGAACCAGGTTACCTTCTCGTGCTACATCAAGCGGGGGACTGTCGACTATCGGACGGATGTGTCGTACGAGAACGTCCAGTTCACGGGCTATTTCCGTGAGTTTCAACCGCAAGGAGCATCCGGAGCATAAGCTGTGGTTGGTAAACTGTAACGCTCATCCTGTCTGGCCTTGTGTTCCGTTTTAGGAAGCGATGTCGAGACGGAATCGCTCATGACGACATCCCGCTTTAGCGGCTACACGAGTGACGCCGACTCGCGGCTCGTGTTCGTCGGCACCGGGCGTCTGCAGACGCCCCAGCTGATCCGCGAAATGTCCATCGTGGACAACACGAAAAGTGAGTTCACCTCTCGGCACAGCCTCGAGTGGAAGTTCCTGTTCCTCGACCACCGTGCGCCACCCATCATCGGCTACCTCCCGTTTGAAGTGCTGGGAACTTCCGGGTATGACTATTATCATTTTGACGATCTGGAAAAGGTGGTGGCTTGTCATGAAGCATGTAAGCTCTCACGCGGCGCAAACTCACACGCTCTCGGGCGCCCCGACTAGCTCGACACTAACGCGTTTCCTTTTTTCCTTGTTCCTGGTTTGTTGTTATTGTTGTTATACTCGTTCTGCGCAGTGATGCAGAAAGGCGAGGGAACGTCGTGCTACTACCGGTTTCTTACCAAAGGCCAGCAGTGGATCTGGCTGCAGACGCGCTTCTACATTACCTACCACCAGTGGAACTCGAAGCCGGAGTTCGTCGTGTGTACGCACCGGGTGGTGAGTTACGCGGACGTGATGAAGCAGATGCGCAACCAGACGGCGGGCGATGGTAAGTTCTCCGAGGACGCGGACAGTATCAGTGTGCACGGGACGGAACGGAAGCTGCAGCAGTCGTCCTCGCAGAGTTTGCTCGCGACTTCACCGTGGAGTTCGAAGAGCTCCCGTACATCCCGGGTCGCAGCGACTCCTTGCGTCTCACCCACCGGTCTGTCGAACCGGGGACGCCATCGGTACAACACCTACCACGGTCCGGGGTCGGATTCGGCCACTTCCATCTCCACGGAATCTCACACCAGCCGACAGTCGCTTGTCACACAACATTCCGTGAGTTTGTCTGTCATTCTGCAGGGTGCATGACGCTTTTTTGCAGTAAATTTAAACAAATTATTTCTCATGTTTGTGTACGAGGGATAAGTTAGTAGTGACATGAAACAAGAAAGCAATCAGTCAGCCGCCATAATTTTATTAAGGGCCTGAGCACGTATAAAGGATTTTGCCCATTCGGAAAATGTGGCGAAAATGGGTTTCTTACGCATGAGATAAGTTTAAACTCATCCATTGTGATGTAAAGAATCGTAAAGTCTGACTAGTGACTCCTCAAGGTATCGTTAAACTTTGATACCGTGTCAATAAACTCCGATGTAGATTACGCATCAAATACAAAAAAAACACCTGGATTTTTATCTGACAGTTTTCTGTGGAAAGGACTATAAGTATTAAAGTGATTGAAAAAAGCTAATAGCTGACGGGCCGAATTTAGTCTTCGGGCCGGATTTTGACGACCCTTGCCCTGATGAATTCAGCGGTAACCTAATGGGGTAATTTATTTTATCGAACTAACAGTAGCCTCTATACTTCTACATGTGACGCAAGATATAAGGACGGTGGCCGAGTGATTGCTCTCTTAGTAGAACATTGTTATATTTACTATTCTCTTGTCATTATTCTCTGATACTCAACACAATATTTTTTCCAATTAGGTTAGTTTTATCTGAATAATGTGAAGGAAACATTAGGAATAATTTGTTTAAATTTACTGCTAACATTCGTCATGCGCCCTGTAGTTCTCTTTGTTTGCGCTTTGTTATAACGATCTTTTTCATTTTAGCGCTCCCGGATGCGTACCAGTACCTTCCCGTCGAAAGTTTCCTCACACGGTAGCCAGCAGGATCGGCAAGGAGCCACTCATTTTCTACTCCAAAATCAGCAGCAGCTGCAGCAGCACCAACAGCAGCAGCAGCAGCAACTTCACCACCAACAACATCACCAAGAACAACAACAGCAGCATCAGCAGTTACAGCAAAATCAGATGCAGCAGCAACAGCAGCAACTACATCAGCAGCAGACGCATCTCCACCAACAGCAGACACAGTTGCAGCACCAACAGATGCAAGCACACCATCAGCAGCAGCACCTACATCATCAACATCTCCAGCAGCAACAACAGCAGCAGCAGCAACAGCAGCAACAACAGCAGCAAAGTCATCAACGTCCACATCCTTCGCAAGCGCCGCATGCTTCGATGGTACAAAACCCTTCCGAAACTGATGGATACGGGTCTCAGCTGCAAGGTCAGCAACAGCAACATCCACATTCCCTCCACCAACACCACCACCAGCAGCAGCAGCATCATCACCATCAGCAGCAGCAGCAGCAACAACAGCAGCAGCAACAGCAGCCAATACAAGCCACTCTAGCGGCAACCCCGTCCACGACTACGATACGAGCGTCGGCCACGATCATCACCCCACCAGTGACGCAGATCATCAGTGCGACCGGGTTCATCGAAACGCAGCAGTATTTGACGGCCATCCCGGTGCAGCCGGTGGCCAGCTTTTCCGAGACGGCGCCCGGTATGCTTTCCCCGCTGCAGTCCACGTCGCCTCACGGGACGTTCTCGGCCGTCGCTGCACACCATTCGGCCGTGGCGGGCGCCGGTGGCGTCGTGCT
Organism: Anopheles coustani; assembly: GCF_943734705.1. Taxonomy (NCBI): domain Eukaryota; kingdom Metazoa; phylum Arthropoda; class Insecta; order Diptera; family Culicidae; genus Anopheles; species Anopheles coustani. The sequence continues at coordinate 58,984,648 of NC_071289.1, forward strand.
GACACCCTGCCAGAATCAGGTGCAGGATCAGCTGCAGCGCAAGCACGAGGAGCTGCAGCACCTGATCATCCAGCAGCAGGAGGAGCTGAGGCGTGTGCAGGAACAATTGCTGATGGCACGGTACGGCTTGCTGCCGTCGATCGTATCGCTCCCGTTCCCGCCGGCCCCTAGCAATGGAGCAGGGCCGAGCCATGGACCACCGGAGCGCAGTACTCCGTTCCTGCAGCATCATCAGACGGCGCAAGGGGCAGCGTTTCATCATCATCATCACCACTACCACCCATCGGCGTCGGGTGGGCAAACACAGCAGCCACCTAGTCACCCGGGAGTGGTTCATGCACAACAACCACAGGCTCAGCAGCAGCAGCAGCAGCAACCGTCCCAAGGGCAGCAACAGCAAGATCAGCAACTATTATCGGTTCCTCCCGACCAGAAACCTATCATTCATTCCGATTCCGAGCAGCTTAACTTCACCGACCCCGGCCAAGGGAAGCTGTCCGAGTCGGGTGATATGGTATCGTATATGCAGCTCACACCGGTTCCTATACACCATCTGCAACAGCATCAGCAGCAGCAGCAACATCACCGGCACCATCATCCCTCCAGCCAATCGTCGGCATCAACTACACCCGCCTCATCCGCCCTGAACCAGCCGCAGCATCAGCTGATGCAAATGGGCGCCACGCCGGGCGATGGCTCGGAAACATCGGGCAGCAACATGAGCAACAGCATGGGACTGCTGCAGTATCAGATGGCTCCCGAGCAGGCACAGATTCTCTTCACCTCGGGCATGGAACAACAGCAGGGGCAGGCACAGCAGCAACCACCGAGCCAACAGCAACAGCCACCACCACAACCACCACAACCCCCTTCGCAACACCAAGGAGCGGGGAGTTCCGATGCCGGATCCCGAACGCAAGGTAGTGAGATGTAGAGAATGTCAGGGAGAAGATAATGGTGGAATTTCGATCCTGAGTCTTGTAGTGATAACAGATTTCAACCAAAAGTAAAAATGGGCCTAGGATTGAGCTTAGCTTATTAGAGGTAAGAACCTCCCACAGGAAGGAATGCCTACCAAGGGACCTCAGAAGAGGATGCTTCTGAACCAAACCAACCTACACCCACATGTACATAGCGAACGTAAACGTTTTTCATCCACCAAAGAGGGGTATTTTGAAGGATAGCCATAGATGGTAGTGTTTATACGACGATGAAACAATTATAAGCCATTGTAAAAATAAAGTAGTGCAAGAGAAGGAATAACCAAGAGGAACACGGGGAACACGGTTTCAGGAAGGTGAAACGTTGCTCCATCGAGCAGGTAGTCGTTAAGGAAGTGGTGATAATCGAATAACGTACGGTAGACATTGGATGGTCGCAGCCATTGGAGGGCTAAGGAGAGCGGACCTGTTTGAAACAAGAGGCTGGGAAGCGAAACGATTTTTGCTATGCACTTTATATAATTATTTTGTACTTGTAAAAGCTAGGGACCGATCAATTACTGGTAAGAGCAGCATTTTTTAAATGTAGGAACAGTACCAGAAAGAGAGATCTATCGAGATAGAATAAGTGGTTAGTAAAAAAATTAGTGGAATAAAAAATATCAAAGGGATCCTAAGGATGCTGAAAGTGTCGCATTTTATTTATTATGGTTTCGACAAAAACAATTAAAAGATTTTTCTAGTTTTAGTTTCAGGTTTCATTAATTTAAAATGTTGTCTCTAATTTATTCACCAATTTTTGCTCACTTTGCTTTTAATTTATCTCACCTGAAGGACCTTATTTTCTCACTTTAAATTCGTTTCGTTCATTTTATACCTTTAGCCGTCTTGCTAGATTACTTTATTACGATTATATTTTTTCATCTTTTATCCTTTATTTCTTAGGTTTTGGTTCTTGTTCTTCTGTATCTCAAGTGTTTTTGTTTTCTCTTAATGTTTAAGGGGGAAAAATATCGTATTTGTCCTCTGTAGAGTCCAATAAGATTGTTTGACGCTTGATGTACTGCTTTTTCATTACGTTCTTTTTTCCCAATGAGACTAGTCAATGACTTCGGATAGCAAAACAGTAAAACAGTAAATGCGCTTCCAACAGTAATAACAGCAATTTCACTTATTATCAATTTTTCAGGCGTCTATTCAGGATACAGAAGCAGTATTTACCTTTTCGGGGTTTCTCTATCCTGTTTGTATTTCTCCAAAAGTTCCTTTCTTCTGAAAAATTATCTCAATATTTTCTCATGGTTCACTTTAAGGGTTTGGTTGGAAATATATAAGTATCTCACTGCTGGTATTTTTGAAATCGTTTTCTTGCAATCTTAAAAAAACCCTCATTGTGTATTTACTCATCAGTTTTTGAGAATATAATAACTTTAAACAATTTCGTCCACTTCAAACATTTGCAACGTATAACACCAAACGGTTGGGGATTCGAATGGTTAAAATGAATGTCCGTACGACGCTCAAAGTTAGGCTATTCGATTAGCGCTCACCCGTAACACCAGATCAACTGTGGCATTTGAGATGGATTCGATTCCGTGCTCGTCCGACCATTACAAGCTGATAACATTATCAAATCCTAGGAGGCACGACTAGGGACTGTGATTTTTCTATATTGTTTGTTTTTGAATAAAAGGCATTAAAATGATTCATGGAATACTTCACCTGATATCGATAATCAATAGTCTTGAGAGGTACGTATTAAGTTTGGTGATTTGAAGCTCTGTTCAAACGAGTGCAGACCGTTCGAACGCAATTTTTGTGTACACAGATTACACGGCCACCCGGATGGCGAATAAGTTAACCCGAAAAGGAAATCCAATCGCAATCGGTCGGCGTTGACCTTGCACTCGGATTCGCTTGACCGGGCTGGCAATTGGGCGAATCGTAGCATGGCGGAATTTGAACGACAGAAATAAAGAAGAGGGCGAGCAACAGCCGCCATCCTGAATTTGGGACAGATCGAAGAAAGTGGCTGCGCAGTTGTAATCGTTATCAAAACAGAGGAATTGAAATAATAATGAACGTCAAAATAGCCACCGTGGTGTTTGGCTGACGCCGCGATTGGATTGGATGATCCTTGTTTTTTGTTTTACCCTCTTGTTTGTTTGTTGATAGTGTTTTTTATTTTGCACATGTAGTTCTTATCGAAAACGCGTGATCATCAAGGTAACGGATTTCTCTGGACATTACAAAGGGTCTTAAAACAAGTACGAGTTATAGGTTATATATAAAACAAAACATTAACAATTGTACCTTAAAAGTCTATCTAAAGCACCTTTCCGATGTGGTTGTACTGTCAAAGGCTCGGCTTCACTCCCTAGAGCTTCTTGAACGCATTCTGCAGCACCTCGAACTCGTTGTGGATGTTGCGCATCAGGTTGCTGATCTGCGGCACCGAGTCGAGAATTTCGATGCTCTGCGTGTACGGATCGTACCGGACGCCGAACGGGCGCGGGATCGTGTTAGCGTAGTTGATCATCTTCTGGATCGCGTCCTCGAAGCTGTCCGACACGAAGTACACCGGCTGGTACTCGGTGATCGGGTACTTCTGCTCGCACGTCTTGGCCGGGTCGAACTCGCGCAGCTCGGGCTTGTCGGTGAGGCAGTACTGTAGCTCCCCGAACGACGACAGCAACCCAGCACCGTACGCCTTCACGGCACCGTTCTGACGGCAGAGCCCATACTCGACCGTGAACCAGAAGCACTGCATCGGGGAAGAAAAACGGTAGATTAGTTTCGGAAATCACAGGCAGAGGTCTAGAGGTACCTACCGTTGCCAGCTTCTCGACGAACTCGTCCGGAGCACCGAGCGATGCCAACCCGATCTCCTGCGAGAACTGCGCAAACGATGGGTCGGCAAAGAGGGGCGCATGGCCGAGCAGCTCGTGGCAAACGTCTGGCTCCGGCGTGTACAGTGGCTTGCTCGGGTGGCGGATGTACTGCGTCGAGTGGAACACCCGGAAGGCCAACCCGGCGAGGAAGTCGCGCGATGAAAGCAAACCGGCGACCGGCCGCAGCGTGAACCCGGTGCAGTCCTTCAGGAAGTTCGACACGTCCTCCAGCTGTGGGATGTTGTCCTCGCGATAACCACAGTTCTCGATCAGCAACGGAAACACGTGGTTGTGCTCGCGGCATGCGTGCGTCGGGTAGAGCTTGGTCAGGTTGCGGAACACCGCACGCCACGTTTCGATCTCCTCCGCGGTGTAATCGACGTGCGGCAACGGTTGGCCATGCTTGTAGTTGAAGGCGATATCGGCGAAGTACTTGCGCCGCTCGCGATACGTCTGATCGGTGAAGCCGGGATGATCCGAGTCCAGCTCGGCACCGTAGGAGAGGATCTGGTTGGCAAACCGGTCGAGGTCTCGGATGCGCCGCGGGAACCAGGGCACCGTAGCTGTTGAGCGTAATTCGCTGCCATCAATAACTTCCTCTCAGCGGATCATTTCAAACAAAACTTACCTTCGTTGTCCTTGTAGTCCCGGGAAATGATATTGAAGTAGTTACTCCGCTCACGGATCGCCTCGATGGCCGCCCCCAGCGTACCACCCTTTCCATCGCACTCCACCATAAACTCATACCCCGGGCCACGAGTGGACGAGCGTGACTCGATGTGCAGCAGGTTCACCCGATGCTCATCGAAAATCTTCAGCATCTTCGCCAGAGCGCCCGCCTCCTCCATCTCGGGCGAGAAGATGATGCACACGTTCTTGGCCTCGGCCCCATCGTGTCCTTCCATGATGTACGAGCCACCTTCCTTCAGGGTGGGCTGTGTGCGGTGAACGAACGTGAAGTGAAAGCGATTAGAGAGCGTTAGCGGAACGAAGCGGCACGGAACTTGGACGGGATGGTGGTCAACGCTAGTGAACGGATGATTTCGAACTGATCGCGACACGCTTCAACTGGTGGCGCTTTTATATGACACCCCTTCCCAGCGCGGAATTAGATCGCGGCGCAAATACCAGGGATTTCCCGCCACCCTTTGGGCAAACGGAAGCGAGCCCCGGCTTCGCGGTACTGTGGATGGGGTTTCCGTCTTTTTCCCATTATTTATGTATTCATTTTTTCCTTCTCTTTATTCTACCCTCCGAGTGGTGCCTTCAATCTGTGGCCGGGCGGCATGATGAAACATTTACCAAAGATTGCCTAAAGATCGCGCTGATGTCGGGGGAACCGATCGGACGAATGACCCGATCGGGATGTTCTCGATGTACTTGTTTCGGAAGGAGAATCAAAACAGAAATCCACCATGAAGTGAAGGACAGACCACGGGGTGGACTTATCGGTAGTAGTTCATACTGAACAAAGCACAGCTGTTCGGCTGCTTCCGTGAGCGCAAAACCGGTTTACATTCATCATAAACCGTTGACATTGACGGGTGATTGCACCTCATTATTTGTTGCAACAATTGTCTCTGCTGCCGGTCTTTCGATCCGTTATGTTTATGCAGTTGTATGTGCAAAGGACAAAGTTCAGTTACCATCTCTCCATCTCGTGTAAAGGAGTGGAACGGAAAATAAACAAACGGTTCTAGTTCAAAACAGTGAAATCGAGTAATATTCTTTTTCAATTAAACTGCCCAGTTCTTTGTGGTTTTTTCAAACATCGATTTTTTTTCTCCAAAAAGTAGTATTACAATCCAAAATCGAGCCCTCAAGCTTATCAAACGCTACAAAACAATCGTTATCGGTATACGCTCGACGCCAAACAAAACCCGACAAAATGATACGAGAGCATGAATTGATAATGTTATCAGGATCACGCTATTTGTAGTAGTTATGTTTATTATTCTAAACTTTTCTAGAGCAGTAAAAAGATAAAAAAAACGGGTCTATTTTAAACTTTTACGCAAATTGTTGTGCAGAAAAAAGGATTACGCTATCAAAATGGTTGGACCGGATGGAAAAGACGATGAACATTGCGTTTTGACAAACAGCGCAACGTTCCCTCGCTGTCACTAACTCGTTCAACTACTACTGAAAATAGCCCCTTTGGAAACTATTTCAAAACATGATGTTCTATGTGTTTAGTGTTCTAGTGTGTTTTTAGTGATCGCAATTTATTTCGTCGTTCATCTACTTAGGTTCGAAATTATCTGATACCACACAATGTAGCTTTATTCGGAGCCTATTTTAAAATGTTATACATTTTTTCGTACCTGGTGATGCCAAAAAAGTGTCCTGAGATATAACTATAACTCCATTTTCATTTGGCACCAAACACCATACATCGAACGTTTGCAAACTGAGATTGCACAGGTCTGTAAAATGCTTTTACTAAAACAAAACCCAAGCAATACATACCCCTTGCGAATCCTGACGACCTAACATGTTGGCTAGAAAGTATCAAAACGTTCGAGTGTGGCTTTGAGGTGACTGATCCTTTGGATTACGTAACTCGCACTAAGCGCTTTATAAACGGAATACCGAAACAAATCACTAACACGTTACTCGCTCTTGGGAAGTGATTTCAGTTAGGCACAAGCTTGGTAGTACCGTTTCAAACGATCACCCTGCAAGCGGTATACTGACTGAGTTCGGATTGACCGGAGTAGCATTTAAATCAAGCCGGCCACAAAACCGATAGCGCGACACACACGAAGAATGATCGAGATCAGGCGGTCTTTGGTGGTGTGCGCATTAGATCCCGTCCCACAAGGGGCTCGATGATCGGCGTAATGGCGTCAGAGCCCGGCCGAATCGATCACTCTGAAACTGGGCAATCGACGACGCTGATAAGCCAGCCTCCTTTGGCCACGTCAAATCGTCACCACGGGGCTTCGATCGAGCTGCAATGCGGAGCTCTCATTACATTTGACGCTGTCGAAGAACGGGGTCTAGAAAAAAGGTAGCCCTACTCTCATGAAACGATCGATAGTACTGTATGGGCGAGCGGTCACTGACACTAATTGGCTCGAAAGCGTCACTTGTCGGGTCGTAGTTCATCGGTAGCAACCAGTATTAGGACGTGACAGATTGGCCCTTGATGGGCACAGTTTTAAATCATCGTTGTAAAAGATTCTTATTCTTCCTGCGCAGCAACTACGAGGCATCAATTATTAATTTCTTTTGCGATCCTTTAGCAACCGACCATTTAATGGATGAGATGGCGCACGTGCTCTTCAGCGTGAACAGATAGTAACATGATTTTGTTTGAAAAGTGTGCTACGGAAGGGTGGATCCTCCTTAAGGTAGCCTGCCTGAGAGTGACGTGCTGTCGGAAGCTTGTGTTTTGAGCAGCTTGTGTGCTTCGACGGAAGCATCCTTTTCCTTGTTTACTCGTAACTTGTGATGATTGTTTTTGCTCCAAGTTAGTGCCTGCGCTGTTTATGCAAACGGTGAATAATAGATTTTGTTTATTTCGTAACAAACATACATAGTTTTCTAATAACACGACTGTTATCTGATACGCGTAGAACTGTTTTGCAACGGTTAGTAAATACTATGAACAATTTGATAGGAAATACCATTTTAGGTCGTGAAAAACCATATGGTTGAGTGATTGAGTTTTAAACACGCTTTTTATTTTGAAACATTGTACATTTTTGGAAGAAATATTTTCCGAGCATGCTGGTTTACATTCTCTCATTATGTTACTGCACGGGAAACATAAAATATTCGCGTTCAAGGAAATCTGCCTCTTGATGTTATTCAGGGAAAATTGTAATTTAAATCAACTCAAGCGAAACATGAGCCTGTTTTGGTGCCCTACTAGGTAAGAACTAGAACCTTGTCAGATTCTTCATTCAAACGTTATATTCTAAGGCTGTTAGGTGCTATCTGATAAATATTCGCTATAATAAATCTTACTTCTTACCTTGTCAGATTCTCCATTCAAACGATACATTCTAGAGTTGTTTGGTGCTATTTGAAGAATATTCGCGCTAGTAAATCTTCTCTTTACTTTAACACAACATACACAAACACTAACACTATTTCTTCTAATAGAGCGTCAAAAGTCTAAAACCACGTCCGTACCACAGGAAAGCACACGTAGAACTGATGACACCATCCCATCGGATCCCGGTTCCAGCTCACTCGCCTGGTCGAAAACCCGATTGGAACAAGTGAAGGGGAAACGGGTAATGAAAAATAATGGATTGCTCGCGCGCCAGATAGTAACAAGATAAGTAGAGATGGAGCTCTGAGCGTTAGAAAAACAACAACAGAAAACATCCAAATGCATTGCTGCACCATTAGCAGGGTTGCCAGAGTAGAGATGAAACGTAGAATGGTAGTTAAACCTGTTCTCTTAATGAAGCTTAGCACGTGCACTCGGCCAGGTGTGTAACGATTGATATTCTGTAGTATGTTGTTTGATTGCGTTGGAATTTCTTTAAAATATTCAAATTCAAAACATTCCCCACGTGTCGTTACCTACGTTACTATAGTTACGCTCATTACGTTATGCATCTGCACTGGGCTTTGGTTTGTGTATTCGCTGCGTAACGGCACCCTTCGTTACTCGGCGTTACAATAGATCTGTGTGGGTAACGGTAGAAAAGGAAGTTGCGATTTTCTCTCAGCACGAATGGAAAAACTCTCCTGGAAAATATACCCTCCGAACCGTTGTTTTTCACGGAACCGGGTGGTTCATTTGTAGCTTTGTTGACATGAAGTGAACGCGCCGCCGAGGACTTCGGTCAATGAATTTGGTTTTGCGCGACGGTGTCCGCCAGAGCTTCGTGATCCGAATCGGTCATGGAAACCAGCAACAGCAGCTAAATCGATCTGCATCCGCAGTAGTCGGTTCAGTTCCCGTTGGAAAGTCGTTACGAGATGACGCGTCTGGTAGCGTGCGGTAGCATTCCGAGAGTAGAACTACTATTATTATTATTGTGATGAGACTGTCATGCAGTGGAGTGATTTTGTGAAAAACTTTATGGTAATTTAGCATCATCTCCTGTTATTAGTGAATTTTGTTATTTTTCGTGGATAAAAACACGTTGGTCAGAGCATGTGGATATTTTCAAATTTCTTTTTAAAAATAATATCCATATGCGTGTATGATCGTGGAGCATTAATTTTTTATTTCGCTTCCCGAAAGAAAACAATCAAAAGCGACGGGCGGAGGGGTAGAAAAATTCGACGCACGCAAAAGAAATGAAAAGCATCATCTCGCTCGTTACAAAAACCATCAACGTTTCTTCCCAGTGGAGTTGGTTTCGGACCATAACGATTTTCACCGGTGAAGGTGTGCTTTTCTTTACTTCGTAGTGTTCGTTCGTTACTGGAGGGTCGCTGTGTGGTTGTGTGCGCCGGGCTGTAGCCGAAATACTCGAACCGAAAGGACATCATTCCCGAAGCCGGAAGCCGGCAGTACGCGATTCGTTCATTCATTCTCTACCCCCCCTCCCCCCCTCCCCGCATGTTTGCTTCATTCCTCACCCCTTTTCCGCGCCGGTGTGCGGTAGGGAGAAAAAGTTTTTCCACCACCAAACAGCGAACAAACAGAACAGAACAAGCCAAACATCCGACGTGGGCGGAGGAAGTGCTTGTGTGGAACACACGCGAACGGAAGGGCAGCTCGATTCGGTATTTACAAGGCGCAAGTGGGTGAGAGTGGGTGGTCGGAAAATGGGCCACGGACGGGGCGGAAATGGTTGACCTTTGCTGCCCGCGAGTGTGACGGTCGTGGAATTGCCTGTGCCGGAAGCTGTGTGAAAATTTGTACCGGGAGGGAAAACCTCTGGTGCGCCTGGAGATAGAGAGTGTGTGAGAGAGAGAAAGAGAGAGAATGGAAAAAAGACAAACCAATGGCTTTGGCAAATGTGCGTTTACGTAGATCAAAGTAGGATGTGATTGCAATTTGACATCAGTGTCTCGTTAACCGTGAATCGGGTTGATGTTGGAGGATTTTATTTTGCTTCTGCCACATTTATATTACATCTCAAATAGGACCTATGGTGTTCATTTTAAATGGCAGCCTTTAAGTGCTGCTTTCGTGTGTATGAAACGATAGGCCAGAGTACGAAACTGGAAAAAAGAAAACAGGATTGTTCCTAGCGAATCGGACAGGAAACTCATTTCGATTCGGGATGTGCTTCTAGAAGTATATAAACGCGACCCTAACCGAGCGATGTTCCACCCCAACCGTATTTCTCGGACCAAATACTGTACCCAAAGTGTGTGTGTCTGTGTGAGTTAAACTTATAATCAAGTCGTCTAAGCCTTCACCTTGCCTCCGGGCCATTTCGAACGAAAATTTTCCTGTCGAGACAGCCGGAAAAGCGTTATCCTTCCGGCACTTTCCATCCTGCCGGGATAGCACCGGGGGGATGGGAAAATTAAATAAATTCCCTCCAACCGACGATGGGAGTGAGGGAAGGGAGGGTTTATCGCAGTCTCTACCATTTCCGATGCCATCCGGAAGTGCATGAATTTTTGAACTTGCAGTTGAAGGATTTTCCACCATGCCTGCAGGATTCAAATTTTTCCTTTTTTTCTCGCATTCTTTTTTTCTAACAGAGTTAAAAACGAACGAAATCCAGGCGCAGAATAAAGTTCAAATACACGACGAATGAAACTGTTTGCGTGGGAAGCGTATTTGCAAAGCCTCTATCGAAGTAGGCATGGGTGTATGTGCCGTGTGTGGTCGGTCGATGGCTTCCATCGTTAGTGTGCTCTAAACATCCCGTAGGTTCGTTTTCCGCCTATCGCTGAGAAAAAAAAAACCGACAGTCCCGGAAAAGAGTCCTTTACCCGAAAGGGAAGAAAAATTACACGCGTGTGCTTGCGTTTAACGGATGCGATTGAAAGAGTAAAGTGTGTGTCCGTGTTTGGGTAAACAGTTTGTGTGAATAGAGTTGGGGTAAGGGAATTGTTCTGCGAAGTGTTTTGTTCGTTCCGAGCCGTGCGTTTCCAGTCATCATCCATTTGTCATTTCCCTGGGGTAACGAATTTTTGACAAACGAATTGCTCCATCCCGACGACCGGAAGTAGCATCGTTTCGGTGTTGAAGAGAGTTGATGAAATTCATTTATGTTGTCTCCCATGCACACACGACCACCGTGCGATGCATTAGTGTGCAGTGTTCCGTGGGGCAAGTGTTGAGTGTGCAAAGAAAAGATAAGTTTGCGTTCGAGTGAAAGACGACACTAACAAACGGGAAGGGCCGGAAAGGAGGACGGCAGCACAGCAGATCTGGGCCCTGCTTTAATGACGACAGACAGGCCGAAGACAACCGAGCCGACACCACCATGACGTTAAGGATAATTCCACTTCTGCTCGGTGCCGCCATTTTGCTCTGGGGAAGCATTGGTAAGTGTGTGGTATTTGATTAAAAACTCCTAATCTAGTTCATAACAGTTTTGTTCGTGGAACGCAACGGATCACGTGTCGTCACGCGGGCGAAACTCTGCCTTTTGCCTTTTTATTCCCTGCCCCGGGACCCGCGGGCGAAAACGTTACCAAATGAGGAAAATTTTGTTTGAGTTGAGGCGGAAAATGTTTTAAGGTTTAATGGACCTCTTCCAGTTGGACGGTAAATCTTCTCCCGTCTTGGGACCTCGATGAATGTTTCCTCTTGGTGGTTTTTTTCGTTCATTTTAATGCTCTCTTTCAGGCCGGGCGTACATTTCTTGGAACATAAACGGTTTTTACTGCGCACGTCGCACTGAAACTTGTCGCCTCCGGTGTTAGCTGGCACTTCCGGGTACGGCACGCGGTGGGGAGGAGCACGCTGTGGGTGTTTAAACGTAAAAAAGAAACTTTTCCATTTTCCACACTGGGCCGCAGGTCTCAAGGATCGTTAGTTTTAGTGCAGCGGGCTCCGACACCCGCCGGAGTTTACCGTTGGTGGAAATGGTTTCTGAAGGAAATTTCCTCACCGTCCAGAGGGAGGTCGGTGGCGTAGGATAGTTTATGCCCTTCAGCTGGTAGCTAAACCCGTGGAGCCTTGGGGTAGGGCAGAAGCGGAAGCCAATTCAATTTGGTACACTTTTTCACTTCAACTTGGTGCAAAAAAAAAATAGTCCAACTTTTAAAGTCATGGAGGAGGAAAAGGGCTGGAAAAGTGTAACAAAAAACTGGCTAACAGGACGAATCCTAAAAACGTCAAAAGTTCAGCTAGTTTGTGAAAGTTTCCATGTAAATTCTGCCACAAGTATACTTCCTTTATTTTGTCTTTGGCTGTGTCTCTGTGTGTGTGTATGTCTCTAAAGTCTAATGGAACACGGTATGCCGTTCATTCTAACGGCTGAAGCAAAGGAAGGAAACGGAAAAGACCGGGATGGTAAAGCGAATGCATAAGAATAATGGAAAGTCTCTTAGTACAAGATGCAACCGAGTCGGCTGGCTGACGTGACTCCGACCCGCGGTCTGTTGATTGTGTTCAGCATTTTTCCTTTCGACGGGCGCTCTTGCTTACTTCCCATTATCGTTGCTTTTCCGTTGCGTCCGAGTTGAACATTAATTAAAGTGTACTTTTTATTTTGTAGCGCTTCGCTTTTATCTTTGCCACCGGAGGAGTTTCACGCTCGTCCCGACAGCTGTCGTGTCCACTCCGACCCCGTTCTACGTGCGGCTACGTGGGGATACGTGTGGCGTTAATTTTTTACACTTTCCAACCCTGCTGTTGGTGGCCGATGTCGAGGGGAATGGGAGGTGGTATAAAAAGTAATCGGAGCACCGAGCACACAATTAGAGGCACTCGTGAAGCCCTCAGCGGGGATGGAAAATGGTGGGCGCTGATGAACTTTCGCGACTCGAATCAGTTGGCGTTTTTTGCTCGCTTGTTTATTTGTTCATTCTTCACATTCATTTTAACTTTTTCACCGACCGGGAGCAATTAATGTGCCCCGCCGAAGGAAGGCGGAAACTAATGAACGCTCCTGTAAATGGGAAAAGTTTTGATGCGTGTTATGATTTGCTAGGTGTTTTTATTTTATTTTTACCTCTTCTTCTGTTTAATCTAAGCATTGTGATAAACAAGAAGGTTTCTGATAGTTCCGTCAAACCAATTCTACTTTCATCTGAAATTTATAAATTATATTGCATATCCTAACGTAGGATAATAACCTCAAAATTCCGTTTTCCCTTTCTGCTTGCTTGATTGATTGAAAAAATGTTTCACATTCATTCTACTGAGACAACGTACCAGACTTTCTCCCGTCCCGGTATTTTGGGTGAGAAAATTCAAGATTTCTAGGTAAATAGACGTTAGCATTTTCGTTCGGTTGGCGCCAGGAAAGCATTGCATTAACGTGGAAAGCAAATTATCAAGCTGGTCCCTTCGGGCGTCCTGGTTGGACGGACGGATGATAAAAAGCGACCTCAGTTTCGTCGGAACGTTTTAATGGATGGATGTTGTTTATCAAAAATGTTAGCTTTTTCCGGTTTTCCGAATGCCTGGAGTTGCTAGAATTTTTTAAAGATACGAACGTGTTTGGGAGATTTCCAGAAGGTGAAATGGAATAATTAAACTCTCTTAATTTATTTTAATGTTTTCCATAGTATATATATTATGTTCACCGAACTATGTGTAATTAAATAATTTGTGCTAAAAAATAGGAACAACTAAAATTTATAACATATTGAAATTTTATTATTTTGCGGTAAGCCGACAGGAAAAATATGTTAAAGTCATATATACAATATAAAATATACGCAACACCCTGAATATTTCGTACTCAGATAGAATTTCAACAAACGTAAGCAAAAGTATCAACGAATTTTGTGTTAGTAGACTATTGGAATTAGAGTCTATATAGAAAGGAATATTTTCAACAAGGAATATTCCAAGAGATGGATATTTCTTCATTGATGTGTTTAAATTTTGGAGAAGCATTTCCAGCAGCATTTTTTTGGTATTGATCCAGATAGGAAACGGTAAAGGCAAAAGTTGTCTGAATTATCCTTGTCCTCGTCTTTTCTTTCGTTCTGCAAAATAACAAAAACAGAGATGCCTTGTCTTTGCGTTTACGGACAACAAAACTGACATCTTAAATAGAAAAAGGGAAAACCAGATAACGAAATAGTTTCCGGGATGGTCTTGAAATGCTTGGCTACAAAGTTCAACTTTTGGTGATTAAATTTATTGTCTATTAGATTGCCTAGCTCGGCTAGGCTGCCCGGTTCCGGGTTTCCGTTTGCTCGAGGCACATTCTTCCTGCTATCGGCATTTGCTGTCGCATCTGAAGTACGACGGCAATGGCACGGTCAGGAAATGCCTCGACAGCTCTCGAATTGCACTGCAACAACTGGTGGAATGTTGCGGGTTTCAAAAGCCGCAACTCTTCACGCGAGCGAGAGAGAGAGACGCAAACCGCGAGGTTAGTTTAAGGTTTTAATTTTTAATTTCTTTGCATCCCTCCGCATTTTGCAGACCACCAGGTAAAACTCTGCTCTTTCATTTTAAGTGGAATGAAAAAAAAAAATCAAAATACTGATCGATACAATCGACAAAAGTGCAGAGGCTGCATCGTATCAAGGGAAATAAAATAAATTGAGAAACTTTTGCCTAACCTTTGATGTATATCATTGGCAGCAGGAACTTTTTCTTTTAGCATTTTCATTCGGTCGTTTTTGTTTGTTATATTTTCAATTTGTTATTTCCTACGCACAGGAAGAGAAAAAACATTCACTTTAGAAACATTATATTTTCTGTATATCTTGCGTCCATGTTTGTTGATCAACGAACCTGTTTTAACTTTACATGGAAGGAATGAGAATTCTGTTTCCTTTAATTATGCTGACTCTTTAAAATTTCCATTGCTTTTCCAATCATAGCTATAAATTTACATAATAAAGAAACTCATTTGATCTCGCGGGCCACATTTTCATCCGAAATAGGTTCGCGGGCCACAACGTATAATTGATTGGATTGATGAAAATATGTTCTTATCAGTGTAGTTTTATCTTAATATTCAATCATGTTTTTCACTTTCACATCTTTTTATATTATATTACTTTTATTTAATCCAATAAAAATTAACAATTTCGAGTAAAAAAGCAGGTTTCTTGATCAATCGATTTCCAGGCTAAACCTCAAACGGTGGTTGCAGTGCTGACCGTGAGAACGCGCGGAAACGGGACCCCCCTCATACGCCCTCGGGCCCCCCTCATACCGCATCCCTAGATTGATTGCGTAGCCGAAATTAACGGCTGGCTCACGCTCACCACTGCGACCATCGTTTGAGGTTTAGCCCGTTTGTTTTCTATCAAGACTATTTATAAGATTGTCTCGAAAAATCTATATAAAACCTTTGCTCTTGTTAACCGCTATATATGTGGATGTGATGTGGTGTGATGATGTGGATCAAAGTTGTATATCACTTTCTTATAGAAACTGTTTCAATTTACATTCGTTTATTTCTCTTGCAACTCGCAGTTCGTGAAACCATTCAAAACAAAAATGTCGCTATTCAAACGAAAACCAATACTCTAAAATCCAAACTTTCGATGTATTGTTTCAAAGGGGGGCCGCAACCAACGTTCTTGCGGGCCGCATGTTTGACATACCTGAGCTAATAGCTTAAGTTAAGATCAGCATAATACAACAGTAAGTAATAGAAATGGTATCAAATGCTTGACACAACGAAATTAATGTAATTCAAGCATTTGTTGCATTTTTAACCGGAATTTTGTTATTTGTCATATTTACTATCGCTGAACAAAACCAGGAAAGCGGAATTCAGTGAAATTTAATTCGTTTTGTCCATGCGAATGTTGATATCTGTAAGAATTTCCATTTTCCATCACCATCTTTTGGTTAGTGCTCGATAGGATCAGAAATTCTCCGATTTCAATTCTATGCTCAACGTCACACTCCAGAAGCCTCGAGCCAAAACACATCTTCATTTTGATGTAGGCAGCGATATTGCGCTTCTTCTTTACCCAGTCTGATGGCGGATCCAAAATGCGGCTTGAATCGATTGAGACCTATGCCTCGTACACCTGCAATTTTCTTCCATAGAATCGTCGTTGCTGTGTTCGATACGATCTTTGGCATTTTCCTCCAAGTACCCTTCGGCGACGAACAACGTCGTTAGTCCATTAGATCCACCGCATCAGGTACGTGCGGCCTGACGGAAAGATTTGGTGCCTTTCGAAGAAAGGTCACGGTTCCCAGAACGCGGTTAATTTGTCGTTCACCGCTCTTGCCCTCGGCTGGCTTCGTGTTGTTAAATTGATGAAGCAACTAGTCAGCTGGATTACAACATTCTGTAACATATGCTAAAAAGAGAGATAGAGAAGCGTGGCTGGATAGGAGTGTGGGAAAAATGATACTCTCTAGTTCGATTCAAAGGATAATATAATTAATTAGAAACCCAATTTCTGCCTGGAGCTGCTTGTTGTTCCTACGTCACCGGACTCCTATTGAATTTTCCATGAATCAATGCTAATTGAGTTAGGATTGAGTTGAAACTCCGAGCATCCAAACAGACCGTATCGATTTGTAAATGTGTCCCTTTATGCTAGAATCTTCTGACCATTTCTGATGTCACTTAGCCACGCTGCCCAACGAATGGATGCCGGTCTTATGTGGTCTTCTTTCCAAGGATGGCCCTTGAAGAAAATCGTCACGACTTACGTGTGGCTCGTCTTTCGAGACGGTATTCGTTGACCTCATGCTGCAAGTTGTAGCTAGAAATAGCCAAGCGAGTGCAACTAGTGGTTGCAACTGGAGTACATCCCAGAATTTTCTTCCAAAGGAGATATTTCCGTCCGTACAGGCAAAAAAGTACCCTTTTTCAAGTCCACTGCTCCGAGAGGGTTGGGTTTAAAGAGTTAGACGGTAGAGACGGCTAGTTTCTGCTTGTGTCTTCAAGATGCCGTCGGATGAATACAATTTTCTTCGATAGTTCCCTTCATTGGAAACAGCGTGACATGAACGGCGAGGAACCAACAAATTCCTTTTATGCATTTTAGTATTTACTTGAGTACACCAAAGAGAAAAAGCTTCGATCGTCAAAGGCAAGAAAGTTTTGTATGAATAAAAGTTTATCGAAAAATACCAAACACTTTGATACTCGTATCTGTAGAGTGAAACAAATATGCACAATGTTTTACTATGTATAGAAAATCTAATCGGGTGTAGGTGAAAATGTTTTATAGGTAATGACTTCTAAAAAGCATTCCAAAGGAAAATATGGCACTGGATGACACATTAAGCTAAGCCGCGACCGAATATTTCTGATAATCGTCACAACTTTGAGACTTTATTACTTTCTAGTTTAGTAAGTACTGTCCAGCAAACATCCCATTGGTACTTCACTTCACTTGCCTAAACCAACAAAACTCCGGTCCGGTCACTCTTTTTATCTATTCGATTTTCTGTCATCCGTTCGCCGGCTTATGCCAAGGCGTTGTTGAAATAGTTTCCGGCTTCGGAAGAAACTTTTCTCGACATTTGGTTTACCCAGCTACCGGTCGTGGCTCGGGCCAGCGGAACTTTTCCATCTGACCTAGCTAGTGCTAGTGTTCCTTCGTTTTGTCCATTAAGCTAAGCTATTATTAGCTGTGCCGGGAAAAAAGCCAATGCATTGATTTTTTTACTTATAAGATTAAAGAGACAAACCACTTTTCCATCTGACTGTACGATCTAAAGCTGTCAAAGCAGCTTAAGAACTTTGGTTTTATCATATGTTGGAGGGAAGTCTTGAAAAGTGAAGTGAAGTGAAACGGGTAAGCATAACCCACACTTTTATACTGCTGTTGTGTTATATTAACTTAAACATAAAATAAAAAAATAACCTCGAATTAACTACGAATAGCGGGCAGTGTTGATGCAGAAGACAAATATAAAAGAGACATTAATTGAAACCCATTTAATCAAAATCAAAGTCATTTAATAATGGGTCAATCAGAGAACGATAAAATCATTCTTCTATTTTGTAGATAGCTTAAGCAACCTAATCAGAAGAAATTTGTTCCTCCTTTTATTCTGTACGTGTGCTTTGCTCTACAACAGCTGAATAATCTTTGCTTTAGCTGAAAGGCTCAAAAAACCCAAACTAGCGGCTTTACCGGCGGCAACAACTGACTGGGCATTAGGGTGTGCAATTAAATTCTTAGCATAATCCTTCGGACAGCAAGATTCTCTGAAATAACTCGGTAAGTCAAACGTTTCG
The DNA here is from genome assembly GCF_943734705.1 of Anopheles coustani. Taxonomy (NCBI): domain Eukaryota; kingdom Metazoa; phylum Arthropoda; class Insecta; order Diptera; family Culicidae; genus Anopheles; species Anopheles coustani. Next base: position 59,002,717 of record NC_071289.1, read on the forward strand.
AGTGTTGTTGGGTACCAGACTGCTACCATCAGTGGAGCATCCCTTCTGGCGGGTTGATCAGGAAAAACGCTCGGCGGAATGGAACGGCATTCTTAAATTCGGCGCTGAAGCCTCCCCGTATAATCCCACCGATTTTCTGGATGACGAAGGCACGAGGCACGAGGAAAGAGAACGAGCCAAACCGAACCGGGGACGAACCGCACGGCATTGGAGTTGGTTGCTGTAGCGATTAAATTTCGCTGTTGATTAACTTTGACTTTAATTTGCCCGCTCGCCGGTGGGCCTGATTTTTGATCCGTGATCCAGTGCCTGATGTTGCGGCATGCTGTCGCGTTGCCCGAACACAATGTTCAGTACAGTTTTGGGAGCTTTGTCGGCTCAAAATTAAGCCGCTAGCTGCACGACTGTCGAAATTGGAAGCAGTGAACGTCGGTGGTTAGAGGTGGCCTGTGTCGGATGATTTAGAGCTGATAAGACGGGGGAAAAGTAAAGGTAAAAGAAAAGAACATGGTTCTGAGAACGGGGAAAATGTCGGTCGTGGTAAGCAAAGATTTAAAATTTTCGGTCCGGGAAGTCAATTTGGGGATGATTACAAACAATGGCGGTTGCTATCTTATTTTAAACCCCGGCCTGAGTTTATGTTGACAGGATGATAGAAAGGATGAAAGGAAAAAGATAAACGAAAATAAATCTGGGGAGAAAAAGTGATTCAGAGAAAGTAAAAATGAATGGATAGTAAAGGCCTATAAAATATGTCAAACATCTGATAAAACACAGCGCAGAAGGATTCATCCAATGAGAAATATGTGCCCAGAATTCTTCCACTTACTGATTTTACTCCGAAATTATCTGCTCGAGCTGAGGAAGCTTATACGAAGTAGAACAATGCAAAAGCACTTTTAAGCCGGGTTTGTCAAATCACTCTGGAAGCCTCAGGAAAAACTGCACAGGTAAAATCGCCCGCTTCCCTAGCGAATAGCAAAATAGAGTGTTCATGTTCCAGGGTAAAGCTTACCCGATTCGAATAAAGACGTGTTGGAAAAGTCAGCCCCTCCAGCTTTGTCAAGCGAGAAATAAAAGGCAGGACGGTTTCAAGGATTACTTTTGGTAGCGTTCGTTCGTCGTGGAGAAGCTTCTTTGAGATTAGGGCCAGTTTGATCGACCATGGGGAAGGGCTCTGGTCTACTTTTTTTTTATAACTGCACTCGTCAGAACGACTTCGAAAGCACCGAACGTAGAATCGAACGTCATTGACGAGTAAACACCCAGTTTCGGATTTCTTTTTCGCGCTTTCGTAGAAAGCTGCTTGCTCGTAGCGAAAATCGAACAGTACAAGCTCATTGTTACTATTCTCGGAATACACGTGTCCTGCGAGAATCGCTGATTCAACCAAACGGTTGTCATGAGGGAAGATCGGTCCAATAGGTTTATTTAATGGCAAGTTCAAAATCAAACACGCCGCGGGCCATTTGCGATCCATTTCAACCATCGAGTCAATTTGAACTAATGATTTTGATGTACGTTCGCAGAATTTAATGGTTACGAAAGGAGTCCGATGTCATGAAAGCATTTGAATAACATCTTCGTGAAGGAAAAATACTTAAGAACGGGTTTTCTAACGCCAAGCTTTTGCAGGATTTATGTTCTAAAATAATTTAAACAAATTAAAATTCTTTGGGTCAATATTGTTTCTCTTTAAAGTATGAGCATCGAGCAAAAACTCAACACATCAGATTGAGCGGCGGAAATTACACATTTTTTCCAACTTCCTTTGTAATTCATTCTCTCCAGTTCCACTTTAATGTTCAAATGCAAACCAACCAATGAAAGAAGCGAATATTTTTGCTACAAAGATGCGCAACAAATGATCCGGAAAAGAGATTCCCTGTAACGCGTGCTGATAATTTAATGGCTGTTCAAAGTGGTGTACTGTTCGCCTTGATGCGTAAGCAAACTTTTGACAGCATCAAAAGCTCTTTTCGCTTTCCCGGTTCCGGTGTTCTTCCTGATTCTTTTCTCGTTTTTTGCCTGCTTCTTGCTTCGCATTCATTGGACGGTTCCCGTCACCGTTCGGTAATTGATCAAGTTGATACTTTTAAACTTCCCTTTCCGTCTTGGTCGCCTTCCACCCGGGGCGGGAGGTTGCCTATGCGAGAAAGAGATTCTTGCCGTACCAGTTTGACGAAAGGTGCAGCATCCTGAATGCTCTTTCGGGATGTTTTCTCGGCGGGCAGCGAAGAGGAAAAAATATCCTTAAAAGCACGAAATAAAGGGACCACGAAAGATGGAAACCGTGTAGCACCAGCGCGAAACGAAGGAAACGTGAAGTGAAGTTGTCTGTCGCACACTTTACGATCCATCCTTGACGAGTGCGTGAAACCCGGAAGCGAACCGGCAGTCCGTACAGGGGGGGAATTGCCAGGAAAAAATAAGGCATAGCAGAATAGCAACTAAGGAAAAAGGAGAGAAAGAAAAACGCTCGGTACGCTCCTGTTCAACATCGGCCATCATCTTATCGTAATTTACTCAAAATACCCGACAACGTCAAGAACATTCTTTTTCCGCTTCACGCGCGAAACGTACGTTTCGTCAGCCCATAATCATCTTCAATTTTATCACCGTAATCATCACCACCGTTCGGTTCCATCATACTGATTAACGTCGATGGAAAAATGGCGACAAAAACGGGATAATATCGAATGTCGAAAAGTACGCAGCCATCTGATGCGAACGAAACACCAGGCGCCTCCATTCAGTTGGTACGAGTTTCTTTCGGACACCTGATTGTCGATTGGCAATTTTTGACAGCAGAAGCTCACTGTCAGCCTACAGATTGGTTGTATCATGTTAAAAAATTGAATTTTTGTAAGCCAAGTTAAGGGTATTGTTTTATTAAGGCAATGTTCTGAGGATTTTCTTTTCTCTTCTTTGAAGTTTATGTAAAGATAGGAGAAGAACCCTGTTGGATATGATACAGCCTTTCCCGACAATTGAAAACAGCTTACAATGAAATGTTTAATCAAGTCAAAAGAAGTGGATAAAAAAAACCTTCTGTCCTGATGCAGCATTTTCAAAATTAAGGAGATCCCGGTTAGCGATTTCCGTGACTTGACGCCAACGCAGCACAACGGTGGCCTTTCGCGGAAGAATACTCTAAAATTGACAGGCACAGGTAATGCAGATGATTTCGCGGAAAACCGTACCAGCAGTGAATAGAAACCCTCTACGGGGGAATTTTCCTCGTATTTTGTTCAACCTTTACGAAGGATAAAAGATTCACGATGAGTCTATCTTTCATCGCGTGGTGAAATGCAGTGAGGCTTTCTTTTTTTTCTCTCTCCCTCGCCTTCCTACGGTACCGCTTTCAATTATCCTCAAGCTCGGATGGGCTTCGAATGCTCGCACCAGGGGTTTTCCGGCTGAAGTTTACCCGTATGTCGACAACACCATTATTCGAGCTTTTCTTGAAATTTCCTTGCAAGAAGCCGGCCTCACCGGCGGTCGACCTGGTTTTCATCAAAAATGGTGTTTTTTCTACGCCGCCTTTGTCTTGCTGGTGCAGAAGTGTGCTTTCACGGGTTTTGACTCTCATTATCACTTTGTTTAGATTTCTTTTCAGGCTCCATGTTATTTTTCCCCACCATGCTTCTCGCACAATGGTGGTTAATTATGATTAGAGCCAACCGGAAAAACCCCGTGGGTGCACCCTGGGAAGTTGTTTTGTCGTAGGAAAGGTGAGGTGTACTGACAATAATGCACAAAGCATGAGAATGAAACCAACATTGCGCATTGTTTCGAATGAGGGGCGCTGGGAAAAGCTACAGCGAGTTTTTGAATTGTGTTTCATGACGGATGCCAACCTAGCACCAGAACGATTTTTGCGAGGCACCGAAAGAGTTACATTTCATGAGGCTTTTTAAGTATAGTATAGGATTTTCACTCTATTATTCTATGTGTAGAATAATATATTAAAGATTTTAGACGTAGAGACCAAAAGGTCAAAGTATTTTCCCTTCAATTAAAAATTCTCTTAAAGGAACATTGGTTTCAGTGTTTTTAAAGTATTGAAGCATTGAAATATTTGACCAAGGATGAAGCGTTATCACTTTAGATTATTTTTAATTTCTTGATACTGTTATAGCCGTTTCACTTCTTCCTCGACCGTGAGAGAAAATTCCTGTGTTTACCTGCATCCACCGGGAAACATCAACGATTACTTTGCAGCTCCCGATGGACTGCTCGGTCAATCAAAAAGGAACTCGCTGAGCAAGGGAAGGTTGTAATTTTAGAGTCTAAAAGAAAACGATCGAGCCTGAGGGTTGTAAAACAAAACCGGAAATGGCCGGAGAAAAATCACCCACGGTAGAGAGCGCGGAAAAACCTTTCTCTTTTATCGCTCCCCGTTTGCCATTGGGGAGATTCTATCATCCTTGCTTTTTTTTACAACTCGTCCCCCGTTGAGTGTTCCCGTTTTGAGTAGATTGAACGGCGAAATTTGGTAGCCAACAGCCAGACCCACTGAAGGATCGACCACTGAAGGCCCCTTCCGGACCGCGCCGGACGCCGAGAGGCCATAAAAACAGTACTTTGCTGTTGGCACTTTTTTACGCCTTCGTTTATCCTTTCTTTCATTTACTGTCCGTTTCGCAGGAAGGTGGTGGCAAAGGTAGCGAGAAATGTGTCCCAATTTGTGCGACAAACCGTGCTCCACAGCAAGGACCTTCGGTGCAAACGGTTGTAATATCGCTCGACGCCATTGTTATGGTTCTCGGAGGAAAACGCTCAACCGATTTAACCGAACCGGTGGCGCCTCCAATTTAATCGAGGTGTTACGCGATATTATTCTACATCCGCACTCGTTAGCGCTACGTTTTATACACTCTTTTTGTGACCTTACCCGTTTGGCCTTGCCGATTCGTTTGCTTTTGCATAAAAGTTGTCGTCTGTTGCGGTATTTTCCCATATTATGTCTTTCTCCATGCAGAGGTGATTATGTTGTGCTGCAACGAGTTGTGTCCATTGGAATTTTTCTTGTTGTTGCTGCATTGAAAGGAATAATGAGCAAATTAAGAATGAAAAAGTTTGGATTGTAAAAATGGTCTGCGTTTTTTTCAATATGGTATCCCATATTTTCCCACACCTTACAGGTTGCTATTGACATCGTTTATGGCAGTTTATTTAATCTTACTCTAGTTGAATTTTATTTGATCATTTGACATTAACATTGCAAAAACTGGCTTTGTTTGGAAAAAGCAAACAGACAAAGATTACCAGTTCCTCTCCGAGACTCGTTGCGATCGGACGCACTTTTACCAAAACAGAGTGTTAAAAAAAGTGCAAAAGCAAGCCACATCATGGCTGCTTCGAGAAGCACCCTGCGGGTGGATTTCTCGAAGCTCCCCAAAAGGCCGTCCTTGATGGAGGCCACAACCCTCGCCATGACCAAGCTGGGTCTAAGCAGCTCTTCAATCGTTTCAATCCGGACGAAGCCGGCATCCCACTTCCTTCACATCCGAGTGAAGGACCAGAGCCTTGCTCTAAGAACCGTCGAGGAGAACGACGGCAAGCATTCTCTCGAATGCGACGGGAAGAAATTCCCGATCCCGATCGTAATGGTCGACAATTCCGTGGTCATCAAAATCCACGACCTGTCCGAGGACATCACGGACAGATGCATTACGGATTTCTTTGCTCGCTACGGAGAAGTCCGGTCAATCCGAGCCGGAGTATGGGCGAAGCCATACCCGTGTGCCGGAATCCCTGACGGATACCGCTACGTCACAGCGGTCTTGTCTAAGCCGGTGCCGTCATACGTCTCGATTGGAGGGGAAGAGACGCTGATAACATACCGGGGACAGCAGCAAACGTGTCGAACATGCCGTCTTGCTGCACACCATGGGATGACCTGCACCCAAGGCAGGAAACTGGTGGCTCAGAAGACGAGCGTCAACGAGAGGCTGTCGTATGCCTCAGCGGTGCAGAATGGCACCGAAAACCCTGCTCCAGCAACAGTCCCCCGGGCGAGCACACAAACCGTCCGTGCACCGACCGACCCGGTGAGCACACCGACCGTTCCGGCAAGCACAATGCTCATCCCATCGAGCACACCGATCATCCCGGCGCCCGCATCGACCGTCCCGGAGAGCGCACCGGCCGTCCGCGCACCGACAGTCCCGACGAGCACATCGACCGTCGCGGCGAGCACATCGACCGTCGCGGCGAGCGCACCGGCCGGTGCTTCGAGTCTGACAATAGGCGCACCAGCAACGATCATCCCGATGCAGGCCACTAGCGTTGCGGCTAGTACACGGACCGTCCCGGCAGTAGCATCTTTCATCCGGGCAAGTGCGTTGACCGTACCGGCAGCATCGACCAGCACCAAGATGGACAACGCCGGACTTCAGGTGGACGCCGATGCCTCATCGACGTTCAAAGCCCCTCGTGTCCCTTCACCTTCCGCTACACCTTCATCCCTTTCCTGGCAAACAGTGGCAGGTAAGAGAAAGACGGACGAACAGACGGACAGCGACGTGTCGTGCAAGTCTGGGGAGGAACCGATCAAGCGTAAGCCAGGTCGTCCTCCCAAAAAGACCAATGCCACGGCAGCGAAACCGACTGGGGTAATGGAAGTGGACGCATAGTAGTTTGGTGGAAATGGATGAGTTGATGACATCAGTGACGATCGCATCGATAAACATCAATGCGATATCCAATTCCACCAAACTAGATGCACTACGAACTTTCATACGTACTCTTGACACAGACATAATCTTCCTACAAGAAGTTTCTGTCAAAGACTTAGTGCTCCCTGGGTACAATGTTGTAACAAACATTGACCACACAAGGAGAGGTACAGCGATCGCCTTGCGGGTGAACCTAAAATTTTCTCACGTCGAGCGTAGCTTGGACTCACGACTAATCTGCGTCCGGCTTGAGAATTCTTCCACGCTATGCAACATTTACGCTCCTTCGGGAAGTCAAAACAGAGCTGAGCGGGAACTCTTTTTCAACCGCTCGTTGGCGTACTACCTGCGGAATGCACCGGGACCGGTCATCCTTGCAGGGGACTTCAACTGCGTGCTGAAGTCCAAGGACGCCACGGGTATGGGGAATACGAGTCTCACTTTGCAAAACTTTGTTGACAGTATGCAGTTGTGTGACAGCTGGGAGGCTCTCAAAGGAAACTTTGTAGAGTTCTCTCACATCACACGTGGTTCGGGCTCTCGCATCGATCGCTGCTACGTCTCTAAGGACATGAAGGATCAACTGCGTGCAACAGACATGCACGTATTGTCTTTCTCGGACCATAAGGCGCTCACGGTGCGCATCTGCCTTCCAAACATACCTCGCATGCGGCAAAATGGATACTGGCAACTTCGGCCACATATCTTGACAGCCGAAAACATGGAGGAGTTTAGATGTAAGTGGAACTATTGGACAAAACAGCGAAGGAGCTTTGGCTCCTGGATGGAATGGTGGATTCATTTCGCCAAACCAAAAATAAAATCGTTCTTCCGATGGAAAACGAATGAAAAATACTCCATGTTCCGCTTGCAGCATAACATTCTCTATGCGAAGTTAGAGTCCTCATACGGTCGGTATCTTTCCAATCCGATCGAGTTGGTCAATATCAACCGTATAAAAGGAGAAATGCTACTCCTTCAGAGGCGTTTCTCTGAGGACTTTACACGGATTAACGAAACAAGGGTGTGTGGGGAAAACCTCTCCACCTTTCAGCTTGAGAAACGAAGGCGGGAGCGCACCGTGATCACCAGACTTACGTGTGACAACAACGTTGTTTTGGACTCTCCTAAACAACTGACAGACTATATACATACGTACTACAGGGAGTTATACACCGACGAGACAACAAACGTTGACGATACTTTTGCCTGTCATCGTGTAATCCCCGAAGATTGCGAAATCAACAACGATTGCATGGATGAGATCACCTACGGTGATGTCCTTCATGCAATTGAAAAATCGAAACCTCGAAAGTCTCCTGGGCCGGATGGAATTCCGATTGAATTTTATCAGCGAACGTTTGGGATAATTTGGAGAGAAATCATATTGATTCTCAACGATGCTCTCAACGGTCGTTTCCCGGCGGCCTTTGTCGATGGGGTCATAGTGCTTGCGAGGAAAAGGGGAGATGGGTGCACACTATCTTCGTACCGTCCGATCTCTCTGCTTAACACTGACTACAAGCTGCTTTCCAGAATTCTGAAGCAGCGGCTCGAGAAGATTATTGCTAGGTGGCAAATCATTTCACCGTCGCAGAAGTGTAGCAATAAACCCTGCAATATCTTCCAAGCTGTGCTCTCTGTTAAGGAGAGAATATTCGAACTCAAACGGAAAAAGAAGTGTGCAAAACTCGTCTCTTTCGATCTCTCGCAGGCGTTTGACCGTGTTGACAGGGCCTTCCTGTTTGGAACGATGGATTCATTAGGGTTTAATCCCGCATTAGTGCGGCTTTTGAGGAAAATTGGTGAGCAATCTTCGTCCCGTGTCATTGTAAATGGATCCCTATCACCTGCCTTTCCCATCCAACGTTCCGTGCGACAAGGAGATCCCTTGTCAATGCACCTGTTCATCCTCTACCTTCACCCCCTCATCAAGAGACTCGAAGATATATGCTGCGATCAGGACGACCTGATCAACGCGTATGCTGACGACGTCTCCGTGGTGAGTACTTCCCCTTCCACAATCGAGCGGGTGAGAGCAGCAATTGAGGCCTTTGGAGTCACTTCTGGAGCGAGGTTAAACGTCCTTAAAACCACGGCTCTGGACATCGGAATGGTGACAACCGAGAACAGAATCAACCTGCCATGGCTGCACACCGTAGAACGGCTCCGTTTACTTGGAATTCTGTTCTCTAACAGTATCCGGGAAACAGCGGGCCACAATTGGGATACTGTTATCAATCACTTTCGTCAGTTGGTATGGCTGCACAGGGTGAGAGATCTAAACCTGCTGCAAAAGGTAACGCTGCTCAACTCATTCTTGCTCCCTAAGCTATGGTTTGTTGCGTCAGTCTGTGGCCCTCGCGCAATGGACATAGCCAAGGTGACAAGTTTGATCGGGTCTCTCCTCTGGAACGGATCTGGGGGTATACGTGTCTCGCTCCAGCAGCTGGCCCTGCCACGAGACCGTGGTGGCTTAAACCTACACATCCCAGCCGTGATGACAGCAGCCCTACTCACAAACCGCTATGTTGCAGAACATCAGAGCCTCTCATTTGGAGCCCAACACATCTTGTGTGCGGGAAACCCCCCAGATATTACATTGATACCGTCTACGTATCCGTGCCTTCGCAGTGTTGTCCAGCAACTGGCGTACACTCCATGTACGGTAAAAACACAGCTATCCACCAAGGCCCTCCGCAGGTTGCAAGTGAACAGACTACCCCCAGCCAAGATTCAGTCCCATCCGAAGGCAACCTGGAAAAAGGTGTGGAACAACATCCACCGAAGCAAACTAACAGCGGAGCAAAGATCCACCTTATATTTGCTTGCGAATGGCAAGATCCCGCACGGAGAGCTGCTTATGCGTATGGGACGCACGCCTTCGGCTTCCTGCATGTTCTGTGTTGAGTGTGACACCCTGGAACACATGTTCACCTCCTGCACTCGCGTTATTGCCGCCTGGGACCTGCTGCAGCAGTGCATCAGGAATGAAGCTCCAGGGTGTCAGTCGTCCTTCGAGTGTCTCCGATTCCCAGTGCTTGGGAATATAAGCATTGCGCAGCGGAAGGTTGTCCTTCGTTTGTTTGCAAACTACATCATCCACATCATTGGAAACAATGATGCTGCGATCGATGTAAATGTCCTTAAGTGTGCACTGTATTTGTGATTATAGAGTATAAGAAAGTTTTGTTTGTACACCTTATCTATTTATAAAATAAATAGTTTATATTTTACAAAAAAAAAAAAAAGGGTAAATCATGTATCGTATTATTTATCTTCTTTTTATAGTAATCATAAATTTAAAAAAATAAATAAACAAATAAATAAATAAACATAAAAATGTATCGAGTCTTAAAATAATATAAATCATCCTTTACACAATGGCTTCCAACTTAGTTTTCAAGAGACAATTTTCAGTATTTTCTCATTTATCGATTTTTTTTTATTCATTTTTACTCGTTTTAATCGTCTAACCGTTACTATGCGGTGGGAATAAGTTATTTATTCTAAATATTTTCCCGATGGCCTTTTCTACGTTACATGTGAAAAGGTTGATGTTGTGTAGATACGCACCTTTCGCACGAAACTCCTATTACATTATTACATTTAACTGTGCGCCGTGCAAAAAGCAAAAATTCATTACTCTTCCAATGAACCCGGGGCCACGCAAACGGCCATAAAGTTTGCTATTATGCTACGGGCTATAAAATACTGCGCTTGTCGTACGAAGCTGCCGATTGAAAGGAGCACTCGTTAACACTGTACAACCTACGCCGCAGAATTACGCGGTCCGGTACTAGCTTGTTTCGTCATCATCCTCAAGGAATTCAATTTGCCTCCGTGTGGCGGCGGTAAAACGAATGGGAGGGCGGCGGTAACGTCGCCTCTTGCGTGGCCCTCTGTTTAATTGTCCCGACCTAACGAGCTCTTTCTATCCACCAGAGCCAAGCCACTGGGTCTAATAGCAAAACAGGACAGAAAAATTTAAAAAAAGACCATAAGAACCCTTGCAGACCATTCGCTACAGTTCGACGGAAGTGGTCCAGGTGTACGGATTGCGTCAGAGTGGTGAACGCAGGCGGGACGGACGAGCTCCACCGTGCAGCGAGTTTTACAACGGTAGCGGATCGTCGACAACTCGGCGACAGCGTGTCGGTGGCGAGTGATTATGATGGCAGGTGTAATTACTGCAGAACAACGTTATGACCAATGGCGAAGGTATGTACGGGGAAAAAAAGAGTGGTTTTATGTGTCCGTCCTTAGTCACAACTTTGGTGGCATTTCCTTTTGATTTTTTGTCGCGTGAACTATTTGCCCGTTCGTGCATATCCTGAAAAAGTACGAGATTTCTCGGCCCTGCTGTGGAAGCATTCTGAGCCGGGGTTTTTAGTACGTCTTTTTACATTGCCATTCGTTGACGTAAGAAAAACTTGGCCGGGAAATCATATGAGCGGGTACGAGGAAGGGTAGGGTTTAATGGTAGCTCGAAATAATTAAAACAAAGCGTGTAGATCTTATTGTACTTTTAATTTAATATAGAGAGCAACTCTTGGTATTTCTTTATCCATGCCGTGTGAAAGTATTAAATACAATTACAGTCCTCCTTGTTTAATCCAGTATTTCCAGTATTTCAGTTATGGTAAGAAAAGCTACTTAAACTGGATGTTGTTTTCTTTAAATTAATATGAAAGGTGAAATAGAATGTGTTAGACTGTAACTGGTCCTATCATGCGAATATTAGATATCTTACCAATTGTTTACATGTTTCTACGTTGTTTTTATTGCCCTGAGAAGAGGTATCTCTGGAAAACTTTCTGGAAAATATCATTAAATGTTTTGTTACCTTATTTGTAAAATACTTTCAACATGGTAATATGAAAGGTAAAATAGAATGTGTTAGACTGAAACTGGTCCTATCTCGTGAATATTAAATATCTTATGAACTGTTGCCATTTTTCTACTTTGTTTTTACATCCCTGAGAAGAGGTATCTCTGGAAAACTCTCTGGAAAATATCATTAAATATTTTACTAGCTTATTTGTAAAATACTTTTAACATGTTTTCATTTACAATAAGGAAAGGCATAAGTCGAAAACACTCTATACTGTCTGTTGTCATGAACGTCAACCATTTCCGCGTTTATTATTTTCTCCATACAACTGTAAACCACAATGGAAAGAAAATCATTAAATGCAATGGGAAATTTCATTTGCATTGATGACCGCGGATGGTAGTATGTCGTATGAAAAGTGGGTTGGTTTTTCCTTTCCTTGTTTCCTTGTTCTTTGAACCCTCATGAAATATTAATAATAAATGCAACAGTGCGCGGAAAACCACCGTGAGTCATGAGAAGTGCTACTTTTCCCTGCCGATGGTGTTTAAAGTCAATGAAACAAACGTTGCGAAGAGGTAGAAGCAGTGATAAGACAAACTGAGCCGTTGTATTGGAAGAACACCCAACATTTAAGTGTTTTGTATGTCTATTTTTTTAAACACGTTGGCACATTTTTCGGCCTTCTTCCTTTTGGTCTTGCATTTCTAACTTTTCAGGCTGCCTTCGTGCGATATCTTGGTGTACTGCCGAAGTCCTTTTTCTGCCACAAAATACAAGCCTCGCCATGTCATCTTCGTCGTTTGCTCCGAAAGGGACGATTTTATTTGCTCAACGGTTACGTTTATATGCCACCGTTCACCGCCCGCAAGCCAAGTTTTGTCTTGCCGCCCGCGGAATCTTATCGTATGGTACATAAATTCATTCGCAAACGCGGAGGCGAGGTTGTTGCGTTTTGTGTTTGTGGGCGCGTTTGTTTATTTTTTCTCGTCTTGTTCATTTCGACGCGCCGTCTCTAGGATTCGGGTGTGGGGAAATATATTTCTACCAACTTATGCTACCGCTCGCCGGTTTGGCCTGCGAAGTCGTCGCGATACCACGGTTTTGTCGCTCCAAAAAGTTCTGCCTTCAGCAACGCACCGCGTGTGCCTTTTCTCGGAGACGCCGAAAAGTTGGTCGGCTGACTTGGCTTTCATGTTTTCGATTATTTGCATCGTAATGATGGTGGTTTCGGTCTTGCGGTGGGTGTTTTATGTCGGTGGCGGCCCGGATAGATGTGAGCATGATTATACCTACATTTCTTTCGGATCTTACTTCGTCGATTCCTTTGCGATCGTGGGGTTTGACTTTGACTGAGGTTATTTTTCGACGGTTCTATTATGTTTGTTGCTGGGGTTCAGCTAAGATTTTCCATTTGCCACAAACCGATAATTTAATAATAATCAACCGACGTTTGGTTTGGCTGCAAACCTCAACTGGATTCGAGCGAAAAGCCGCACTTCTTACATTTCCTGGGATGATGCGCGAGCTCTACTTTTGCGCATTTTGTGGCACCACCGCCAACTCATCACTGGTTTGGTGAAAACCCGCCCTCTTCACGAGCGTGCAATTGCGAGTGGAGTTGTTGGAATGCAAATCCTAACGCCAACGAATGCCTCGACGACGTTCCCGGAGTCATCCGAAGGTTCGCCACGGTGAGTGTGGGTTTTCGTTGATAAGAAGTTGCCGAAAGGAAAAAGCAATGCAATTACAGGCGGCAAGCGCTGGGACGGGGGGAGGATGTTCACGTGTTGCAACGAAACGAATGCTGCTCCCACGATCTCTGTCTGTAAGTGTTGCAGCACGAGCGTCTTATGAAAATTCAACCAAGTGGAACGGGACACTGGAATTGTAACACTGGCCGAGGACGTTCGACTCGACATTCTGGAATGGAGCAGATTTTAAATTTATGGTCGCTCCAGCCCGCCGCATAGCCTTTTCCCCGGCCGTCTCGTGCACGATGAAAACTGGGTAAGGCTGGGTTTCTTACCCGTTCTGCAACGCTGGAGTTGTTTTTGCGTGGTGCACGTTTTTCCGAACTATTGTGCACGATGGGCCGGGACTGTTCCCCGGCATGGCCGTATATTAAAGGACTATTTTCCCGGGCCCCGGACAAGCAGCGGGAGGAGCAGTCACGATGGAGAAGGCGGCACGAGTTCGAAAGGTAGTCGTCTATGTGCACTGTCGCTTGTTCGATGGAAGGTTATTGCATTTTCCAGCGTCCTACCCTTCCCCGTTTCCTTTTGCGATGGCTGTAAACCTCACCCCAGCCCCTTGGCACTTCTAACTCTTCCACCGAAATTAGGTTTCCACTGGGGTTGATGTCACATTACCCAAACCCTTGCGGAGAGCGGACTCGGAAGGTTGGTTGGAATGGGGAGGGGGGGAAAACGATTTAATTTATTGAAAGATTTATTGGTAGTTTTGCTGCCGGGGTCATTGGGTCGTGGTGCAGGGGTGGGGTGGTTGTTTTTGCCACTTACGGACGACAATGGATGATGGTTTCACTGTGAAGGTGAGAGTAGCAAAAGGTTTGTTTTTCCACATCCGGTTGTTGAACGAACCGGGAAAATGTAAGTGTCCTCAACCATTGTCGATTTGCAGGGTTTTGCACGCTGGTAAAAGGAATAGAAGCACTAGAAATCGAAGGAGTCTTCAAATTTAACAATGTTAATTCAAGAGTGGCGGAGTTCGGAGTATTTCCTCTTATTTGATTCGAAGTAAAGTAAATTAATCTATTACATATTTTATCTATTTTTTGTATCGAGAATTGTGTATTCTAAAATCTCTACCAATACTGTACCGTCGATTTTTTCCACCTATTAAGCTTTAGCAGTGCAGATGGTGTTGAAGATTTGTTTGAGCAATTAAAAAAATCTAAATTTAAAAATTTTAAAATTGAACTCTGTTTTATTAACACAAACATAAAAAGCATGTACACATGTGTCAAGGTGTATCTACCAAAGTTAGGCCACAGGGTTTATAAAACATGGAGAAATCGATGAAATATCAAAGCTGTTATTGTAACTTTTAAATTAAAACATAGCTCTCAAATAAAGAGTAAAAACCATAACTCTTTCCTTAGCCCCTTCTTCACCGAGCATCGCCGAGGCATCTAGCTAGTTCATGATAGGTTTCATTATTTATTTAACAACGAGAAAACTCGAGGCCGTCTCAATAATTAACTAAACCGATTTGATTAAATCATTAAAACAAATTCTTTAATCCCGCTCTGATTAAAGATCTTCTTGTTAAAAAATAAAACACGCGTATCTTAACGACAAACAAGCAGCCTTTCTAATTGGAAGGATTATGGCAAGGTTTCTTAAGGCGGCTTTTGTTGCTAGCCCGGACTAATAATATGCCGGTCGAATTGCGGTGACCCTTCTTTGATCCCTTTTTTTGGCTCGTTTGTAACCCGCTAAAAGGATACATTTGCGGATGCTGTGATTTGGCATATATCTCTCCATTTAGGCATACTTTGTTGCTACGAACAAGGTGAAATAAAAAAAACAAAATAATCGAATTGCCAGGCTATAGCCAATCGTGAGCTGCATCAAGCGAGACGCTGAAATATATAAATAAAGGCTCCGAACAAATTGTTACCATCGGGCAATAAGTTTCGCAACAATGGCGGCAGGAAAATGATACCTCCTTGGCGACAAACGAAATGTCCAACGTTTCTGCAGCAACTCGAGAGAAAGAAAGCCCACGTTTCACGGGCTAGGGTACTGGGTACAGGGAGGCTAGATGATTGCCACGAGAGGTGGCAAATTTATTACATTCCAACAATCCGATCTCCGATCTCTGCAACCAAGCGACTCATCCGTCGGTACGATCCGTTGGGGCCAACGTGGAAAGCCTTTTCTTCGTTCTCGGTGTATATCTGGAAAGTTTTCACTCGTGCGCAACAAAGCAAGCGGGCGAAATAGTCGCCATTTTCTGCATGAAGTTGTAGTAAAATAAATCCAAATCCACTTGGATTTGAACGACGGAGGTGCACAATCCTTTTCTGGGCGTCGTTCGTTGTTTTGGGGTGGTATGATCCATGATTTGCAGTCCGAGTTGGGCTCAGTTTTGGAGTTCCGCGTGAAGCTTTTCCCACAACGCGGAAGCGGAACACATTTTGCAGCGCATTTAGAAATGAAACCACGTAATCCACGATTCTAGCCTGGCCCAAAATGTGTGTCAACCATGAGCCAGTGCCGGTTTGGGGAAGAAACTCACAAAGAAATACTTGTGGTACGTGATTTAATCTAGCCCTCTAGCCCGGGGCGTTCTAAAACACCATTAAATTTAATAACTACGATTTTCATGGCCTCCACAACGCGCACCATCGGAGCTTTTGTTGGCAGGGTCACGATTTTTCGCCGTGAATTCCATTTTCCATTTGACAGGGGAAAGCTCCGAGAGCACCCCAAATTCGCGTCGATCTTCTACAAAGGACGGATTCCGTTGCCTACGAACGAATTATACTTTAAATCCTTGTTGTTGTTTTTCCGTGGCGATTTGTTGGTCTTCCTTTCCATGGAAAGGAAGCTCCATCCTATCAGCCTTCGCCTCATTACTCATCTTCCCCGAAGTTGCCCTTCGATTTGCTGTGGTTTTAAGGAAAAGATGTACCGTCTTTCCCGGAGAAACAAACGATGCTACTTTTGACAAAACTCCACACGGATGGTGGCGTTTGTTTTGGTTGTGGTTGCGGCAGAGCCTTTTTAGTCGGTTTGAAAGTAACGTTTTCCGAACCACCTCTATCGATCGTCACATTTCATGCGCGGGATAGTGTAACCGGCGGTGTTAAGTATATTAAATCGAACGTTTTCGGCGGCTTTGGTTGTTTGCATTCATTGCAAAACTGAAGCCCGTGCTGATTTAATCCTTTTTCCCGCAAGCTCGTGCACCGAACTGGAAGGTTGGATCAAAGGCTCACATTTAATGGTGCAAAGAGCGTGGGATTTTATCCTTTTTCACGCATTTAAGTACAATTTTCATGTCGATGGGATTATATGAGGAATGGGGTAAAATATGTTCGTTCCCATCACGTAAGGAATTAATAGTATCGATTTTTACATAAATTAAATTCGTTGGTTAATATTTTCAAACCTTTTATAATCAAACAAATCAATCTGTTAAGAGATGACAATGTTTATTCAAGTAAGAGAGATCAAGAAGAAACCTGCTTGCAAAGAATACACGATGTATCACATCACAACTGATTGTTGATGAACTTTTCCGAGGCAGCAAAACAAGTTCGCTTGACACATCAACAACGTTCAAGTTATTGCCGTTTCCGGTAACGATTGTAGCACATTTGGAATCATTTTTTCTCAGGCTTCCTCTCCGTCAATTGTTCCGCCCGAGAACTTCAAGCCGGAAGAATCGATTTCATTGCTGAACAAACACGCCACACGATGCTCGATTCTTTTCTGGAAGGCATCTCTCCTGCTTGCTCTCCGCCACGAGAAAGTCGACATAAAAGTCAGCAATTTCACCGGCAAGGCTGCAAGTGACAACTCCTTTGTGGGTGGCGTTTCCGTCGTGTCGAGTGGAGAAGAAGAAGAAGAGAGCAAAAGAAACACCACCGGAACCGTAATTTGAACCGTTCGCCGAACCTGGCACCACCGGGGAAGGTGGGCGAAACTAACAACAACTTGAACTAGTTTTGTTCGCAATCTAAGATGACGAAAAAACGGTATTGAAAAAGTAAGCAAAACAAGGCAACAAAACACAATTGTGACGCGTACCGTTTGTACTGTGGGAACGCTCATCGGCCCGAAGAGGAATCCGGACTCCGTGGTGGGCTTTGTAGACGTGGGTTTTGTGCCAGGTTAGTTGGACCCGAGCCGGGTCATTGTTTGACCGAAGGAAGGTGGTTGAGCTTCTGTACTGCATCGGGTGGACAAGGGACAAGATGGAAAGGTTTTCCGGGACGGGCATCATCAAGGGTGGCAGCCGCCGCACACTTTGGCCAACAACTATCATCGCCAGATGGTCGAAAAAAACGGGAACCGTTTCGCTTTTTCCTAGTGTTGGTTTTTTAAAAGAAGTTGCTGGGAAAACTATGCAATATTTGTATGTTGCGACGTGGACGTGGAGAAAGTGGGTTGGGCGCTAGGATGGGAAAGAATTTCATAAAGTTTACTTGCTCCTCTTACTGTAGAAAGTTGGCAACGTTGCGACATCGTCGGGGCCGGGGGGGTGGAGGTGGCTGAAAGTTTTCCCGATCGCTAAAATATTATGTTCAGTCGTTCGCTGAGGCAATCGCAAGCAAGCAGCAACATACCATCGGAATCAATAAACGACCGTGTATGTGTGTTTGTGTGCTTGTGAGTTTTGGTCGTGCGGAATGCCGGAAACTACTGCCCTCCCGCTCGCAGCAGTCTCCTTTCCCGACACCCGCTGCACACTCAAGGGGCATAAGTGAAAAGAGCATCAAAGTTATTGGTGGCTCTTCGCCTGGGAAAAAGGGTCGCCAAAGGTGAAATCAATTGTTTTGCGATGGCAGCGGAAAATTAATGGCAAATTGCGTCCGCGCTCGTGTTCGCATGACATCCGTTTTATTTTTCCTGCTTGTTTCACGGCTGGATGCTTTTCCGGTGCACTGTTGTGCAGGGTTTTCGGGGGTTGCGCCCGTGCGGTAATGAGAAAAGTTATAATCATCATTTGAGAACGTCAGCAATTCAACGTCGAACATCGCGAGACAACCTGTTTGTAAGACGGGTTTTAAGTTTTGCTAAAGTTTCTGCACCGATTCGAGTGTTTGTTTTCGAACTGATTAATTTTACATTAAACATTTACATTAAACAGCCGGGAAATTTACAAATTGCATTCGATTTTTCGAGACAACTATTACATTTTTCAGTTAGATTTTGTTTGTTTCATTAAAAGTTATAAAATTACTCACCATTCAGTATTTGGATAACAAATATTTAAAAAAATAAACAATACAAAATATAAATTCACTGTTTACGATAAAGCTATTATTTAGGCATGTTTTTTCCCTCTTTATATTAAAATCATTCTACAATTTTCATAAGAAAACGTTTGTTTTGTACTTTTATAATATTCTTGTGAATGAGGTTTTTCTTAGTTTTTCGCAGTGTCAGAAAATCAACTATTGAATCAATATTTATACCTTTTCTCTTTCCAAGCTCGTATGCCGTCTGCCATTTACCTAAATGATTCCGATTCACAATTTTCTGGTGAAAAAACAAAAATCAAAACAACAGATAAACTAGGGCTAGCGTCAACTTTTGCTAAGCTACGAAGATTCCGAGAGTGGAAACACAGAGAGCCTGGGCTCAATCCAATTATTGCTAATCTCCTGATGTAGCAACGGATTTAAGGACTGTTTTGCAAACCAACTCCATCAACCGTATAACTGAAAATTAGCCTTCCGCCTACATAACATTCACTTAGATTTCCAAGATTTGCAAGCAACGTCAGTAGTAGAAAAGATGTGGAGGAAAATTGGGTCATGTTCTCAAGGCTCAAGCTGTATGGAGTTCTATTCTTGGAAAACAAACAGGTTGGACAGAATTCTTGTTTAGTGATGACCATTGTCTATTTAAATGTTGGTAGTATCAATGTAAAAAATAAGTGTTTCAACTAGTTTAAACTACGATTCGTGGAGTAAGAGTAGAGGGATGTCAGTGTTTGCCAAGTCAAAGATAAAGAGAAATTGAAAATCCATGTTCAACAAACATCTTTGTATTCGAGAGAGTTTATACAGTCACAGTTAGTTTCAGACGAACTCAACCAAGCTATTTTATTTTATCACATTACTGAACGCAATGAAACTAGAAAGTACCATGGAAAATCTTGATATATTTCGGCAGAAATATACAGAAATGTCTCGTGTTTCATCCGCATCCCTCGGTTTGCTTTGTGGATAATGGACAAGGTGAATCATAAGCAACGTAGAACATTCCTTTATTCATCTTCTCGACACCTGCGAATGTTACTTTCGTCGACGCTCCTGTGCTTAAATTTGAAGGAAAGCAATTCGCTTTTCCGCAGTACTCGAAAGAAAAGGAATTTCGCTGGAACAGATGTTCCGCAGTAACAACTCTCACACATTTATCCTTCTCACTTTGTCATGTTTCCGGGATCCTTCTGCGAAGCGATGGTCGGTTTGAAAGTAAAGATGACGAACGCTGATGATCGCGTATTCTGCAAGCCTGCCTTTACTGTACCCGTCAAATTTACTTCATGCCGGTAGAAACGGACAGCTTGGGCGTAAGGAAAAGTCCGCTTGAATTACGTTTTATGTTTTTTCTCCATTTTTTCCGCCAAAAGCGTGCAGAAGAAATGACATGAACCACGAGCCGACGATGATGGACCATTTAAGTTGGGCCAACGTTCGGTGGGCGCGCGGAACATAATTTTATTCACTCGCGGAACATGCTGCGGAAAAGTTTTCGTGACTAACCCTTCACGACGGTCCTGGTGGTTTCCTTTTGGGTGGCAAACGAAACGAGCAGTTGGATAAAATCCTCGAATCGTTTCTCTTTTTTCCGGTTGCGTGCAATGAGGAGGACAAAAGAAAACGTTATTTAAGAAAACCCCCTCTCTTAGGCCGCCCTATTTTCCTCCGCGCACAATTCAAATCATCTGGGTGCTGTATTTTTGCGAAATAAGCGCTTATTAAGCAGATTTTCCACTCACCACTGAGTCTTCAGCATTGGATCGATTTCGTTTGTACGTGGCTGACCCGCAGTGTTTTTCATTTCTTCCACTGGCATTGAAGGCAGACAGAGCAGGGCGCAAAAAAGACTTTACTTTCTCGTGGTCATGTTCTTAAGAACCGAAAGCACACGAAGAAACCCATCCGAAGAAGCGCTGGACCGTAGTTTGACGAAAGTTGAACGAAAACGTCTGGGAGAACAGTTCCAGCGGGGTCGTCGACGGTTTGTTTGAGCTGGAAAGCGATAGGCAAACGGGAAATAGCATAATCAGCGACAATGGCTCAGTTTGCAATAAAATCTTCAACGGCAACATGAATAGCAATGAGTCGGTATGGGTATTTTCCGGGTGTTAGTGGAAGAATGTCCACCATCCTTCAGGACGGTATCGCGAAGATTGGACACGAGAAGGCGCACGGAGTTGAGTGGCGTCTGGAGGCCCGCCAAGTAGCACCTAAAGATCGTCATCTGTTGAATGCCATTGTTGGAATGTAGCTGTGGTTTTAATTTTTCGCCGTTTATTTTGTGGCGTTAGTTTTTATTTGTGCCAAATTTGAGGCAAATCAAAAATCAAGATTGAAATGGAAGAAGCACGTTGGCAACCATCTTTTGGGCCACCATCCTGTGTGTATGTGTGGAAGAACGCGAAGAATGTCCCTGGCGAGGATGGCCGTTTTTCCGAGCTTAACTTTACCGCACGATATCATTCGAAGGCTTTCGAGGGAAGCCGGATGAAAATAAGTTCGTAGTGAATTACTTTTGTGTGGGCACCGGCTGATGGAATGTTGGCGAGGGTACGGCTGTGTGTAAATACGATGATAACGACGACCTGTGGCGGATGTGAAACTTTTCCTCGCAGGACACGCCTGCTGCCTTTCACCCGGTGGTCTCACGCGCAGTAAAGGCTTAAATGGATGCTTCGGGGAGGATAAACTTTTATGACTTTGGATTTGGCCCAGTATTACCCAGACCTCAGCAAGACACGCCGGTGGCGCTTTTACGCTCTGATATGGAAGTTTCGGTGCGACCAGCGGGAAAACTAGACACATGGAAAGATGTCCTACGACGGAAACTGCCATGGAGGAGTTTGTGCGTCATCCGCAAGATGATCTCTTACTCGATATTGATTCCCTCGAAAGACCGTCGTCATTATTCTCGTCATTACGCAAAAGGACTAAAGTAGCATCGGGATGTTATCTTAGGGTTTTCCACTTAGAATGTATCTTATAGTTTGATGATAGGAACAAGATTTATGTTATACATTATTTAAAAGATTTATCATGAAAAAGTTTGAATTTCATTACCTACCTTAAAAATTACAAATATATACAAAAATTCCACTCAAGTCAAGGTTATGTTGTAATAAATACCTAAAAGGATTTTTTTTCGATATCTTTCTAGCTCAAAATATGTAAATTTTGAAAAAGGAGAAAATGTTATTAAATTCGTTATGTTTGAGGACCTTACTATGATGTAATCCTATCTCGAATTGTCCCTATGGAAGGTCCTCTCGTGTTTCAAAACCCATTCGGCGATGTTAAAGCAAACCATGTTCGCTACTTTCCCCGTCCATCAACATGTAGAACGCCAAACTTTACCTGAACAAAGCCGTCCCATGCAAAGTCCTTCCGGGTAGGGCATACATTTCGAATCCATTATTTACATTTACCAATGAGGATCATGCCATTTCAGCTCAAATACACTGTTTATGTGTGTGTGTGCTCGATCCGCTCGCCACGTGTGTAAACACAACGTTATCTATTGGCAGGATAAAGTTTTCACCCCATTCGGAACAATTCTTTGCACTCTTCAGGGGAATATAACTGAATTTGATACAAGCATCACTGATGGAATTTTTAAATCTCTTGTTTCTGCGTGTTTTTATTTTTATTTTTGATTCAGAAGTCACACAAAAAAGGCTTTTATGAAGGAAGTTGGCAGTGGGAGTTAAACATGGTTGGGGTAAAAGTGCTGGAAAAGTTTGCTATTATAGATGATACTGTTTACGAGGGGAGAGGATGAGCGGGGATGGGGTTGGAGACGAACGTTTGTTGATTAAAAATATCTTTGCCCGCGTTTAGACGCACAAAACCGAAGAGCTTGTCAGCAAAAGTTGGAACATTTCCGTACTACGCAAGCTGCTGTCGGGACAAATTTCCTCAACATGGTAACAGATTCTTTTCTTCCGATTTTAACAGAAAAGAGTTGTTGGAGGAAGAGGAATGAGTTGTTCGAGTTGCGAGAGGGAAATTTTGCAACAGTCAGGTATGAATGAAACTTATAGATCTGAAGAACCTAGGTTTAGTAAAATGTTTCGATAAGTTTGTTTAATCAGCTTCACGAATTTAAAGAAACATGCTTGAACATTTCAAGGCCTGGGTTTGCTGGCCCAAAATTTTCAATCATATGGTTTCTTCTGGAAAACCCAATTCCGGCAACATTCGTTTGCCATCTCATCTTACGATGACGCCTCTCGAATGGAATAAAAAAAGAAGAAATCGAATGTAATGCTCAACCGTACGCCATGCGAGTGGCGAAAGCGAGCCCGCTCTTCCAGAAAATACGTGATCCTAATACGCTGTTTCCGGTTTGTTTTCGGCTCCTAATCTCCTTAATTAATTTTATTAGGATACACACTCGAAGAAGGTTGCGGGAGGAAGCTTAGCGGAGCGGGAAATGCTGATGGAAGCAAACAGCTTTCGTCAGTCATTCTTGATTCGCACCGGGTGAAGGCAAGCTTGATCCCTTCCGAATATCCAGCCGAGCATTGCGCACAAAGCAATGGAATAATGATGAGCTTAACTTTGAAAGGAAGGAAATCTTTTCCACTCTACCAAACCTGCCCTTCCCGTACCCTCCCACTTCTGGGCCAGAGTGGGCGAAATTACCTCCAGTTTCGGTCCATTTCCGGCTCCCGGGAGCGACCCTCACAACGCTGGAACGAGCATGATGGAGCTCAAATTCGTCACCGCATCACGCATCGGGCGGCTGAGCGATGCGATCGTGTTTATCATCGTGCGTTTTGCTCATTTAATTACGCTTTTCTGTAAGAGTTTTTGCTTAATGGAAATAGAAGAGGTCGATGGGAAAAATAGGGGACGCTATCAACACGTACTTCCTGGTCGTTAATGGAGAGTTCGAACAAACACCTTTAGAGGGGGGGTGCATAATAGGATGAATGGGTGGATAGGGGGAGGGAATTAGAGAAACCCCATCTCTACTTTGTGGGTGAAGAAAACACGTTTTCTTGTTTATGAATCATGGATGGTTTGAGCGACACTGATTGATATCATGAAGCGATTAGACCGGAAACAGTGATGTAGTTCTAATGAACAACACGCCATTCAAGAAGGCTGATATCGTGGGAAAAAGGGATGTAATATTGAACACTGGAATCTAGCAGAGAGCAGGAATGAATGCACTGTATCTATTTATTTTTCTCTAACTATACATCGTCTTTTAATATATTGAACAAAACACATGTTTGCATCGAGTGGTTGTGCACTTCGGGCTTGTGGCTCCATATAATTGAATATCAATTTCATATGAACTCAATTGGCATGGATTATACCTTATTTGACTTTGGGAATATCATGCCTGAAATGAATGACCACTTTAAATCACAAACATATCAATATTTGTTTAAAAAAATACCGTTTCCAATTAAGCTCGTTTCACACACATACGGCAATATTGCATACACTACTCGCTCGAGCTTAGGTTGATCGGGAAAAATAAAACAGGCTATTGGAGCTCACCCGAAGCTTTTTCATTCCATCGCAGCGTGAAACAATTTATCAATCAAAATGTCCCTTTTGTATTCCACCATCGGGCGCATAAGCAAAAACGTGTGAAATGGAATTCATTTCAGACCTAACGAATCACATAAATCGATCCTCAAACTACTAACGGGCATTGGGGGCAGCTTTCTGGCAGCTTTGGCTTTCGCCTATATTGCCTTCGGTGCGTAGATTGGCTTAGATTGAAACCAACTCTCGCTCCACGCCATTCACCGGTCGGCGAGAAAATCGTATGTATTTATCATTTGAATGCGAAACGAAAAAGTCCTCGCGGGCGGCTTTTGAATGGGCTCCATGTTATGTGTACTCCCATACACACACACGCGCGCGCGTTTTGTGGCGGGCCAATGAAGAACTCAATCATCGGTGAGGTGGATGGCATTGGGTGGCCCATTTTGGAACGAGCCTTCCGGCTGCTACATGGGTTTTCTGAGGCAAAGCCAGGGTTCCTGGGCGAAGGACCTGGGAAACCGCTCGGATGAAAAGTCTATTTATCATTGGACTATTCAATCATTTGCGCCAACATGTTCGCCATTCTGTGGCGCAACCTTGCGTAGAGGCACATGTGTGCATATATATATGCTTATGTTGTCTCCATGTGTGTGTATGTGTGTGCTCCATCGAAAAGCGTTTGATATGTTGACAAATCGTTTTTCTTCGATTTTAGGAAAGCTTTTGGCCGCGTGTGGTACCGGCGCTTGGTTGTCGCTTTATTTTCCTCGCGCAGCATCGAAAACGAAACCCGCGTGCGAAAGGATGAACGGCTTGAAAGATAAATTAACTGCCTGCCGTTTATGGAGCCGTTTCGAAGCCGGATCCCGCAGGATCAGCATGCTGATGTGTATTCTTTTTCGCATTCTTTCACTGTGTGATTTGCTTTTTTTTCTCTCGATTTGCTTGCCGTTTGCCTTGAAGGCTCACCGGAAATTCAACGTCAGAAACAAACCACCAACCAGTTTCGCTGTGATTCGTTGGATTGTTCGCATTTTTTGGCCCGCGTATTCTCGATGTGATTAATGCTTGAAATTCCATCTTTTGAAACCGTCGGTTTCAGCCCAAAATTGCTAGCGGCCCAGGGGGACGTTAGAGAAGACGCCCCTGAAGAGGAAGGGAGGGACGGGGAAATTGCGTTGTGAATAAATCTAATTCGAGCCACACGAAATGAATTTTCCACCTCACACCGTTCAGTGTTTTACCGGCAGGTTTTAGGGCGGAAGGAAAAATCCCTTTTCTCCCTTACACCTCCCCGTTAACCTCACTCGCTGTTTCCCGAACGCAACAACTTTGTGTAATTTGTTTGAAAGAAGAATTCATCATTCCTATAATACCTGTCATGTTGGTATTATTGCTTTCGGAGCAAACTTTTACGCGCGGACCACTCCAGATAATAGACAAACGATGGAGCAGATGCCGCGCGAACGGCACGGCGATGGGCGGGGGGGTGCGGGACGTGCGCTTGAAGGAAATAAAATGCCTTCTGACGGATAAGGCAATTGTTTTAAGAAAACAATTAATCATACTACCTACAGTCGAGTGAAGGGCCTTTCAGTAGCACGAAAACACTTTCCAAAGTTCGAACCGTGGTGTGTCGAATGACGAGAAAGATTATTGGGAAATAAGATCTGGTCCTGGTATTGCTTTAATTTAGAGTTTTTATCTCTTTATTTTAGTTTCTTGAATAGGAATATTAAAGATATACTTCGAAAATGAGGGTTTATTATTCGTTTTTCAAGTTAAAATGTTTGTTCACCATTTTTGTAAGTTTTCGTGGTTTTTGGCATTTTTCCTTTTCTTTATTTTCCAAACGATTGGCATTTTGGAAGTGTTAGACGATTCACTGATTCAATTAAAGTGCAGATAATTAACACCAAATACCGGATTTAGGAAAAGAACTTAATTGAGTGTTATTATTTCCTCTACTTGGATTCATATAAAAGCTTTCAAACTGGATCTGATTTCCAAATTGAGTGGAGTTTTCGATGAACCTAAATTACCGAAATTAAACTGCAAATTCGTGTTGATTACGTAAGTAAACACAGATTTGTCAACTCAAAGCTACAAAGCATTTTATATTCATCCAAATGCAGTTTTTCCATTTTGTTGGTTTTGTTGACCTGTTAATGTAAACTGTTGACACATGCAAATGAAGCGACAAACAGCTGCTAGGTGTAGAAACGAGCATTCGAAAAGTGTGCTGGTCAACGTTTGATTCCTTTTTTTTCTTAAGAACCCAAATGAGTGACAACGAGTTCCATCATTTGCAGGCAGTGCATAAGCTTCCGCCTTGAGTCTCATTTCGCCAGCAGCATGTCGTTATTCTTCCTCAAAGTACGTCATCGACGACGCGTCCTTTTCGCATCAGTCCACCGAGCAGCCAGCTCCCGATGGAGTTGTTTTTCACGGGAAACGGTGCAGGTGTTGCAGGGTATCGCCCGGGCGGCGGCATCTTGTTTGCATGAAAATTAGGGCAACGACACAAACGGGTGAACCATCAGGGAACGGGCAGCGCGCCGGTTTGCTAACGATGCTCCGAACTGCTCCGAGCTGGTGAGGATGAGTTCGTACTCTCCGGAGACACGAGGCGTGTTGTAGGCGTACGGGCAACGTTCGGGAGGAGGATGCCATGGGCAGGAGGCGGTCGATTGGAACAAACAACGCCGCGTCCGAAGATGATGCTGACCGATTCTGCCTCGAGCGTGGAAAAGGGAGCGCGGGGGGACACGAATCGGGGGGTCGAAGACTCTCGGAATGGAAACAAATTAGTTTCCTGATGAAGTCGGTCAGTCAGAAAGCCGGTAGAGTCAAATGCATAGGCTTGGGCCTTGAGCGTGGTGATGCTTTAAGGCATCCCGTTTGCTTCTGCCTGGAGTTTTGCATAGCGGTTTGCTCTAACCTCTGAACTGACCGTGTCCCAGTGCCTCCGGTAACTTGCATGGCCTCTGAGCAATGCCCTAGAACGGTGCATAGTCCCGCCGGCGTTCCTCAACATTCCGATAGTATTTGGATTGATTAAGCTACTCCGATGATTGCCGAAGCTAGCAGTGCAACTCTCACAGAACGCTCTAGCGCGCCGACCGATTTGCGATGATATCTTCAACGAACCGATGCAATCGCTGTACGGATGGTACCAATTGGCTTCATCCAGTGCATCGTTTGACTCCTCGGGCGTAGCGAGGCGAAGACAGCGATTGCATCTATGCATGCGAATTAAGATAAATGAACCAGTAAGTGGGTATGGAGCGGAACATGTGTTTGCAGGGGGAGCTCCGATCTCATCTCCATTGTACAGACATAGCGTTTTCTCGCTAACATATTTCTTACTGCAAATAATTCAACTTATCTAACAAGGTCATAAGCCTGATGACGGTAGTTAGTAGAGTAAGCCTGACAAAATAAATGAAAATACATTTCGAAAGAGACGGAAAACCTCATAAAATTTCCAAATTTGTGGTAAAGAATGATCTTTAAATAGCGTTGGCGTAAAATTTAACAATTATTCAATCCACTTGTTCTAATATATGCTTATAATATTCAGCTTATACTCTTATTGTTTTCTTTTTTCCAGGTAAGTCAAGCGGATAAGAACAAAAGGTTTGGATGATAATGTAATATTTCCATGCATATTTTGTTTTTTTCTCATGGTACCATGCATTTCAAATAAAATGTCTATGGGAGAAGCTCAAAACTATTTCATTTACTTTTACGTATTTTGATGTTACTGGTACGAGAGATTTTAATTTTCACTTGACAAGCAGTTCATAGACGATTCATTCATGTCTTCATTTTTCAATGACAAAAATGGAAGAAAAAGACCAGCTACCATTTCTACCTTTTAAAAACGAATTGTAAGTCGTTCTCTATAAATGATAGCCTTCGTTCACTATTTTTTCCAACGTCCACAGACCGTTGTAAAATACATCATTTTCCACTGTCTCGGGTTTACACGCAGCTGTGGCATCAAACGTGTTACGGTGGGGAGTTTTAAGTGCTCAGCCGAGAGTTTGGAACATTTATCAAAATTATCACCATGCGGTCACCTTCTTCCCGTGCCATTTCGCACCGCAAGGACAAAGTTTCCGAGGGTCCATAATCATTTATTAACTCTAGTCTCCGGGGGGTTCGCTGCAAGGGATTCCATTAATCACAAACCCACCACGAAAAACCGATCCGCCTTCGATAACGAGCGAACGGTTTTGGGAAATGAAACGGAATCGCTATTTAGTGGTGCGTCTTAACGTGTCTAGGCAGAGTGTATAGTGTGCAGTGAATATCGAACTCGATTAATTCCTGCTCTTTTCCAAAACAAAATACTAAGTATAAGAAGTACATTTAATAAAGTAGTAAAAGAAGGGAAAAATGAATCAAAAACTTATATTACATTTAAGCTAACACTGCTTAGGATTTCTTTCTTCAATGATTTTACTATCGATGAACATTTGCTCCGTGTAACTCTGTGCCACTGTGTAGCGCCTAACGCGCTTCCAGGTTCGTCCGGAGGACGGAATACGTCGATTTAGTAGGAGTAAGAAAGGTATCGTGTTAATGCCATTGTGTGAGATGCCATTGAAAAATTCCAAACACCGACAGATGGCATGAATCGTGCGGGGTGAAAAAGTCGTTCCAAGACAGCATAATCCAAAGCTGTTACCGGACTTCTTACGAGACGCGTCAAGTGACCCGAAGCATATCTCAATTAGTGGAAAACACTCGCTCCGTACGATTCCGTACAATTTCTCGCACATTCTCGGTCGGATCGGGGTTACTAAAGACGAAGATTGGCTCTCACGTCCGGCCAGTGCTGGTTCCGTAACCTCAAAAGCTACGTCTTTTTCACCCCTTTTAGCGTGTTGCGAAAAAGGAAAATAGTACTATGGAGGTCCATTTGCTCGAATTGCTCGCTAATATGCGCACTCACACACGGGCATTTGAACAATTTGTACTATTATTGTAAATTAATTTTACTTACTCCCTTAAGGCAATGGGAAATGAAAACTCACTTCCATTTACTTTCGGCAGCGGTGTGAGAGAAAGGACGTTGATGGTGGGAAACTCGGAGTCGGGACGGGGTTTCCTCGGCGTCGAGTGAAGGAGTCCTTAGTGGGTTTAACCATTTGGGTTTCCTCTATCGTGTATTCGATTTCTTTCAATCCTTAAGGGACGGGAAGGTTACGTTACGGAAATATAAAGCTACGACCCGTGCCAGGATGAGGCTCAAAGCGGACGGAAAAAAGATTTTCTAGCTTAATGGAAAAGTTGGCCCAGTGTTTAACCCGCTGTCGGTCGATTCCGTTCACTTTCTAACTTTTGCTCTTTAACGATGGGACGCTGCTGGAAGGGAATGGTATTTCGTTGAAATAAAGCGTACCCGATGGAGAGTGTGTGTGAGTGTGTATTTACGTGTGTGCCGGCTTAGCTCGTTTGAAGCATTCGACATGTAGGGATCCTCTTCTATGCACACCATGTACCCCTAGACGACATTGCTTTTTGCGTTCCCATAACTTTATACAGAAATAAACACGCTCAGGACGCAAAGAAAAAATAGGGCTTTTATGTAAGTGCGATTGTACTTATACTATTCAGGCAAGGCATTTTCATTGCATATGTTTTATGTTTGGTAGGCCATTTAGAATTGATTGCACTCAATGATTACTGTGGCGCTGCTTTCATTACGTTACGCTCAGGTAAATTTTCACTGCACGCAATGTCAGAATATTTCAAACATATAATCACATTATCAAGCGAACTAAAGAAGAGATTGTACGAACTAGTGGTGCTCATGTCAAGTATAGGAACGGTAAACGACTTTTCAGTTCATGATGAATGATCAAATAGCATAAATTTTTATAGTGAAGTGATGAGAACACTATGAATTTATTGAAAAAAAACAGACAAATGGAATACATGCGTAGTAATCTTAATCATTCGATTAAAAATATGTTGTATATGTAGCGCAATTAATTTTAATTCTATACTTATTCTTCTATCCTTATTAATTTCACTTCTATACTCCTCCTTATAATTAATATTGTTAAAGTTGAACATATTGAGTTGAGCAACTAAACTTGTGTGGATTTGAAAGGATGTATTGGCATTATTACACTTATTCATATTTTTTCATTGCTCTTTTGATTTAAAACTCTATTAAAGTCTTTTTAGTGCTGCAGTTAGTTTTATTTACGGATAGACTCCTATCGATATGTCGTATTCAGGTTGGTTTTAGCATCTCCCGCTTTATGTATGCGATACGTTGAACAAAACTGAAAAATGAAAGTTGCGTTCAAGACAGGTAAATAAGCCAAAACCTAATATAGCCACTTTTACTATTGTGTGAGTAAATCACAACGTTTCTGGACAACTGAGACGAGTGGTGCTTCGCTGGAGGGTGCTTATTGCAATCGCTGCGAAGAATAAAATGCAACGCTGCCGTAGAGCAGGCATAGCATGGCCAAGTGTCTTTAAGAGACCTGTAAGGGGTAGTACACTTGACATGTACAATCAACATGTACAAGATGCAGCCCGAAACACTGAGTAGCAGTTAACGCGCATGCAAATGTTCTTAACAACAGGTGGAGGGTACTTGGAAATGAGTTTTCTTGAATTTGTAATTGCTACAACAAACGGACTCAGTGAAACCAAATGGTACAACAATGTGGCAAGTTGTGCGCTTCACTTGTTTCCTTTTCTTGGAGCATGAAGACTATTTTTATGCTTGAAAGTGTGTCGAAATCTCTTTGATGCATAGTTTGAAATGAGCTCACAACATTTGTTTATACTTTTCTAGCTGAACAAACAACTTATACTTTTATTCAAAACTAAACTATCATTTAAAGATTTCATTATCAAGTATGGATTATTTGTCCCATTGTGCGTTTTCAAACCTTGGGGGTTTTTCTTCTCTAAAGGAGGGTTTTGGTATTAACTTACAGTGAGCTTTAATGAAAATAAATTGTCAACTTAGAATGCAAAGCAATATTTTTCCTATAACAAATTACAATAACTAAAAAATACATGGGAAATCTACTTGAACTAAACTATTTGGGTTGATTAAATTGTTCTTAATTTTGTAATGAAATGAAAAGAAAGTTATGCGAAGTAAATCCTATACACAACATTCCTACACACAAATTCATGCCTATAAGAAGAACCCTGTAGAAAACCAGTTTTGTTCTTTGAAGGTATGCAATCTGTGTTGTTCGAAACTGCGCACTTTTTTACTTTTACACAACAGTCTAATTTTATTACATTTCAACACAATATTTATTCTTTGCAACTCACCGCCAATACAAAAATCAGTTGACAATCAGTCGCTTTAAATGATTGAAAAGTTTCACACAAACGCTGGAAACATTTATGCACCTTCCATCCTCTCCCGGAATGCTTCAGGAACAAACTGGAGGTGGAAGTTTATCGGTGGTTTATACAACGGTACCGACCACCAGCCGCGGGAATAAAATCCACGAAACATAGCCAACGGCAGCATTTTGAAAAATATTACCTCGCACCGTGCCGCCAACCTCCCTCGTCCATGGAGCACGCGATGGGAATCGATTAGTTTGAGGGCTTTTAGCGATGCCATTCCGAGTTCGTTCCGGGTAGAAGATGCTGGTGTCGGTTGGGCGAATTCCTCTTCCGGTTGTACGCCATACCCTTGGCCCAAACACATTTGCACAACGGTACTCAAATCGGGAGTTGAAGTTGCACAACGAACCGTTGGCCTTACCAGGAGGAAACCGATCGATGATGCAGTGGCGTAGATAAACAAAACCATTCTCCAGGCTGATTTCCCAACGGGTGAGGGGGCGCGTAGAGCGACAAGATGCATACCGGTGTATGTAGAACCAAATCGGATCATTTGCCTAGTACAGTGATCGGCAACCCCATGCTTGAGTGCAAATAACTTTCTTGTTCTTGCATCCGATAGGAAAAAATAAAGATTCCAATGAAATGTTATTTGATATTCTTTTGAATATTTCACTAACATTGGAAGCATTGTTACCTTACGGATAATGTTGTTGATTTATTTAACTCTCATTAGATGTTCATCCTCTCTGAGTTTAAAGTATAATTATTAATTTAAAAATAATCGTTTTTTGTCTGTGTATGAATACTTAAGATACTCGGTAACCCCTGGAGTTCTTTCTATTGTGGCATATGAAAACATCAAACAACAGTAAAAACAGTATTAAAATCAGGAAAAAACGATATCTTTTTGTTTTATAGCCCAACATACCCTTTGAAAAAATATCCAGTTACATCGAGTGGCGAACTACTGGAAATAGTACGGCCATTTTTCTTTTGTTCAGCTAAACTGCACCACACAAACATTTAACTTGAACTTGAAGGAACACTTAAGGTACTAAACCATAAAGTATGACACCCACCTCTATTTAATGATTATCTTTGATCTGTGGCCTTGGAAAATGAACCAAATTTAGAAATAGAAACCTTTTTTAATAGTTTTTTGTTTTATTGTTAAGGATAAACAGTTATTAAGGGTTGCCCTCAAGAGCCATAATTTAATACCGTGGTTGCCAACCCCTGATCGAGCGGATACCAAACTATAGCCGACCACATGAGGGTTCGGGACCTAGTGGACCATCCTTGGGGCAGAGAATGGGGATAGTTGGTTGGTCCATTTTATTCCTAGCTTGGCTTGTTGCCAACTGGGGAACTTGTACATCTCCGAAACCCGTTTGATCGTTTGATGTTGGTGTTGGTGTAGGCCGGTCGCCGGTGCCTGTGTCTTGCATGATTTCCCATACTTCCCGCAGCATCACGGGCGAGCCGAGGGACAACCGCTTCAGGCTCGGGTGACGGAGTGGTGCAATTTTAGATTGTAATCCTTTTTTTGGTCACGTGCGTCCGACACAAAAGCGGAGTGCCTCGAGCCGCCGCCGAAAGCAGGTTCATTGCGAGCAATGTTCGCTAATGCCCGGGCTAAAGCTTATTGTTTCGTCTGGTAGGGACAAACTCGCACTACGTTCGACCGCCAAACTGGCGAACTGGAACGGACAAAGGCAGCGCCAGAAGGGCCGCCGTGTTCCGTGATGAACCATATCTCGGCACATACATATGCGAACAATGCGCGAGACCAGCTATTTCTCGGCCGGCACAATTTGCAATCGGTGACGCAATGTGTCGGCGAAAATCCAAACAATTCACGCCGCGGGCAATGAAGTGCCAATCCGTCGACCGAGCGCAGGCATGACAAGAAGACCACGGTTCCAAACGGTCCTAGGCTATAGGTTCTGCGCCCGTTGCCGGGGAATTGTAAATTGAATTCCGCAGATTTCACGAACCCAACGACCAGGTACAGTAATCGCTCGCTGTACAGTGGCTGGGATGTCTGCCAGCAAAATGGCGGTGGCCTGGCCAAATATTGAAATCGACTGATAGGCCCCACCGGACGCCGACGGGAGGGTGCAAAGTAGATTTAATAAATTTGAAAATCCCTTGTGCAGCGCGCACAACCGGCAGCTTTTCGGCTTCGAAAATCCATCAGCTTTATCGGCCTCGTTCGACTGCAACGGGGAGGGGATTTTTTTGGTCTGCGGTCTGTCAGCACCGCCGGACCGGATTGCGGATGGTGGCGGTCGATGGAGTGCTGTTTGCAATACGCTTGCAAAATTCACCCTTTTCCATTTGTCAAAGGATTACAGGATTAGTGTGATTTTGCATATGCACTGTGTTCGGGATTTTTTCATCAAATTTGAAATTTTACTTCAAGCGATCCTTTCTGACACCGGGGTTGAAATAAATGTTAATGTAGGGTGTCTCAGAATTATCGATTCGTGCGTAACAAACAGAGTTATGTAATGGAAGAAAATGATAGTGTAAGTACATTACGTATAATATATTGTACCTTTCAGTTAGTGTATGTGTATCTGTCAAATGTTAGACCAGATTTTGATGGTTGCAGTTCTTTCAACCGAACACAAACTGTTAAACAAATGTTCAACTTTTTGTCAACGAAAAGCGCTGACTCTGTCTTCCAGAACTAATCATAGTCACAGTATAATCGGAACTAACCTTCCGAGCATGCACTCATCTCTCGTTGTCAGCGATTTTCTCCATCCATAGCTGCCAATAGCGGCCAAGTCTGCAACTAACTGCATGCCGATGCAAACTTATTCATTTCCCTCCACCCGACAAACGGTCCCCGGGTGGAAAGTTTTCTAATAAAAACTATTTCTATAAGCTAGCTGCTTGATTGAATTATGAAAACTGCTTAAGCGAACGTGCGCATCGCAACCGCTCTAGCGATGAAATGGTTTCCCGGTGAAGGAAAAGCTGGCGAGTGCGCTTTCCAACAACTCATGGTAAATTCAATTTCACGCGAAAAGATTCTCGTGTGTTGTACAACGGCGGCCATCGTAAACGTTCCTCATCTGGCTCGCGCGAAGAGAGAGCGGATGTAATGATTCTATCTTCTCGAAGTGTTTCCTTTTTTATACTTGTTCAACAGCTGAAACCTCGCTGTTTCATTCTGTTGATCGAATTCAAAACGAACTATTTTATATCCTTTCCTTATGCCCGCGTTTGCAGAAGGTTCACTTGTATTTGAACACTTTTCCATGGAAATCTCTTTGGAAAAATCAACATTACGCTGGAATCGTGTTCACGGAAGGTTCGATAAAATTACAGATCGAATTGTAATTGCCAAGAACAAGGGAACGACAGTTTCCTCCGTGATTTGTTCGTTGAATCTGATTGGCAGCGTCAAATGCAGCTTACTGAAGCCCAGTTTCGATTAATTGGAATTCTTAAAAATTCTTCTTCAATTTTTTGAAACAGGAAATTGTTCAATATTCGATTTGGATGTTATTTGGATTTGACGGTTTATAAAATGAAAACTTTCTATCAAATGAATTATTATGTTTCCAACGCTTTATGAAGTATTTTTCACATGATCTCAGCTGATGGCTCTGAATAATTTGCGAGCTAACTTATGTGAATGGGTTTATGACTTTTTTTTACTTTTTCTAAAATGATGAGTAGAGTCACGCGTCGCCATCTCGTCACCACCATTAAGATTTCGTTTCATTATTACTAAGTTAAACGCTAAATTGTGTCTGTTGAAACTCTCCTGGATTTAGAGGACATCTTTTTGTACATGCAATTTATTTCAAACCAGAATTAGAGCCAGTACGACACCTTTTACAGGACGTTCAGTAATAGTTCTCTTAATATGAAGCTCCTGTATAGAATAGCATTTTGTTGAATACTTTCCTTTGGTGCAAAAAACTCTCTCGGTTGATGAAGGACCGTCACCTTGTCAACTCCAATCTCTCCATGCAGTGTTGATTTACATTAGTGAACTTTTTCCGGTCAGCTGCACCGCGATGTTTTCTCTTCATTTGTTTCACACAATGCCAAATGCGAATGGCAGGTGAAGGACTCCCACTAAGCCGAGAAACACGAAGGATTTAACCAACAGAAATTTATTCCAGTCATACGTAAAAGAAAAACAGCTCACTCATACACATCCGTCCAGCGTTCCGGGCTGACATTCCTCGGTCGAACTTTCGTTTTTTGTCGTACCGGCGTTCCTTCCAACACGTGAAGCGCTAGTGCAGAGACTTTTCTTTCGCGTTTTCCAACATCCGTCACGGGGCCGGAAGTTCCGCTGGGAATGGGCGACCAATTTGAAATTCCAATGAAGTGCTGAACCTCACAGGTCGCCGATGTTGGAGCCGCCGGTCAGTGGCTTACTTGAGTGTACGGGTTTCCGCTTCGGGCTGCCGTTGACTAGCCGATCACGCTGAAATTATTGGAGGGGCATGAAATTGGTAGCTGCTGGTTAATCTAGTTCTATGCAAATCAGACCAAAACATGCGATAAAAAATACGCCCTTCCGCTAAGCACCACTG
Source organism: Anopheles coustani (assembly GCF_943734705.1). Lineage (NCBI taxonomy): Eukaryota > Metazoa > Arthropoda > Insecta > Diptera > Culicidae > Anopheles > Anopheles coustani. Next base: position 59,038,627 of record NC_071289.1, read on the forward strand.
GTCGGTGAATGTCCTTCTTCTGGGTGACATTTCCTACTGCTGTTCTGGCAGAAAGAAGCTCTGTTGTTGAAATGCGCTCCGTTGGCTAACTGAGAGGCCATTTATTTCCATTTCGTTTGTCGTTGTTGGTTCGTTTTTCCATGCTTTTCCTTTGCCGTCGCTCGTCACAACACTGCTCCTCTCCTTCTGTTACGGATGAATACGCTCAAAATGCCTGCGCACTGGTGTGTTTTTATTATATTTGGTCCTTTGTTGCCGCACGGCAACTATTTTCCGCCGTAGGTCGTTCATTCATCATCATCCTGCGAATGATCATTCATGTTATTAACTGTTTCCAATGACACGCACCACCGAGCAGATCGGACTGTGGCTGGCTACGTTTGATCCACTCAGCAAGAATGTTGGTTGGAAGAGCGGAAGAGCATGAGCAAGAGATGGAGAAAGTGTGGTGAAAAATGTTTCCCTGCGGCGGTGGAAAATTTATGAGATCTGTGCGTGACAATTTATTGCTGACTTATGGAAATTGCCACCGGTGATTAACGGTGGAGTCCGTCGATCGGGATGACGGTTGGCTGCTCATTACAGGACCCGATTTCATCCTTGTAGTTCCGCTCCGGTGCTCCACCCGGAAAAGAAAGTATGCCGGCTTAAACGGACAAAGCTTTCACTAAATCCCGCTAAGTTTCCAGCTTTAAACGTTAAACGCGATTCTCAAAGTCGGCGAAATCAACTGGCGGGATGATCCACCAATCTTTTAATACCTTTAATCTGCCGGTAATCTTTTCTTCTCCGCTTTGGAATGTGCTTTTTTGTTTTTTGTTGTTGGTCTGTTTCTTTTACGTCTTTAATCCCTCATACGGGTTTTCGTCCATCCCACGGGGAGCGTCAGAATATTTTTCGTCTTTCACTCGACGTGTCTTGCAGAAGTTGCTCCTGCCGCCGGTGCTATTGGTGCTTCGGCTTACTTCGGTTCCCCAGGATCCTATAAATCACCAACGTTTACGTGGTGTTTGTATGTGTGTGTGAGGGTGAAGAAATGGCAGGATGACTTCCCAGGGGAAACGAGTCGGATGTCGCCGGTCCATTATGGGGGCAAAAATGTTGTCACGTATCCGCAGTAAAAACGTGAAAAACTAACAAATTACCATGACACAAACACACACATAGCACCCCAAAATAAGGGGTGTGCGGGGGTAGAAAACATTCCTGAGCCGAGTTTGCCATCCTCGGGTCCTCGGGCAATCTGTCTGCTGTCCGTCTATTGGCATCTTGTTGCGTACCGCTTTTCTCCAGCAGCTGCCATTAATGTTCCTACCGTTATTGATGCTGGTTGCTTCTTACAACGCTGCTAGGAAAAACCTTTTCCCCGCGTGTTGCATATACGCAGGGCGTATGTAAGCTACCTTGATACCTTATGAGTGGCAGCGTGGCAGAGTAAAGCATCGTTTAAGCTTGGTTTTGATATTGGATGGATGAAAAACTTTTTCAATTTTAACAGAATTCTTCATCCACTTTCCCAATGGTTGTGATTTCTCTTATGCGAAAGCATGTAACAAGTTGCCGCTGGACGCAGCAACTCGATATCGCCTGTTCTGTCGTACAATATACACTTTTTCTCAAACTAAGGAAATAATGAAGTGCTGGCTCAACTGTTTGAAGTAGACTGCATGAGCCATCCTGGTGGTGGCTCGCAATATGGCGCTCATAAACACGGTATAACAAGGGGAGTCACGTTTCATGGCCGTTGGTGGACGGCTGCGATGCTTTGTCGCCTTTTGCTGTCGATTGTGACCATTTCCAGCCTGGTGTTGGATTGTTGGAGGATTTTGTTTTGCTTTCGGTGTGCTTTTTCTCGTCCTCCATAAACCTGTTTTTCAACCAAACTTTCCTCCTGTTTCGTTGCTTCAGCAAGTGGTGGAGGATCGATAGATGCATCTAGCGTCACCCATTTCCTACAGCATGCTAAGTTGGGACACGACAGTCCTTAAAAGTGATGGACTTTGCAGGCACTGGCGTGTCGTTTCATCGTACCGATAGTACATATGCATGATAGCGTGTTTTGCTACAAACGAGATGCAATATGCAGGAAAAGAGATTGCACGAACAACATCGCTGGCGATCAATCGATATCCCCGGAGGGAGTTTTGAAATGCCGTCCGTGACTACCAGTGCATCCAGTCGGTATCTCATTTCGAGCCCATTTGCTTGCGTAGGAAAAAAAGTAATCCTTCCGCTTCCCCGGGATGCCCGTGGCGATAATCCTGCGCTGTCGTAACGCGCCACCAGATTCGATTGCGATAAAATCCGTTGGCTCGTTTCGAGCTAAATGGTATCCATCCGAGTCGGAAACAGTGTCCCGATGATGAAGATAACGACGCTCTCGGTTGCCAACGGGTCGGTTTTGCCTCCTTCTTGGGCAAAGATAAAAGGTGATAACGAGTCCAATCACTTTGATGATACCGAAGGTGGACGGGTGGCGAGCGATAGGAAAGATCGGTTGACGCTTGACTTGTCAAAGAGGCGGCGTGTTTCAATCCACGAAAGGTTGGAAGGAGTGGGTGCGCTTTCGCTGATTCAGTGTGTGCATCGTTAGTGCCGTTCGGGTGGGAGGATGAATATCTACCGTATGTCTATTTTTCACACTACCATCGCTTTTCCAGCGCCACCGGGTGGTGTGGTGGGAAATTTCAGCAACTATCAAAGCGCTGCTCTTTAATCAACGATAGACCATGTGTACAACGGTACGATTAATTTCCGTGCCTCAATCAACCAGCCTTGGCCAACGAGTGCAATCAGAACAGGTTTATGCTTCACTTCCCTTCTGCGGATATCGTTCGTAGCAAAATTGTTATGGAACAAACACTTGTGTAACATCTTTTATATTTATTTCTCCATGCACTAACGATACCTATCCATGATGTTTTGTGTTGTGTTCTGTTTCCTCGCAGTAAAATTACATTCCGGGTAAAGTAAACATTTTTGTTTTGTTTTGATAACAACTGTATTTTGTATGCAAACAAGAAAACGAATTTTTACAGTGCGAAAACTAGGGCTGATAAATTGTCAGTGAGAACTGAAACAAGATAGCAAAAACATCATTTCAATAATTGGAAGTAGAAAATAAAATAAAAGGTAGTTTTTATAAATGAAATGGTATTCTTGTTGAGGGTTTCGTATTTCCGTGTGCGTAAAATGGCACCATATTGCCCTCGTGCTGCTACCTTCGCTATTACGAAAACATACGCCAATTAAATCTCCCACCGAACAGCAACACATAAATATGATCAATTGCTTCCAGTGCGCACCACATGCTACCAAGGACGGCCGGGGTTCGTGCTGAAAAAATAACACTTTTCATGTACAAATTCATGAAAGACAACCCAGTTGGAACAACCCATATAGAATTATTTCATGCTCAGAGGAAAAACCGTGGACTGGAACGTGGCGAGAAAATGGGGAGAAGAAACAGAATGTATGATTGAAAACATTGTAAAAACGGAAGAATTAAAAAAAAACAAACCCACAGCATGTACGTGACAGCAAAATAAAAAGTAAATAAATAAATACATATAAAAATTCAGAAAACATCTGTTCAAACTAGAAGTCGGCGGTGGTAACGGGTGGCTGGTCGGGGAGGAAAACCATAATATTTACCATACGAACAAACCGTCGAACCGTGGACAAGTGTGAGTGTCCCGCAAAAGGTCGGAAAACTGGCCACTGGCTTTGGTGCGTACCAGGCGATGATTATTAATTATTTTTTATTAATTTTTGCTGTGTCGTACGCTGGCGTTGTTGATTGGTATCGGGGCGACAAGGGCAGGGGTCAGTCGGGAAACATGGTACGGAATTTTCCAACAACCAACAAACCACCCTTTTTATTTCATCCTTCCATGTTTACGAAACAAAAAAAAACTGCTCTGCCTTTCGTATGCCGGCACTGATAAAGCCGATTTCGACAAAATAGCTTATTAAGGCTTGCGGTAAACTTTTGTCGAGTGACAATGTTCGAAAGCATCCCGATCGGGAGCGAACACAATCGGAGGAAAAAGTTAAACCATCCAACCATACGCATCACGTTACGGTCAGGGTAGGAATGGGAAAATTTAAATTAATACTTACAAAGACAAATGAATAAAAAAGTTATCACATTTCCGTTCAGTTTTACAGATGACTGTAAACACATACTGTGTTGTTCCACAAACTGAGGAAACAAAAAGTATTTAATTCAATGCGCGGATCCTGAGAGTGTGGTTGGTTTTTTATGCTGACGTATAATGTTAAGAATTGCATGGGTTCGAATTTCTACTGAAATGAGACCCTCCCCTGTACGAGAGGACTCACGATCCAAGTACAAAAGGAAAAAAAGAAGAACTAGAAGAACGTTAAAAATTACATTCTGAATTTAATAATTCCTTTTCATAGATGTTTATGCTAGGTTTCATAAAAATTGCTTCTTAGGTATATTTAATTTAAAACCATATGATATAATCTTAATCTTAATTCTTGGATTTAAACGCAAGCATCAACTTACCGAATAACTTAGAGTGCTAAAAATGTAAGGTGTTTTTACACTATCATACTCAGAGGTGGATCATAGACTAAGCAAACCGAACTGTCCCCGAACAGTTGGTAATGATAAAGTAAGTTTTTTTTTCAATATTTTTTTTTATAAATCGTTAATCTTATGGATTATTGAAAAAAATGCAGTTAAATTTTCAAAAATATTTAAAAATATGTATGTTGAAGAAAAAACAGTGACGAGAAGAAGTGTCAACTTTAGTATTTCTGTAATAAACATAAAAATAAGTTATTATAAATGCATTATAATATTTAATGTGTGCTCCTTTGGTAGTTCGCACCTGCTGAAGGCGCTTCGCCATGCTCTATACCACGTTTTTTCGATATTCAGGATCTAATTCTTCTCGAGAGCGCACCAGAGCTTCGAATAGGCGTTTTTTGACATTTTACTGTACTCTGGTTGGACAGATACACTAAAAGCCGGGGTCATCTGGGCAAAAGCTGGTAAAATGCAATCTTTTTACAGATGATGCAACCAGGAGCCATTATTCACACAACAGTAGCAATGGCAGCTAGGAGCAACAGAAAACAAATGGCTGCAACAAATCTGACCAAAAAATCTTAAATACTTTTTGTTACATATAGCGCTATTTCTAAGTGGTGGCATTTAAATTAAAAAATAAGTTTTTACATTAATATTCTATTTTTTCAGCTTTTGCCAAGAAGGCAAATTGCAATTCCTAACTCTTTTTTTCAACTAATTCGGTAATAGATCGTCTGTATCCTAGTGCATTAAATGAATCTTTATCCATTTTAATGTAAATCGAAATGGTCAAACAATGGTTCAATGTTCCGGTATTTCAAATTTGCACAATTAGTCATATAAAAACATAACTCTCGACTTTTCTTTCTTAGATTTTCACTAATACGAATTCGAGTTGCAGTTTCTTCGGAGAACTTCAGGTCGTCGTTCACAAACCGCTGATTTATTTTCCTCCTTAGAGTGCCATGTACAGTCGATCGGATTGCAGGACATTGTGAGAGATGTAACATTCGATGACGTTCCATTGACATCGAAGTTGGTGATCTAATTGCGCCTCACAGCAATTTAAAAAATTTCTACTGGAATTAATGAAAGGTTATGATTTGTCATCAAGTTTCTATTGAGTTCTAATAAGTTCAGCTGAGGCGGATAGTGAGTACTGTTCAGAATGACGGATGTCAATTCGTTTCTGGAGAGCGACAGGAATTGTAAACTCCACATTGTTGCGAAGTTATCTATGGCCACGGAAGTGATGTGATTTCCGTTCAAGTGCAGTTTGTTAGGGTTTTTCAGAGTTTTCAAGCATTGCGGAAGAGAAGCCAGAAGGTTGTCCTTAAGTATAAGCGTTTGTAATTTGTTGTGCGCCAGCTTTAAAGTACTAATAGTTTTTGAAGTAAACTGTTCAAACAGTGTCGCTATTTGATTGAAGTTTAACAAAATGGTATCGAGGTTAGAGAAGACGTTAAACAGCTGCAAGTCTACTGAATCAATCATATTATGTGCCGAATACATCCACTCTGTCGGTGTCGGGCAAGAATCTGCATTGTTCCTCGTGGAACGTATTCTGCTTATACACAAATCAAACGCCGATAAATTCTCATGCCCACAAAACCCTCATGACCACGAGATGAATCGTTTATGCAGATTCTTTGAAAGCCTTATCGTGGGAGTTATGTAAAAAACAGAGACAAACTGCAACTGAAGAACCAAATGTTTCAAATTAGGTCAAAAAAGACACGAAAACGTTCAGATGCCTAACCACCACAATAAGGAAACAGATCTGAAAGCCATTTTTAAAATAACTCTTGTCCGTTACGTTTGTCATGTTAGATCGTTTTTGGATGTGGGATAGCAAATGCGTCGCCTTTATATGCCAGAAATAAGCCATTACCATATGCATGAGCATCATTAGAGTTAGCAATAACAACTATTATAATCCAATCGAGTATCATAAATAGCCCCGTTTAAAATGTAACTCTATACTGTTGCGTTTTGGTTTAACTTGATTGAGGCATGTAGTCACTGATTGGGGCATGTACCATGTATTTGTTTTGGTTTCCGGAAGGTCCGCAGAAGCGGATCACAGAGTAAGCATACTAAGCGCCTTCTTTGGGGCCCGAACTCCCGTACATTTTTCCCATATTTTTCAAATTTCTTTCCTGGAATTATTTTGTCACACAGTTGCTTGTCTTATTAAGTGCGTGATGAGTTTGTGGATCCGAGTGAAAGTAAAAAATGAATATAAATATGTGAAAATGATGCAACTGAACTATCAGAATGAAGTGTTGATGAAGGTCGCCAAACGTTACATTCTCGTGTTTTTGTTGGTATTAATATTGATGTCAAATGCATTAACGTATATTTGAGTGAGCAGTTTAAAAAAATCTTTAAAAAAGAGAAAACATTGCAGAATAGTTTCAGTACGATGTAAAGTATCCTGTACATTTTGAAACATAGAAAGAATGCTTAAAATTCAATGAACCTTTTCTTTTCCAAGCATGTCACAAAAAACAGCCCTTTTTAATTTTGCGTGTCTTTTTTCAAAATGACTGAAAAGTTGTTTGACTATAAAGTTAAAAAAATATTGATTTGTCAATTGTATTCATAGACAATAATATCAAGGATTCTATTTCAATGTGATGGATGATATTGCATGAAATTATCCAAATAAAAAACAATTCAATTAAACAAAATTGAGGTAAATTGTAACTAAATGTCAATTCTAATGCGTTTTATGGTTTAATCTAGATTGAAATTTTATAAATTTTTTAAATTTAAAAAAGTGAGTGTAGTATGTATGTTTTAAGGGCTTCAAATTATAGCTAACTTGCGGGCCCAAAAACGCTGAATCCGCCTCTGACCATAGTACAAAACGTTAAGGCAGTTCCGGGTTGCTTATCTCCGAAAAAAGGGCTAACAAGGTAACATGTACTTACATGCAGCAAAGGGAAAAGTCGTTTCCAAAGATAAAACTAATGCAAATGAAGCTACAGGAATACTTTGAATGGTACAGATAATCTACGTTTGGCATGTGAAAATTTGCCAACAGTTATCAACGGTCTTTGGAGTGGATTCCTCTCATCCACTTGGGACAAGAAAAAGTTAACGGAGGGTCAAATTTTTACGAAAGAAATTTAAACACACCTCCCACCAGCGCCAACTACCCCCAGCTAACGGTGAGCTTTAATTGAAACCAATGGTCTTCGGACGCCGGAAGTTGAGATCGACACCGATACGGTTGGATAAACACCGGATACGAAAGATCTGGCCAAAAATATATTTTTTTCACATCGAACAACATGTTCGATGCGAATTTTTGTACTGCCCGTTTCGATGCTGAGCATATCTGTTGATTTTCTTCTCTTTATATTTCACGTTTTCCACATCCGAAATGGCGATGGAAAACCTTTCGGTTTAGCCACGGGAAGCGGCAAAAGTTTAACCACTTGAGTAAACCAGAAAATCCGGCGATGGTGCGTTCTATTTTTCGCCGGGCAAAGGGATCTGTTTGTTCACCCAGCACAAATAAACGTGCACCGACGAGCCTCGGTGGCTCGAGTGGAAAAGGGTACCGTTTTACTTCGTCCTGTATCGAAGGACCGGCCTCAAGCCACGGGGAAGAAACTTTAAGAACGGACGAGATTTTCCTATCCAACCGGTAAGCGAGCGGTGCCGATCCCTTTTGCTCACATGTCTGTGTGTTGTGTGTGTGTGTGGGCATGTGTGTGTTTGTTGTTTTGGTCTCGGACACATGTGATGTTGTTTAAAACAAAATTTCTACGGTTTCCTTAGAAAACCACCCGTCAGCAGGGCCTGGTCCCTAATGAACGGATGAATTTTCCTACCCGTCTTAGAACGATGGACAACCGGTGGGAGGTGATCATTGGAAAACTATCCACTAGTGGTTAAAACTCTGCTTGCCTTCCCGGTTGGGGTGGCGGTACGAGGAAAATACGCTTGGTAGGCGGAAAATCTGCTTCAACTCGAGGTGGGGTAAAATTAATTTATGTTTGTTTTAGATTGTGGTCGTCTGCTGGGTGGGTTGCAAAAACATCCACTCGTTGCTGCAAGTGTTGTCACTAGGATGGGAATAATTAGAAGACAACCTCGATGCTAGCGGTTTGAAGCGGACTCGAAGCGATAAGTACCATTTTGTTCTGCAGGAAAACTCCTCACATCGAACACCATAAAACTTCCCCAGCAATACTTCGTCGCAGAAACATGCAAATGACTGTTAAGAGTTTGTTACGAATCCTTTTAGAAGCAAAACATTGCCAATGACCACCAGAGACAGAGTGGTTGGGTGTTTCTGCTTGATTACACAAGTGCTACAACGTTCATTATAAATAGTATCAAAGTGTAATCTTTACGAAGGCATGCTGAGGTAGCAGAAACTGCATTCCGGAAGCAATGGGATTTGCTTCAAGCATGCAACTTGTTCGAAGAACCTGCAACTCTTTGATGGGCTTATTCTCGTACTTGTAGAGTCTCCCTGAAAATGTATTAGCTCATCAGGCTCTTTCGTTTGGTTTTCCAAGGGCACTATGAACGGCCGCATGAGGCTTAAGTATCACCAGTTATTATCAATTTGCTACAGATGGGCATCGGGCATGTTATCTGGTTCAGTGCTGGTTTATTTTTGAATAATTTGTAATAATATGACGATTTACAAAGAGCGATTTCGTTACGAATTAGAAGCTCTGATTCGTCGTGTGTCATTAGATTTATGTAAAACAGTATCGCAAATTTTTTGTCCTTCCGAAACCCTCCCATCCTAGCTCTACCTTATTGGTGCACATGTGAGATGGGGACAAAGGGTCAGTGAGGTCGCCTTCGAGGTCGATCATACAAAAAAAAAAACAGTATCGCAAAGGCTAGAAATTAAATCAAATAAAATTTGCATGGATCTTAATTTCATTGACGAATAAATATTTATCGAAAATGAATGCATTAAATGCTTAAATTATTAACGTATTACATGTTATAAAACATTTTCTCACATATTTCACTATTTAATTAATCAAGGCGAGAAGCTTTAATTTGGCGCCCAAAGCTAGTTTACGGTAGATAAAAGTGTTTTGGCTACGGTATTGGTACCAATAGCGGAGCATTTGATCATATAACTAACAAAATTATGCATTTTGTTAGTGGAAACAACACAGTATTTTACAAATTTATGCCAATTATGATCAAAACACCATAATTCTTCTGAAAAGCATCTATTTAAACCGTACGCCTTAAAAAATACTCAAAAATAGCATTTATTTCTTCCCAGTCGGAAGTTCCTATCATGGTTATAGGTTATAGTTGTGATATCGTGTACCTATAGTGGTGACAATACAGAAAACTTGTAAAAGACTGAATATATTTTGACTGTAATTTATTTTTGAAGCCTATTTTAAAACGAATTCCTCATAGAACAATGCATTTTCTTGACCATGCGCCAATGCATTATACATCGATTTATAGTCTTATGGAAATCATGGAATTCGTTATAAATTCTTAAGGAATGCAGCATATTAGTAAACCCTGTTTGGAAAATATTAATTTTGGAGCTTTAAATTATTACGGAGTAGGAAGATTTATCGTTTGAATACTCCGCAGATGATAAAAGAACATACTAGAACAAATATTGCTATTGTATTTATTTCGTCGTAGAGCTAAGATTTTAGTCCACCACAACCACTATTGGTAATAGTTACACTATGGGAACATTTACCCTAACCTCTTGAAAGACATCCAAATGAATTATAAATATAAAATCCCATTAGGAGTTTGAGTCCAGCCATGTGTGTTTGAAGAATTTGTTACTAAAATAGTAAATCGTGCGAAGCCTCTTCAATGCATTCTCCGCAGTTAGGTTTAAATAGTGTCCGATATTTAATACGTCTTTTGATTAGCTAAGATTCGTACTCGATTGATAGATGTTTCCACGAATAGTTCCCATGCAAGTATAGCCCAGTAAGACTAGTTTTATTCGTAAATGTAAGATTCGCCACGATAGAGACTAGTTTCAGCTTAATCCATCTTTATTTAATTTTTTTTATGGTGATGGATACGAGTGCCAGGATAATTCGTCTGAATGAAACAATTTATTCCAAAGCTTCCGACTAAGAGAGCTCATGTATAAATCTGGTAATAATATTCATGGATTTTCATGCCTTACTTCTTGTCAAAGGCCCGACCGAAGCGAGAATTATTCTTCCTCAGCGTACACTGCAGCTGGGTGCATATTTTGTTTCGTTGGTGTCCGAGTGTGCATGTTTCGTATTTATGATAAAGCAAAGCCCCTCATGATATGCAGTAAACAACACCCAACGTGTAACGAAGCAGGGAAAAATAGTACTACAGTTTTTCGCTCGGAAAAATGCACAGGATTTAAGAAAACCTCCTGCGAAAACCTCGCCACGATGCTCCTGGCCAGTGGGTCCGTTTCACCGTATGATGCCATTTAAACACACATACGCACACACACAACCAACTAGTGAGAAAGTTCCAACCGCCTGTGTGAAACGCGCTCCTGCTCGGCTGCTAGACCAGGCACTTGGGAAAGCCGAATCGTTCGTGCATAATTATGCCTGTCCTGTATAAATACGAAATTGAAATTTATATGCAGATTAGTTCGTGTTTGTCTCCATCGTTTCCGTCGCGGTATTTGAGGGAAGCAACAAAGGTTGGGAGAGTAGCGGTCTACCGTTGCCCATCCATTATCCTTTCCATTTACTTTTCCATGAAGCCGCCCCCCACCACCCAAGTGTGTGTGTGTATATGCTCGCAACATATGGTGTGCCATGGAGTCGGTGTTGAAGCAGCCATTCTATCCTTTCAACGAATTCACACACGCACACACGAGTGCACACTAGAGTACCTGTAAAAATAGTACAATGAAATAGGAAAAAAAGAAGGGAATAAAAGGAAAAGTGCCCATGTGAACATGTTACTAGGAACGGTGTATGCAAATTGCGAAAAATTATATTACCACGCTCGGCTTTTTGTGTGGAGTGAAGTGAGCATGTAAAACTTGGCACAAAGTGTTCCTCCCCGTGCATCCATCTCCTCTCCCCGCGTGCCGGTCGGATTTTTCCATTTCCAAGGCACCTGGCCCTGGGAGCTCAAACCTCGGTTCGGATGGAATTAGAAGAGACGTTAAATCATTTCTTCGTTTAGCGTTTGTCGCCAGCGTGATCACCTTAGTGGTATTTTTGTGGCCGTGTGTCTGCCTCGTCGCTAGAGCAACGCACCTTCCAGTTTTCCGCTCCACCGTCGAAGGAAAATAGCCATGGAAAGTGTGTATGTTTCGGCTGGGAAAGCTTACAAACCCCAAATTTTGTTTGAGCCCGCTCGGTGGCGAAAGACATTTGAAGCTTGACGCAGCTGGCAGCAGGTGAAGCTCCATATGAAAATCCAACTCAACCGGTGGAATTAAATAGATATAAAAAAGCGAATCCGGTACGCTGCTGAGCCAAAACCGTCCGGCCCTGGCCTGTTTGTGTGTAGTTCTAAAATAAGGGGTGTTGGTAGGTACAAACGAGAGAACCCGCGTGGATACAACAAGCTCTGTGCGTTACACTGTTGGAGGCGTCGGAAAACGCGGTGGATGTAATATTCCGAGCCTGTCATTAGCACGTTCCAAATGGATGGATATTTTCCAGATTCGACCCAAAAGAGCGTGTTTCCATCGGTTTCATGGTCGAATGAAACAGATGAAACCATGGGGTTTGGCAAAAAAGCAGCCTCCACGCGACCTACACACGTTGTTGTGTTCTGAGCGCACGCTAGAGGCGAGGAATAATTTCGATGTTATTTATTTTAATGCTACGTGGCAAAGCGGGTTTCTGGGTAGCGTTTTCCCCACCGGTTCCAGTCTGATGCTGAAGAGGTCGAACGTGATGGGCAATAATTTTTCGTTAGTTTTTGCTTTTTATAATGCAAGTGATCGACAAAGGTGTGATTTTATAATAAGCATATTTTCCATTCCCACGCGAGGTTGGTGACCATGCAGAGAAATGCTTCGTTTGCTAGCGATTTTGCATAATTTAACCAAAATCGATTTCTTTACGTCTATCCTATTTTCCATTGATGTATATTTTATGTTAAATTTGTACCAGAAAAGCATTACAATTTTAGTTTTGTTATTCCGGTAGCACTTGTGCTTATTTCTTTCCCGAACAGTGAGTGGATACCGGTGTTGGAGCTTTTGAATTCTTAATCGATCACTCTTAATTTGTCCAAAGCCGGATTGTCTGCTCCAGGTTAGTGTCAGTCCTCTGTTGCATCCGGTTTTGTTGTATTATACCGTATGAGTGATAATGTTTGCACCATTTAGCAACAACAAATTTTTAAATATCCTCAAAAATTTTAGTGTATAGTTTTTTAATTTATTTCAAAAGGACATGTTTATCAATGTAAGTTGTGCATGTGCATAATTATCCAACCTTATCCCTGTCCAAGACCTTTTCCACAGTCCACTGGGATTTTCCCATGGCATCAATAATATGTTTTTACCATAGTTGCGCGTGAGACAAATCTCGAATACACTGTTACTTGGTCATGGTGCAAGTTAAGTAAAACGTGGTTTATCGTTCGCAACCTTTTCAGGTACGAGTTAAGGAGAAAGTGGATGCAAAGAAAGCCAAGGATTTGTATGCCCAGAGAAAACGGGAGCTATATTAGTACGATGGTGCAAACATTATCACGCATACGGTATCGTATAAATGCGAAAAGAATTTGTCAGATCGTTGATTGCGAATTAATCTGTCGACCTAACTGGATTTTACAAACTCAAAATTGAGTCTTCTATCTAAAACAACAACTAAACTATTTGAAATTTCTTTGAATCTTTAAATTAACAGAAACAGTAGCGGTTTGTCCGATAACATTCCGTAAGACAAAGTACTGACACCACTCTAAAGCTCATAGGTTAACTGTATATGCGATAGTTATGTTAGTACGTCAAAGTTTCGTTTCGATAAATTGTACAGACTTAATGAAATCCAAGCAGAGCAGATTGCAGTTGCATTTGTTAAGGAACTATCGCACTTGCAGCATTTCATCCTCAGTTTTCTTGCAAACCGAAACAAAACATAACTTGATGTGCATAAATTTGTTTGACTGAAAATAGTTTCCTCTTGTGCTCCCGTCAGCTAACGAATTCTCTCTGAACAGGAAACTTTCCCCTTTCTGCTCGTGGTGTTAAAAAGCACCTGTCATAGTCGAAGCGTTCCTGCTGGCAATGCCACGGACTCGGTCCGGGGACAAAAGTGTGATGCGCGCGCGATGTGAATCGAGCGAACACATTCTCCTGCTAAACATTCACCATTAACGCCACCGGTACAGTTTGATCCAACATGGACAGGGGAAAACAAGGTTTGCCTTCCGCCTTCTACACTCCGGCTTCTAACTGGCGCTTCCGGCTTCGGACAAATTGTGTTGCAAACGTGAACGAAATTTGCAACGGCGAAACTGCAAAGTATAACATTTGCAGTGCATTGTTTGTGGAAGGATGTGGACCCCACACCCCGATGGTCCTACTTTCGGTGTAATCTGTAACGCAAACCTTCACCATCCTTCCTTCCTTCCTTGTGTCCGTAACACCTTACGTATCATCCACCATCGTCTTCATGCCTCTGGCTTCGGTGTCACAATGAGCGCTATTCGCTGGCGAGATAAAATATCACCTCACGAGTTGTGACGCCAGCCGGTCTCGTGCCAGGTTCGAGGGGTGGACCATTAAGGGAACCCTTTTGTATCTCTCTTCTGTTGCTAAACCTACCGCCGGATCCCGAAACGGTTGCCTTGATGGACCGATGAATGGAGGTCCTTACATGCCGCCAGCATCATCCCATTCCCGAGGACCATCTCGGTGCGACGCAGGAAATACTGGTAAACGAAAACAATGAATCGATGAGCCAAAGAAAAAGGGAAGCCCTGGAGCGGGCTGCAAAGACAACAAGGAGTGGGCGCCATACCCGCTTCCGGTGGCGCACATTCCCGTACACCCGACCAGCCGTCGGAGTGGGCAAAAGATTTACAGGAAAATAGATTTATTTCGAAATCGCTTTTAAAATTTATTTCCCCGTGCCCCTTTTTCCCGAGTACCTGCCCTGTTTTTCGCGTATCGCACCCAAAACCGTGCGCCCGGATGGTAAAATATTTGTTCCGGTACTCTTTTATCTTGGCCTGGCGAAAATAGGAAAGCATTCCCCGTTGGGAATGCTAAACCGAAACCGAGTGCAGATGATTGTGGTGAGAGGTTTGTTGATTTTACGGCTTGATCCGACACATCCCGGGGGCCTGCCCTAAGACAAAGCAAACACCGGCGAGTCGGGAATCGTGATTCGTGTCCGCCGGAGCGAACGGGAGAATCGTGAGCACAGCCCCTTTTTTGTGTCGGAGCGTAATGGATACGGAATGGGCAAGAGTTATAGTTTGCAAGAGGTAACCTTACCAAGCGGTGAAGGGAATACAGTTGTGGTGGGTTTTTCGTCTTAAATCCTGCGACGAAATATGCTCCAGTTTAAGCACCGAACAAAAGTTTCCCTGATCATACCACAAAAGGCAAAACGAAGGAAACTAAAATGCTGAAAGTTTTACATTTAGGAGCTTATGATTTAGCTTGAACGAAAACTCAGATCTTTTTTGTCCATGAATAAAGAACTGACAGGACATTTTCCATACTTATTTCGGCAGAGAATATTTTTATAAGCGAAACATCTCGATGAAGATTGAACATGTATTGAAAGCTTCAGTTAAAAGCAAAGAAAAGATTGATTACCTTTTGTACTATCATGTTTTGTCTGTGCAATGTTAGGACCTTCTTGCCTTCTTTGCAAAACATCAAACCATCTCAGGTTTTCATGCATAAAAGTTGATTTGATACTCAGTCCGAGTATATCCCGCCCTTGGTGAAGCACGACCGACGCCTTCAAGGAATCCTTTTAACGAAACTCACTCGGTGCATTTTCCAAGCCGTCTCCATTCGCCTCCATCGTTCCCCAAACCATCCAAGCTAAACCAAATCCTTCTCTACCGGAGATGCTGCGCTCGATATCATATGAAAAACTTCCTTTTGTTTTGATGCGCATCGGAACAGCCATTGCGGAGTTATCGGAAAAGTTTCCGTTTTTCTCCTCGTCCGCCAGCTATGAGGGAAATAGCGCCGCAGCGTCCTCAGCTCTTGCGGTGAAGTTTTGTGGCGTCCGCTGATCCGGAACCGAAGGGAGTGAACGAATTTGTAGTACTTCATGAAACATGGTACGCTTTTCCCACTCTTCGCTCCACTTCCCCGGCCAAGTGCGGCCGAGCTGCAAGGGAAAATGAATGGACCATCGAGAATCGATCGGTGGAAATGTGCTCGGGTACGAGACGACGAGGTTTTCATGCAAATTCAGACGCTCTCGTACAGCGGGGAGGAAAAACTATTGGATACGAGAAAAAAAATCGACCAATGGCGTCTCAGGCCACCGATTCAGATCGCATCCATCCATTCATCGAGCATCCCTGTACGACGGCGTTGAGTTCGATTTCCTGTGCGTGGCAAACGGGAAAGGAAATAGGGATTGAATTTGGATGTCTGTTTGTAACAAGACCCGAAGCCTATCGGATCCAAACCCGCTCTCGTTGGGTGAAAATTCGTTCATTGAACCGGAAAATATATTCACTGCGGCCGGGGAACGGGGAAAGGAAAGCGGGGTCTACTTTTCTCCCAACCATGGAGAAAGGTGCCCATGTTCCTTGCTTGTTATTTTTCGGTACCTTTTGCGATTCAAACTTTTCCACCCAATGCAAACGGATATGGGTGCGTAAACACACACACACAAATACGCAAGTCTTATCCACTTGCACAAATTGTGCTCTCGTAGTGGGGGCCGGGATGGCGAGGGGCATGACCAATGGGAGACACGACACTGAAAGGAGTAGAAGATATTGAAATATTCGCCTCGGTAAGGAAACGACGACAAATAACAACGATCTGTAGGTAAGCAGTATGATTGAGCATATTCGATCGTGTCGGGTGGTTATGCAAATGATATGTTTTCACCCACACACCACCCTACATACACACACACAAAACGGGGTTTATTTTTCCATGGAAATATCAAACCCACACGCTGTCACGTGAGAACATGTGCGACCAAATTATTTCGTTACACTTGAATTCAATTGTCTTCGAATAATATTCACATCGAACATGAGCGTAGCGAGCGTAAAGATCCAAAGGAGCGGAAAATTGTGTGTTTCGCCGGGTTTTCACTCTCTGTGAGCCACTGGCTGAGTTTATCCATCTGCCGTAAGCAGCCAACGAAAGCAAACCAACGTTGGCCACCGAACGGTTCTGTATTTAGTACGAGAAAATTACTCCGAAAATGAAAGTCCTTATAATTTCACTATTTAACGGGCTTCACATTATACCGACGGAGTGAGACCCGACGGTCAATGGTTTCCATTTCCAGTTCAAGAGAAGCAGGACTGGATACAAACCAGAAAGTGGAAATCAATGCGAGATGGTAATAAAGTAGCAAACTTATGCAATCTCTTGCTGAACACAAATAATGAAATATAAAAGACAACTTTTTACAAGAAAATCTATTGATTTATATAGAATTTTTCAAAAGTTTTCCGATTTTGACCAATCTTGTGGAAATTCGCCATTAATTGTATTTGAAGCTTGAAACTCTATTGGAAAAGTATGACACTTTTGTGTGCTAAGTGTTTTTCATTTTTAAAGTATTCAAGTATCAAAACGACTATCAGGTATGTAGAGTATCGATAACACGATAATGTTTTCGATATTGTTATTTTTATCACAATCCTCTTTGCAAGAGCATGTGTGGGTGAAATCTTTAGCTGTTGTACCTGGCGAAGAAAAAGTAAAGTAAAGGATGCATATTATATTTGTTAAGCTTGAGAGAACTGTCTAACAGGATTATGCGCTACAAACATCGTACCCTCGCCTGCTCTGATGTGAGCTGGGTGGATTTTCTACCAGGTTGACCCGCCAGGTGGCCACACCGTTGGGGCATCAGACAGGGGCAAAAGAAGAGATGTATGCACTCCCAACACACTCATTGATCCGAGCGAACACGTTGCTGCTGTGAAGCTGATAACTCGACTCGCCGATGATCCAGTTGGGTGGAAATTTTGTTGCCCATTTCTTGGCATAACAAACCCACCTAGGCCTCTTTCCGGGATCATAAGTTCACCCGGGGCAGCGGCAAAAGGAATCGCCGGTTGTGGACACCACCGATCCGACCTTCGTCGTGAACCGTTGTGGTGGAGTGCGCTGCCATCGGACCGGAACATCCTTGCCAGGACGGTTGTATCGTGCTCTCGAAAACGGAACGTACTAAAGCTTCACAAAATAGAGTTTTAGACCAATATTTATGACGATACGTGCGAGGACCTCCGACCTTCCTAACGTGAAGGAGTTTAAGTGCGCACCGTACGCTTTAAAAGGTTATCCTTGCTATCGATGGATTGGTTTTTGCCACAGTTACCGTTCCTAAGGGCGTGCTGAACAGCAGGATTGACTGTAAATCCTCCGAAAAATCCAAAGTCTCACGAACCGCCCACTGCAAATGGAGACTGCTAGTAAACTCTTGAAGTAAACCTTTAACTGCACACGAGCAAAACCCAACCCGTAAACGTCCGTTCTGCAAAGCACCATCCGGTGGGAAATTAAACGACCCAACCGTGAGCATTTGCCGTGGAATGTTTTATACTTTTCTCCCGCAAAAAAAACCTCCAATCGCACAGGAGGAGCCTGCATTTATACCAAACAGTTAACAGTGTTTTACGCACCGACCCAGTTTATGCCTCCGTGCATCGGTGGGGCAGATTGAATTTCCCTTATCACGTCGCGTCAGGGCGGGTAACATATTAAACCGGGACTGTTTTAACCACAATGACGGGAAAAGTGAATGAAATCGCCTGGTTCAGCATCTGTCGATTTACGCCTCGTCGACGATCGGAGCTGCAAAATCAAAGCTTATTTTCTACGAGTACATTCTCGGAAAACCGTTCGATTCGCTTACATCGAACGTGGGTAGATTTATATGGCTCGTAATCTCGTCATAATTTAGAATTATCCATAAATCTGCACCCGACTGTGAGTGTAGACTGCATGCCGGTCTGTACTCCATCAATGAGGAAGGGATTTTATCATATTTTCTTTTTTTAGAATCCTGGTGGTATAGTATTTTTGCTTGTGTAAAGGTTTTCATCCGTTGTCAGTTCAAGATTTTTCAAAGAAAGATTATTGTGTGTATAAACAAATAATCGTGAAAAACGTTTCTTTGGGCAACTGCATGTTTCTGCACAAAAAACATTGCATTGCCCATTGAAAATAAACTATGAGAATGCAATCACTGTTTATTTTTTACAATAATGGTATTGTTGCAAACCGTCACACTCGAATTTGGCCGCATCCAAATTATGTTGTTTGTTACTTGTAAGCCACTTGTTGAAACATAAAAAAGATGAGGAGGAATGACCGAGTGAGAACCGGAGGAGGAAGAACATACATAGGATAGGAGCCAAGTAAATAGGAGCCAAGAGGGAAGAGGGCTTCACTCTTGGCTCAAAACGGATCAACAAAGCGAAAGTTTTTTTAACCACCCGCATTTCTGCGAGTTGGAAGAAATCGCTGACTTATTGAAGTTTGAATCCGATATCTGCCCAAGAGGTTTCAAGAGTTGCAACAGGTATTCTTGCCTCTATATTTTGAAAACATAAAATTAGCAAGATTTGTTTTAAAAGAAAGTAGTAGTAGTAGTAGTAGTTTTATTTTATCATAAATTCTATAGTTTTACAAAGGAAGTTTACAATAATATTTGCTTGTTTAATGGGTTCGGTTACACCTTTCCTCATTGCTGCTAATCGAATTGGTAGACTGGCTATTGGTAAATATTTACTTGAAGTAAGATTGAATACTGGAGTGTCGTGGGAAATTTAGATAAAACCCAAAACAGACAAAAAAAAAAAAAATCATTTTGTTACCTTATAATCTAATCTATTATACATCTAACCTAACCTAACCTTACTCTACAAGAGGCTACACAAAAGGAAGAGTGTTTCCGAGCTGTAGGCAATCGATCATATCGGAGCAAATTCATTAATAAGATCGTTTGTGTTATATAAACATCTAGAGGAATAGCTATTGCTTAACTTTGACATGAATTCTTCAATAGTATCTAAATTACATACTCTATGTAGTGTAGCAGTTCTGTACCAGGGTGGGACGTTCAGTATAGTCTTTAGAAATTTATTTTGAATTCTTTGTAGTTTCATTTTGTGAGTTCTTGATATTGAGTTTAATATTGGCGCTGCATATGCTATAATAGGCCGAACACATGCAGTGTACAGCAGTGTTTTATTTTTTAGATTTAATTTTGATTTCCTATTAATGAAACTGTACAAACTTCTAAAGACTTTTTCACACCTTATACTAGTATTTTCGATGTGGTTTTTGAATGTTAATCTTTTGTCAAACGTTAGTCCGAGATATTTAACTTCATTTTTCCAAGGAATGTTAGAATCCCCGAATTTAAGTTCGTTATTTGGAATTTTATGTTGACTTGTGAACCTTGTGAAAAATATTGCTACCGATTTGCTACCATTTACTTTGAGCTTCCATTTGTCACAATAATTTGCAAAGGATTTCAAGGCAGTATTGAGTCTTTTGATGATAGTATTTGCTCTCTTTCCAGACGCTGCGATCGCAACGTCATCAGCGTAAATGTATTGTTTGCAACCTTGCATTTTAGGTATATCTGACGTATATAAATTAAATAATAATGGAGATATAACGCTCCCTTGCGGGACACCTGCGCAAGGAACGTAGGTGTGAGATTTACAACCATTTATAAATACAACATTCTGTCTATCTTTGATGAAGCTTTGCACAATGTGAATTAGGAAGTTTGGGAATTTCCACTTAATAAGTTTGTAAACTAGACCATCATGCCAGACCGTGTCAAACGCCTTTTCGGAATCTAGCGTAACGAGTCCTGTAGATTTTTTTGTTATTGAGTTTGTTTTAATGAAATTTTTTAGTCTGTTTAACTGGTGGGTAGTGGACATGCCGGGCTGGAATCCAAATTGGACTTCTGGTATAATATTGTGTCTCTCCGCATGTTGCCTAAGTTTGAAGGTTATAATTTTTTCGAAGATTTTTCCCAGAGAGCTTAATAGGCTTATAGGCCTGTAGTTTGAGGCCTGACTAAGATCTTTCCCGTGTTTGGGAATCGGAACAACTTTAGCAAATTTCCATTTCTCTGGGAAATATCCTATTTTAAGCGCACTATTGAAAATTAAGTTTAAGTAGACTATGGCTTTGTTGGTTAGGCTTTTGATTATTTTATTACTCACGTTATCGAACCCGGTTGATTTTTTCATCTTTATCTTTTTAATTACTTTGTGTATATCTGAAGGTTTAATAAGCTCGGATGGTAGAATATTTGGATTTGAGTTTGCTTGAAAATAACTGCTAAGTGTTGCATTTACATTGTAATCCATTTGGCTTGGCGCATGATATGTAATTTTATGAGCATTTTGAAAATGGGTTTTAATAGCTTCGCATTTTTCTTGTGGGGAGAGTAGTACTTTCCCATTCTCTTTCAAGGCTTGTATTGTTGTAGGTTGATTCTTTAGTATTTTAACAAATTTCCACATTTTATTGGTGCCATTATTTTGAGAATCGTTCATGCTTGTTAGATTTTTAGACCAAGCCGTATTACGTAGGATGTTTAGCTTTTCATCAATAACTTCTTTAAGCCAATCATAGACGTACTTGATTTCTGGGTTGCGCCTGTTCCTTTGCCATTTCTTCCTATAGACGTTCCGCACTTTTATCAACGATGTTATTTCCTCTGTAATTATGATGTTATATTTCCCTGGAGTTATTCGGGGAACAGCTCTGTCCTGAGCTTCTATAATTGCTGATGTTAATTTGGATACCATTTCGTTAATTTGAGATGGATGATTTATTTGGCTGAGGTCCAAATCCGATGTGTTTATAGCATTATTTAGACTTGTTTTAAAAATGTTCCAGTTTGTGTTGTTGTAGTCCCATATCTGGTTGATTGGTTTTTGATTAACCGGAGAGTTTTTAATGTTTAAGATAACTGGTAAGTGGTCAGAGGTGAGCTCTGTCAGTGTTTCTGGGCTTCCGATATCCAATTGATTATTGGAGAGGATAATATCAATCGTTGACGCGTTGCGGTTTGCGTCTACAGGAAAATATGTAGGGGAATCCGGATAATATATGGAAAATTGTCCTTTTTGCATTTCTTCAAAGAGGGATTTACCAGCTTGGTTTGATGATATACAGTTCCACATTCTGTGGCGTGCATTGAAGTCGCCACACATGAGAAAACTAGTGCGCAGCTTAGTGAGGTTACGTATATCGCTTATGAAATTCCGAACGTCCGTATTTGACCCGGGATGGTAGGCGGTAATAATGGCAACTGGTTTATTACTAGCAATTATTTCAATTCCTATTGCTTCAATTGTTTTCAATTTGAAGGCGGGAAGAATTTTAAATTGAATATTGTTTTTTATTATGATCATTAGACCACCTTTTGGTCCAGTAGATCGATCTAATCTATGAATCGTGTATTCGGGGATTGAAAATCTCACACCTGGCTTTAAAAAAGTTTCACATACTGCCATGACATCAATGTTATGTTTGTTTAAATAGTTAGATAATTCATATTTTTTGTTGACAATGCTGTTTGCATTCCAGTATGAAATAATAATTCCTTCGGCCGTAGCCATCACGGATAGCAATATTTTTGAACAATTTTAAAGATAACCATTAATTGGTCTTCTTTGGTTGAACAGTTTTTAAGACATGAAAAAGTCTCCCTAATAATTGGTACCAGTTCGTCCGCTGAGAACAGTTTGTTTGGCTCGCTCGAACAAACATTTGCAAAAGTGGGAGGCTGTTGCTCTCGATTGCGGAATGGATTTGTGTCTCTTTTGTTATTGAGCGGGGGGGCAGCATGGAGTAGCGTGAACGGGAAGTTCTCGTTCGAGAGTGAGATCTGCTTGTTAGGTTTCTTCTTTTTTTCTTTTTTTGCTTGAGCACGATTACTGAGGTACTCGCAGCCAGAAAAGTTTGCGGTATGGTTGCCGCCACAGTTAGCACACTTTAGCTTGTGTGTTGGAATTATGCCGTCAGCCGATTGTTTCGCTACCGGGCAATTGGACGAAAGGTGATTGTCCGCACATTTTATACATCTTGCCGGACGATGACAGTTTGCTGCTCCGTGGCCAAGTCCTTGGCAGTTTTTGCATTGCATTTTTTGCGATTTATTTGAATAATATCGCCAGGAAACCACTTGGTGATCAAGCGCTTTGATCATGCGCAGCACTTTAATGTCTACGCTTCCCTTTGGGAAATGCAGCAAGTACGTAGCTTGCTCACTATATTTTTTGTTTGAGATAGAAAGTTTTTTTATCTCAACCGGATTCACGTTTTCCGCACTTAGAATTTTCGCTACATCTTCCTTGGTCATGTCTACTAGACCGGATAATACAATCTTCACAGTTTTGTCTTCCTCCAACTGATACGTGTGGAAGATGACATTGTCACTTTTTAGTTGATTCACTACCTTTTTAAAGTTATTTGTATTTTTCGTACGCACTATAATTCCATTTCTTGAAAAAGAAGTTGTGTAGTTCACCACACCGGCTTTAATTATTTTCTTATGCAAGTCACATATGCTATTACTCGCCACAACTATTGGTGGCGGCGGTTTTTGCTCGATAGAAGGTTTCGGTGCATCTTGTATCTCCATCTCAAGGCCATCGACCTTTGCTAATAATTTGAACGGGTTCTCGTCCCGTCTGCCAGATTTTGCTAGATTGTCTCTGCCATCCACCAGTTTTTGGAATGCTTTTAACGAGAGCGAGGCTCCCCTCTTCCCTCCTGAACCTCTGGTTCGGCCCATTGCAGGGCGTATGTTAGAGAGAGCGCACGATAACTTTTTACACTTTTTATTTCTTCTCTTCGAATGAGTACTCTGCTTCTCGAAACACGTCCGATCGCGATCGAGTGCTAGACGCTACTGGTTTTAAAAGAAAAAATAGATGCAGTTACTCCCAAAAATGAAGGTGCACTATCTGCTTTGATATTTCCTGAATTGCGATGGCGATTTGATCCCAAACGTTAATTTAGTTATATATTTCAGAATTTTATACATTTTTATGGCAGAGTACAATATTTAGTGATAGCTACTTTAATGTTAAAGAAAGAGACAAAATGGCTCGAATTACTAAATGCGATGGGGAAAAATACTGCTTTTATAAAAATAAATCAATCAAAATTGACTGTAGAGATTTCTGAAGATTCTATCGGAAAGAGAGCATATTAATTTATAGAAAAAAGGGCATGAACGTGTTTGTACTGACAAAGAAATATGCGCTTCTTTCATACAAACTAGATAATCTTATTTTGGGAATGAAAAGTTCAAATTGACATGAGTTTCATGTGATTGTGATGTTCAATAAATCATTGGCACATTTTAATCCCTTCAGAATTACAAAGAACAGATTTTCATTCACATGTATTCATCAATATGAATGAGCAACTGATGACAAAGATGGTAGAGACAATGTAGATTATGGCGATCGTTGAGAAACGTTAGATCGTATTGGTAAATCTCGATGGTGGTATTGAATGCATTGTTGCTTGAAACATGTAGAAAAACACACAGTCTCACGTAAAAGTAATTAATTTTTGAGCAAATAAGGAAAATCAAATACTTAACATGCGATATTGGTTGACAACGTGGGAGTCAAAGAGAGAGTAACTGTATATTCTATGAAATGGAGACGCCTGGTCTTTCACTAAAAAAAAACTGGAACAATCGAGCGCTTAAACCTTTCCATTTCTTTCCTACTATGTATTTTTTCATCCGCAACATGGAAATGAAAGCAATTATTTATTGGTATGAAATTTATTTCCATACGATTCCACTATGTCCTTGAAACATTACTGACATTTACCAAATTGTATGGATGAAAGTCACAAATTAATTGATCAAAGTTGATATTTTGATTGGATAGGATTGGGCAACAAAAGCATTTTTTCATATCAAATTTCTTAAAAGGTTATTTGGGACCAACTTTTATGCTGATATTAGAACCAGTTCAAAATAAAACCCACATGCAGGAAGTTCGGAAGCGGCAGCGTTCGATATACTCTTTTTGCTTGTACGCCTTCATTCAACTAATTGCGTCGCTGGTACGGTCATTAACATACTACACGGCAGCTACACACGAATGCGCAGCCCTCAACGAATGCGGAAAATTAGCAAAAGGAATGTAACATGGGTACATTTTGCGTCCAAGAAATAAGCCAACCGAATGCGTGCGTTATGCCAATGTGACGAAATTGCGTGACCGGCGCATATTTCCCAAGCCGTTATTTTGCACACGTGTCCAGCCGTACGCTAGGGCTTGAGACGGTCGTGCCGAAGGGTAAGGAAAATGGGAGCGCCTTCTGACAAGGGCCCCGTTTGGGCATTAAGACAAGACTGTCGCATTTCATTCAACGATTTTATCGTCGTAATTAGGTGGCATGCGTGTGTGTGCCCTCAGCAATGAGTCGGCGGTGGGTTTCCTTCGTATCAGCGGAACGAATAAAATACGCCTTGGTCGCTGTTTCTTGCTTTGCTGAGCATGTTACCTTCTTTTCCGCCTCACTAGACACGGTCGATTCGACACATTTTACCGGTTTTGTCGCCCTCCCGAGGGTTTGGCATTTTATTTCACGTCCTTTGGAGCAGGGCCTTCTTAGCGGTATTGCTTCCTCCAGTCAGGCAATTCACATTTTTCCTACTTTTCTCCTCCTTCTCGGGACTCGTCCACAGGCTTGGCCACCGCTAATAATCATCAATTACCAGCAGCATCATCGGCGTCACCACCGACGGTGGAGGTGCTCGAGGAAGCCACAGTCTCGCGAGTGACGGAGGGCGGTACTGAAGGGGCACAACAATTAGTAGACAATAAAATCCACGACAAACTGCAGCAACATCGCGTCGCCGAGCGTCAGAAGCGGGAAGATGTTTTTAGCGATAATGTTCTTACAAATAATTACGCGCCCCACGACGACAAGCGCTGGCGTGGGCAGGAAGTGCTGGATGGCGACTTACAGGAACCCCAGATAACGGAAGAGGTCCTGCTCGTCAGCAACCTGACCGAGGAGCGGCTGCGCGAGGAGAACGAGCTGCTGGAGCATCTCAATCGGTAAGTTGTCGTTTCAATGTTAGGTATTCCGTTCGAACCATCCATGAGGCAGGTAACTCGATTTACATGGTGTTTGACTTCGTAACCGCTCTTGAAGTGCTTTGGAGTACAGAAGTAATAGAGGTAAACTCGGTCCTACGCGGTAGATTTTGAAAGCCAAGAGGTCATGGAAAAATATTTTCATTTTAATCTTTTTTCGCACTAACGAACTTTCGGTGATTGATCCGGAAGAATAATTTATGAAAATATAAATCCGTTCAACTCAGCAACTCGATCCCGGCGGAATGTTTTCCAGCATGATGGATCGGCGTATGAGTAAAGAAATATACCCTTTCAGGAGTTGAATGAGTTGGTAGCAGGATTTCGAGTAATAAATACAATGAAAATGTTTTCCTAGATAAGGGTTTCGCAATTTGCAATTTTGGGAAAGTCATTTGCAGACATTTTCAGATATGTATTATTCTGCACACGTGCACGTGGGAGGTTGAAGAATGAAATTATTTAGTCTGAGACTCTCAGCAAACAATACTTCAATTTGCACGAAACCGAGAAAACCCAACCGTGAGGTACAGTTGTATGAAATTATGGAAATTTTGAACTTTAGTATCCTTTGTCGAGGGCATATGACGTTTAATTTATGTCTGCATTTTGTTTCTAGAAAACAACTAGGTTTATTTCATTAAGCTGTAATGGCTTTGTAAGACTGTTCTAATGGCACTATAATTTGTATAATGCGTAAACAATTCTCCATCAAAAAGTGATCAATTAGGGATTAAAACGAATGAACGACAAACCAACAAACCAATCGTTTCGAAGAAAATCTTTGAACGTTTATTAAAATACAAAAAACACAAATGCCCATGGAATATGAATTGATAACATCTACATTGTGGTGGAACAGTTCGATACCTAATTCAATTTGTTCATAGAATTTTGTTTTGTTGTTGATTTGTTCGATATACAAGGCTTAGAAATAGGATTGGAGGAATTTTTTAATAGTTGTTTTTGTCCGATAATGAGGAATTTTGAGACAATCGCATACTTACTGCAATTTACTGCATGAAGCCATCGGTTACTTATTGTGATTTAAACACAAAAACAAAAACAAAGTAACTGACGAAACATTTCAACTTCTTCAAATCATTTGTAGAGTAAACTTTGGCAATTTGAAACGGAAAAGAACTACCACCGGAAATATACATTCTCCCAATAATCACGTGCTAACGATGGCACGAAGAGTTCGACCTGAGGTTGATGTGTGAACGATCAGCTTAAAAATTCATCAACAGCTGGAGATGTGACACCCCGACGGCCCAATTCAATCATCGTAACCCGCGTTGGCAAGCTCTTGTGACGTGATGTAATTTGACGTGACGTATTTCCTTCCTTGGCCGACTGAGATTCCCCGATCCATCTTGCCGCGACAGACAGGGGCAAGATTACGAGGGTTCTAATCACGTACGAAACCAATTAGAGCGAATCCTTTTGATCCTAACGTCAACCCCTTCAACCAGTCCCTTCCCCCCCAAAGCCGCCAACTTCAAATGACGCCGTCCCGGGGGCGCTCATCCGCTGTCATTTATTTCAACCGGGTGACGATGCTCATTTCGAGCCAGTTGAGGTTTTTGTTTGCGCAAACGAGGTTAATCGTGCAGGTGAAAACTTGCTTCCTGACTTCTTGCCGCCACTGTTTGCCAACGTCGGGTCTCAACTTCGGAAATGACTTTTGCCGGCTTTGGTTTATGATCTCATTTGGCCACTAATTTTATGCGAAATGAAATTAAACAAACTTTCGGCAAGTTTTCCTGCGGTAAGTCGGCTTGAGCCCGCGATGTTGAACCGGTTGACAGGTGAGCCGACGGAGAGAGTTTTAATGACGGTGAACTTATTGGCATACGTCGTCGGGAAGTAATGAAGATTTGTGTGAAAGTACGATGCGAAAAGATGGTCCGTTTCCTAGATGATAATGATAAGTGTGGCAAACTTTTACGCTCACTAATTAGCGTTGAGGACGAATCATATCCATATGCATACTGTCCTGATTAGTCTAAAGACATTCAATCGTGCATGCAAACTGCTTGTTAATATTTGTAGATTTGAACCATTCAAATGTCAGTACCTGATGAGGAGACACTAAAAACAAATACTCAATCAATTCTTATAACTTTTGAAGATGTGTTAACATGACATATAAATAAGAGACCCAGAGGCACACCATGTTTCACTGTTAAAACCTCTTTATGTTAATTGTAGGTTTTTAGATCCGATCGTTTGCCTTTTAAAATCGTTTTATAAATCTTTGCTCTTGTAATGAATCAACTTTAATTATTTTTATTTTCAATGAAGTAATCTTTAACTTGTAAAAGATACGGTTGAATTCAGTAAGCTAGAAACTGTGTTGCATCTTGTGTACAGCTGAAGAAAAAGGGTTCGTTTGATTTTCATTTACTTTTCCTGTAGTGCCTTGGAAAGCGACCTCGTTGTTTGTATAGGACGGGGTGGTCTTTTTATGTCGTTTTCGGCCGATGGCTACATCCGGATGGTCTTAGGATACCTTTCGTTTGCCTTCGTGTATTTACAGTGTGTTATTTGCCTCTCAAATTCAGGATGCTTTCGCGTGATTCCTCGCTGGAAAGGGTCGAATCTAATTTACTCCCGTTCGTATCGCCGCATACCGGTGTAACCTGTGTTTTCAATTCGTCCCTTTTGCAGAGACCGGTTTCACGGCAGCTCAATCAAACTGGACAGCAGCAGGAGCAGTAGCGTCGATGGTGAAGGCACCGACGCCCAGGAAACGCGGAATAGCCCCAAACGGGGCGGCAAAAAAGGTCGCCGACGAAAAGGAGCCCACAAGAAGCACAAGCACAAGAAGATCAAGCTGCTTCCGGTGACGCTCGTCGGCGTGCCGGTGGACGAAGACGGCGAGCCGGACGCGAGCATCATCGAGGGTCTGACGGGCGGTGCCGAGGGTCGCTGGCTGAAGCTTCCCGCTGACTCTCGGGATGTCGCGGCACAGGATGTGGCATCCGGTGCCGAGGACAATCCGACGGAAATCCGGCAAATCGCGCGCCCACAGGTCCCGCCCGGCTCGGTGGAGGTGGTGGACGTATGGAAGGAAACGACAATGCCACCGGCACCGCCCTCAACCACCACAGGGAGGATCAAAGCGGGGAAAAAGGGGACACCCGGGCAGCGACCTCCGTTCGTCGCGTTTCCGCCTCCGCCGGTGCTGGTCGGAGACGGTGGTCACCTGGTGTTTGGGAGTGCGGACGGAAGCCCTCCGGCTATGCAAATTCTTCCCACGGTGAACCCGAACCCGAGGAACGCGCAGACCGAGCAGCAACAGCGCCAATGGGAACGCGATCAGAGGAAACGCGATAATCAACAGCGGAAGCAATTAAAGAAAGGTGAGTGCCCCTGTCCAACGCGACCCTCGGCGGATGTTTGCCGAAGGTTTCACGTGCCTCATTCCGGCATAAAAGCAGATAAAAGCGTATTAGGAGTCAGTTTACGATGTTTGCGCAAGAAATCGTTCGCGGACGAACAAAGGGAATCGGATGTTTGGTGTGATAAGGCCATTAAGTACCAACGGCTTTGAAGTTTACATCTTTTTTTGTTTACTTACGGAATCATTCTCATACATTATTTAATAATTGTCCTTCATTGCGTTAAATATTTTATGCTTTTGTTGATACAGTAATAATTATAGGACATTTTATGATCATTCAAATGGAAAATTTAATAAATAATGAAAAGGAAAACAGTTAACATTAAAGAAACATTCACTATAATTTCAATTATGTGTACAATACGATAAGACTTAGATTGCATGAATAATTTGGTATAATAGTGTTAGACTTCATACTACTTACATTTATTAAAAAATTGAATGCTGCATTGCAATAGACAGGATACGACTCCTAATTAAATGGTTAAACAATGAAGAACTTTTAAACAACTTGCGTGCCCTATATACCGAACTGTATACAACAAGTAACACAAGATTACACGTTCTTCCAATTAATTGTAATCTCAACAAGTCTGCACTGATTTTTTATAACTAAAATTTTAGTTTTCTTATGATCATATTCGTAGCAGTTGTTATTCTTTTAAATGGCAGCTTTCTTTTTCTAGCAATAACCATCCTATAAGACACTTGTATCTCCATTTCATCTCGAGACAAAGAATAGGTGAACCAAACCATAATGAATCACAATTATTAGAGAAAAGCCCTCGAGAATCCTGTATTTTGTATACCTACAATGTTTCCCATAATATTTTGTAAATATCAGTCTTTCCCTAAAACCTGAGCAGATGTCAATTTAAAGGTTTTCGAACTGATTGTGAAAATCTGTCTTATGTTACGGTAAATTGGCCTTGTAGGCTTATCTATGTACATCTTATAAAATTAGAGGTGAACGCAAACATGAGTTCAGTTTTTAGTATAAAGCGATACCATAAAGAATACATAACAGAAGGACCTTCAACTTACGTAACGGAACCAACTGGGCAAATTATGTGGGGGATTTTCTCAATATCGCTTTTTAAACCCTGTTTCTTAGAAATCCGTTTTTATCCGAACGAAAAAACGTACGCAAAAACTAATCTCTAATCTGCGTTCCATATCTTCCCTCTCGTGCAGCAAACGGTCAGCGGAAAATGCCGGGCCCACCGCTGCCACCACCGCCTCCCAGCGTGACGGCGTCCAGCGCCAACACGGTTACCTTCCCGGCAGACGACCACAACGGCACGGAGACGGTGTCCGTGACGCGCGTCATCATCTCGGGCGACCTGTCCTGCATGAAGGACGACTTCATCCCGGCTCCGGTCGTTGCCAACGCTGACATCAAATATTTGCGGTAGGTTCAACCGTGTGTCACTGGAGGGGGTGGGTGAATTTGGTTGTGATTTTTCCTCCACGATAAGATCAAAAAGGGTGGACGGGCTGAGAACAGAAACCTTCCAGTGTGGCGGATCAAAGAAGTATTTCTTTGTTTTTCATCTCATTCATCTTCCACTTCTTCTATTTTCATGCTGTACGCGCGCTTCGATCGATCGATTTCCAGTAATGATCTGTACGGCCTGGAAAACTCCTTCCTGGAGGCGGAATACCACTGCCGGCTGGGTTACCGCCTCAGGACGAAGGATGGTGGCGGTGGTACGGACCAACCTCCGGTCACCTCGACCGGTGCCATCGCCAACGCCAACCTGGTCTGCCGCCGATTACGCTGGATCGGCAAACGGCCTGCCTGTGTGCGGATCAAGACGAGGCCGGCGGCGCAGGGGGGCAAAGAGGGCGGTTCCTGCGGAAAGGACCATCGGTGTCCGCAGGCCTGCCATCGGGTGCCGGTACCGGGCGAGGGTTCCCAGGCCAACGGTGGGTCGAACCGCACCACGGTCTGCTCCTGCTACAAAGGATTTAAAATGGTCAACCATCGGTGTGTAGGTGAGTGCATCCCGTTCCGCTTGGGTTGATGGAGAGGGTGAGGGGTTGACGTGTCCTTTTCGAGTCCTTTCTTATCCGTCCCCATTCGCTCGCTTTCTGCTGGGCAACACTTTTCAGCCAATCTGCAGCATCGTTGATTTTACGCTTCGCTTTGTTTGTGACGTCGGAAATAAACGATACGTAGAGCGAAGCTTACCGCCTTCCAATTTTTCCCCGCAAACAGGAAAACCAACGGAAGGTTAGCTGAATTTATGGTCCGCCTTCGGTACGCTCGTGCAAGTAATTAATCAGCGCTCCTAACGATGGTCGCCCCGAAAAACGGTCGGCAACGTCTCGCCGCTCATGAATGTCAACCTTCCCAAAGAGGGGGAGGCGCCAGGGATGGGGATTTCGGTTTTCCCAGAGAATTATTTGTGTTGTTTCGAGCTTCCATTTGTGGTGACCGGTTTTTCAAAGCTGGCGCACAAAAATCCCAGCTCCGTTTGAAACGGTGGTAACGCTCGCTTTCCCCCCCAGTGACCGGTTTCCCGGAAGGTCTCAACTCCTTTGGGATTGGTTTGTCCAATTTAAAGCGACCGTTCGTTAGCGCAGAGATTTTGGCTTTCCATTTTAGGAACAACTGAAAAAAAAAACATCATAGAAGAAGTACAAGAATAAAGCAAACTTCTTTCTTGTTATTCGGATCGCGTTGCTTTTTCGAAAAATTATTTATTGGCGCATTAAATTCAAAATTTTAATTGATCGCATTTTTTCCCCACGTTCCGCCGATCGTGTGGGATACGGACACAGTTTTCTTTCGATTATTGAAAATGGCGAGCGAAAAGGGGAGAGTAGCCATCGAACACAAAATGACAAAATGTCCTTGTGGTCGCTGGGTGGAAAATTCAATTACTGTAATGCATCGTATAGATTGGCCTCGAGGGAAAGAACAATTGAAAAATGTGTGATTGTGTGCGTGTATGTGTGAGGGTATGAGAAAAATTCGGATTGCACGATCTGAGCCTCTACTGGGTGTGTGTGTGTGTCGCCTTTGCCTGTGGAATGATTTATTCGCCAGCTGTGGCTACCCGTAGCTTTTGTGGTAATTAAAATTTCAACCCCATCCCGCTGACCACAACCGCACTTGCTTTTCTCTTTTTCCACCCAAGAAGGTCTTAGCAACCTTTTTTTTCTCGATTTAACTCTTAGCGAGAGTGTTTTTGCTTTCCCCGTGGTTATCTGTAGTTAGACTGCCTTACTCACAGTTAAACTTGGACCAAGAAAAAGTGGACCTACTGGTGTCCCCTAAAGCGCTCCACTTTCATGTTTGATGGAACGGTATTATTTACCGGACTGTTTTGGGTCGTTAGCGCGCGGTTCGGTTCGTCCCGCTATCGGAAGGTCTTGGACCAGGATCTGCCCACGTTACGGAACATTTCCGCCTGGTGGAGGTGGTGCGGAACGGCGACCAGCGATTTGTTGCTGGATCCGTTTCGATTCGACCCTTGTCTTAACGGTCACGGCGTGGGTTTTTTTGGTCCGTCGACAATGCTCTGTATTGACTTCATTCCATCTTGGGTGCTTGATTGGAGATAAATGTAAATGAAAAATACTCGTCACGGGGAATAATGAATTCGTACCCGTTTGAAGTTATGTTCATTTTATTATTGCGTATGGAAATAAAGTTGAATAAGCAAAAATATTATTGTATTTTAGGATATAACAACACTACTTTCATCATTCTATGAGTAAGCTTTATTTTTATTACAGATGATCGGTAGTTTTTGAGAAAATAGATAAAAAATTTAAGAAGGATTTAAATTCAAACATTTTCGAAGATGGTTATTATTCTGGGAAAGAAAAGAGCTTGATTGATATAATCATAACTTATTTGAAATATAACATCAAAGCCACTGTTTTTCTAGGAATCATTAAAATTGCAGGTTGTAGGTTTATGAGATCTCGGTAGAATGACAGTTTGGAGACCAGACTACAAGTCGCAATCGACAAACCATGCGCCTCCACCACCTAACAGTAACCAAATGCAATATCGCCGTTAACAAACCATAAGACGATAGTAACGCTAAGCAGTACTAGCAGACATCAAAGTGTCCACAAATGACCACCAGGGCAACGCGCAGGAGCACGTTGACAGAACGAAGCGTTGTGGCTCGTCCCACCTAAAAGCTTTTTATTGAAACCGTCAACTCCACTCACTGTTTACCGCAGGTCGGATCTCTTTCGGGCCGCGTCTCCAGAACAACCGCCGGACGTGCCTATAAAATGTATTCCCATCGCCGTAATGGAAGGGGAGGGAGGGGGGAGTATTCGGTTTCGTCGGTGGTCGTCGTCTAGGTTGGTTTCGTGAAACATGACGCATAAATAATTCAAGCGCTCGGGAAACGTCTCACTTACCATTTTGCGGTGTCGTCTGCCATCAGCATCAGTACGTTGGAACTTGTTTTTTTTACGGTTTACGGTTTTACCACACATCAGCCACCATTTTGTCGAGAGTTGATCTTTATTGGCCAGTCGATTTGTCGGTCTTCTAACCAGTAACGTTTCTTCAACGTAAATTTCGGGATCAATGACTAGTCACATAGGTTTCTGTGACCCAGGAACTTACTACTTACTTTCTGCTGGTCGTCAGATTTAGAGCATTAGATTTAATTTTATATGGAACTGAACAAATGTTATTCACATTAAAATATTAAAGTTCACTTGAAAAAAGTTTTATGCTCAGAATTTACGGATGAATAGTGAGCATCGGTGCAAATCTCATGAATAAAGCAATATTTAATCACTCACGTTGCATGCCCTGCTGTGGACAGGAGCTGTCAGATGCCCTCAAGTTATTAGCACCATATGCGACCTAAATTAATGATCCGCTTGGTCCTGTGGCCTCAAACTATCGTGGAAGACCATTGAAGGTTCGTCGCATCACTCGGACGCCGAAAGCTGCCGGTACCTAGACAGAGTGCTAAACAGCGCTCCGAACGGGAGAAAACCTGACTGGCGACGTCTTGATGAATGGTGGGAACCTGAGGGAAAAAAGTAAAAAAGCACACATACACACATACACACAAATCCTGGATCCATCCTATCAGCGCCAACTGCTGCAGGGCACTTGCAGTATATGCTGGCAAGGGAAGGCCGGGCAATATTCACACCGTAGCCACAAACGAGTGTGGCTAATCGTAAATCTCTGCACACCTCTTGGATCGCACCGACTATTCTCGTTGTCTCGAGAGCTACACGGACACTCTAGAGCCGTGCGGAAGTGTCCTAGAGAGCGCTAAGGCATCACTGACGGTGCGTCCCCACCTTGCGCTGCCCGTGTCCGCCAGGCCGGTCGGTGATAAATGACACTTCGACAGACTTGCTGACAATCGACCAAGAACTAAAACTGTCGATCGTCCTACGCCTTGCCTGCGAGATAGCCGGAGCGGCGATGTTCCATGACTTGAGTAATGAATTTTGAATATGCTGCCATTTTTCAGAATGGAATTGAATTTTCATAAATAACATCAGCTTCTGGCACCTAGGGCTCTTGACGATGGAGCACAAAATTATGTATGGGAACAGTGTGGAGACAATGGGAGAAGACGTAGTTTTGGCTGAAGAGACTCTTATATAGGACGATAGATATACTGATTCCGATCGCTCACCGTCCTAATGCGAAGCGTATTAGGTCGATAAATCTTAGGGGTTAAGAAAGCAATAAGTTCCTTTAAAAATAGTTTTTGCTATCAACTTCTAGGAACTTGCATATCGTCTGGTCTATAAGTAGAACAAAATCGCTCCAACAATATTGCAACTCCTAACTTTGAATTTTATAATATTTTTCAACACGACAGTAAACTCATCGTAAAAAACATCATCCTTGTAGCTAACTGAATTATCAGATTGGTTGATATTAAAGTTGATCACTTTAGTACGTTTGATAAGTAGATAACAAAATAATCAAATAGAAATTAGAATTTGGTTTTCTAAACTCATTGAATATGTTATATGTATGCTCGAGTTATACATAGATAAATAATTTGAAAGTTTGTATGCAGCAGGCAGAACATGCTCAATTTTGAGTTTTTGTGAAGTTTTGAGGTGTGGTAGGTTCATTACGCACCATTGTTTACTTTGGAAAATGTATGTATATTTTGAACCTGATTCCTCCATTTCGGCCTTTTTTTATAATGCGAGATGCAACTAATTTCGAGACAAATTCTTTTCGGTGCTTGATTTATAAACCCCGTTGTATGTCTTAAACGTTTTAAGACTTAATTGATAAATTTAAACAAAGTCTTGTTTAAAAAATTTCTAAAATTGCATTCACTTCTAAATAAACCGAACTTGAATTAAAATTTGGAAACCGTTTTAATGGACAACTTGAACGTCATATATTTAAAACATTTTAAATGAAAATTTAGAGTAATTCATTTAATCTGTTTTGGATTTCTCAAGAATTTTTGTATCTCAATCCAATCGAGTCTTCGAAAGAAACAAAAATTCATTATTTGAATTGATTGGAACCGATGCAATGGTCAACAAATGCATCAATTCATTGTT
This sequence comes from Anopheles coustani, assembly GCF_943734705.1. Lineage (NCBI taxonomy): Eukaryota > Metazoa > Arthropoda > Insecta > Diptera > Culicidae > Anopheles > Anopheles coustani. The sequence continues at coordinate 59,074,434 of NC_071289.1, forward strand.
TTTTTACCTGCATAATTCTCCTAAAAGTATCCGGATGTACTTTTTTGCTTTTCCAACTTTTGCCTATTAATATTCACTTTTCGTTTCCGTTGTCAAGGAGAGCAATTAAACAACCACTTCGTTATTCCATCGTGTTTTCCAGGCTCAGTGGTGTATAGTTTCCAACGCGATGTAAATGCCGTTTGTTCTCTCCCGACCCCTGTCATATGCTAACAGTGCATTTTATTTTTATTTTCATCTCTTTTCCCAAACCTTTTCCGACAGACATCAACGAGTGCAGCGAGTATGGGGACGACGTCTGCGAGTACGGCTGCTCCAACACGATCGGTTCGTTTACATGCAAATGCCCCCGAGGACTGCGAGTTACTGACAATAATAAATGCATGGGTAGGTTTTCCGTCTCCAGCAGCATCATCTCCCCGGCGAGGACCCTGTTGCCTAGCCTAGAAACTGGATATGCTTCGCTCACAAAGTGCAATTTGCAAAACGAGCCACGCCGGCTGGCATAGGTTAAGTTTATTGCGGACAAGCAAGACCGATGAAACTCAAAATAGATCGATAGTGTTTGGTTAAAGTTTGGATCCATCCTTTTCAATGTATCCTGCAAGAGAAAAACAAAAAAGTTTTTCGTTTCCGGTAGTGCATCTTTTGTATTTGCATCTCCTGGTAGCTAGCTGTTCCTTGGTGTTGCTATCGAAAGTATCGAGATGTACCGGTTGATTATTATTGATGAAACTATTGGCAATATAGGAAGTCTTAGGAATAAATTGGGACAAAAACGAGGCTACTGTTCAGGAATAATTACTATTGTCCAAAGAATTTAAATTGATTGTAAATTAGAATCGATCGCTCTTGTTTTTCAAACGATGTTTAAAGAGCCAATATTGGTACAGAATACATTGAAATCTTACCTCCCGTTTTATTCATACAATCCCAGAATTGGTTGACGTGGTAGGAATGCGCTTATGTAAAACATTGCCGACCCAAAGATTCGAATTCTCATAGGGCAGGGATCTGAAATCGGTACAAAACATTCTGGCTGACTATTCGAATGGGAGAAATGTTTCTCTTGTATTTAGGAAATTTAAGAAACAGATCCTTTCTCCTTTTTTTCTGAAGCCACAATGGTGCGCAAAACACAAAGCAAAGCCACCGCTTTTGGAAAGACGACGAAGAAACTTTTCTAGCGTGTTTCATGACGACACATTCTGCATGAGATGTTTTTTTCCGACAAAACGCTTTATTTTCATTTATTTACAACAATCGGGAGCAGCCGATGCTGTCTCGATTTTGCATCGACAGCATATCCTTTCGGCAACCGCTGAAATAATCCGTTCACGTTCGTTCCATGCAAAAAAAATCCTATTTGCGAACCTTTTATCCAGAATTATAGGCTTTTCATTGCGACTTTTAAGAACGTCGATTATGTGCATGAATTAATCCTTTTTTTCAGTAGGGACTAGCGCCGGGATTTAATCCAATTTGGTAGGAGAAAATTCCGATACTTTCGGCAGTCCAATGTTTTAATCCCACCAAATGACAGTTGCTGATAATCCCCACACGAGTTGTTCCCGGACGGGAGAAAGGAAGCGTTGAAAATGAAAAGGATTTATATTGCTTTGCGCTTGTGTGAATCGGGGATAAAATTGGTTCATGTTCAGCAACGATGGAGTGAAATTAAAGGTTAAGTCAATGGATGTTTATGACACAATTTAATTCGAAATATTCATATTTAAATTGAATTTAAAAAATGTTGTCCTATTTTTCAATTATCATGCCCTTTGGCTTGCTTGTTTCGAACGATAAAAATGAATGGAGGATTTTCTCGGTTACAATTCAGCTTCGGTGAACTAGTTAGCATGATTATCTAATAGTAGCTAAGACCTACTTCTGAGTTTCATCAAAATAGATTGACAATTATTTAATCCTCTACGCATTTCTAGCTTGCTGATGTGTAAATGCATCGATTTTTCCTCTATGAAAATGATTTTCCAGCCACGTTTAAAATATACCAACAAAAACTGCGTCAGATTTTACCCTCAAACGTTGGGTTGAGCGTGGAATTCATCCTTTCGCATTTGGTAACGATTTGCTTTAATCCTGACGCTTTCGCCAAACCCGGTGGCTGGACTTTGTGGGTGCAGCTCAACTCGATCATTCCCCAGACCAACCCAACTGCAGTGCATCCCCCCGGGTACGGCCACCCCGCTTCGCTCAATCCGTTCGGTGGCTTTTTGGTAGACCCGTAGCCCCGTTCGCCCGTTCGGTCCGCTGTTCCAACGCCAACGCGGAAGGAGCGAAGGCTTTAACCAATCGGATTCCGCCAATCACACCCACCGGGAAAGCCGCATCCAGCTCGAGCACCTCGGGATGGCCAGGGAAGCACCCGCTACTAGGATCGAAAAGTTTACGAACGAAACTGCACCATAAAAGTGTGGTGCTGTGGTTCGCTGCGCAAAAGATAAAAGTTTTCGATGGAAATGATCGCCCCCGTCCTCTCGAGCCTCTTCCGCCGGCGTCGGTGGTTTACCTCAGTCTGCCCCGTGAGTTGCATGAGACGGAATAGTTGTTTGGTCGTCTAATTGTTTGTACAACTGGGCTCATGGTTTTGTTGTTTTCTGTACATCCTGGTGGGCGTTGTCTGATAATCGATTCTGTTGTTGTTCTGAGCAACTGCTGGCTTTGTGTTGGACTGTCAGCTTGATTCGCTTTTGTTATCTGCGGGATGTTGTTGTGCAGGATAGTTATATTTCCGTCCGGTTTCGCTTCTGGGTGAAAGTTTATTCAATTCTCATGACAATTTAAACCTGAAGTTTGTTGGTTTATTTTTGAAAAAAAGCTTCACAATGTTCACTATCAAATGCCCTTCTAAACAGAAGTCCAATGTACAACTGGCTTCCACCCACTGAGCTTCCAACATGTTATCGTCCTGCATCCTTGCTGCCATTTTCCCAGTCAATTAACGGCCGAGCAGTAACCGTACATGCTACAAGGGCAAAAGGTTGCGTTACATTGTGATTGCGGTTCAATGAGCTGCAGCAACATGATCTCATGTTGTACATACCTTACTCAATCTGTTTGTGCGTTCTTTGCTAGTGTGTGCAGTGCAATAGCAACAGGGTGTCCTTCTTCAGGTCAAGTTGGCACACCCTGGACCCGAAACCGGAACGTCCAAACTTGCCCAGAGATTACTGGAGCTTGACCACGGTGAATGTCCTTCCGGAATTCAATCTCACTAATGATTATCTACAATCAGGAAGCGTTCTTCACACCCCCCAATCCTGCCCGTAATGAAAAACCAGTGTTGAGCGTGTCGGTAATGGTCTTCCCTCGAGGTTCTCACACGACATTTGACCACCATTTGCAAGTTTGTCTGCAGTTTATGCCTTTGCCAGAGTTGGCTTGCTGGAGATTGCAGTGCCCTTTTCCGGCGTCTAGTGACGTCGGTGTTTGCGGGTGTACTGTTGTCGTCCACTGGCAGTATGACGTTCAACATCCGTTGCCCTTACCAGCTTCGACCGGTGGTGCTGTAGTTTGTCGTTCTTCGGCACCGGAACACGATGACAGCTTGGTAAATGAGCTTCAGCGTAGGATCGTATTTGTTTGGGTTTTATCTTGTAAGTGGATTTGACTTTTTTCTATTAGACATAACTCAGATTAAGTGATGTCATTTAGTTGTGATTCCTATCGTTTGAAGTCCAGTAATAGAATACTTGTATCACACTGATTAGTGGTTGCAAATTTGACAATGGGTACCTTATCGTTATAAGATTTCAGTGACCCGTTGTTAAACAACATTTCATTCAAACGCTTCAACACAACCAATTTTTGTGCACAGTTACAAAACCTATCTGTGAAATGCTTGTGCTAGCTTCAATGACGATAATATCGATACATTCTTTTCTTTAAACGACTTTAAAAGACTTCAATAACCATGACAAACACAACGCTAACTTTCGTAGCCAAGCTTTGAAAAAATGTGGCTGGTAATCTTATTAAAAAAAACCTGTACTGGGTTTTTGGTTCTACTTCGCCACTTTGTTTCTAAAACTATATTTAAAATGCTAAACATTTAATCTCAAACGAAACCAAATAGGGATTTCCTGGGATAAAAATATGGAAAACTTTTTAGTTTTCAATGAACTTTGATAGAGATTGTTGATTTTATAAATTAATTTAGTTAATTAAGTATCAAATTAGTTACTTGTCATCAAATTGCTTGCTAAAAAAATCAAGCGTTTTTCAATTTCTTAAAAGTTCAATTTTTTATAGATCTGAAAAAACTTGATCTGTTGAACTTAATCTGCTTAAAACAAAATGCACTTGTGCTGTGGCAAAATGCACCATACCAGTAAAGAGGAAAAGTTCACCTTCACAGTGAGGCAGAATGTATTACTTCTCAAATAATCAATTTTCGATCATATAAAAGGACAAAATTTCCTGTAAGTTGTACCGAAAGTAAATAAAATCTAAGGGATCAATGTTTTTATTAATCAAAATTTGTATATTAAATGAAAAGATTTTTATATACAGTTTGAAACCTTTAAAATAACCAATGAACTAATCTTAAAGCTGGAGTTCTTACTAACAGATGCCGTTTATAAAACCAATAATTTTTGTTCTGTTGATTCTTTAACAGAGTGATTAGTACGGGTGCTGTTTTTGTATTGTTACTTCGCGTTTATGATGATGTATAGCTATCAAGCTCACACCGAAACCATTGTTTAGTTAAACTAGGTTAAAAGGCCCGGTTACACGGGCCCATTTTGATGAAGAATTTGCATTAAAATCTAGTAAAGTTTATGCGGTAGATTCGGTAAATAAAAAGGCTGTTTAACTCAAAGCCTCAGCCCGGTTTGAAGATTCAAGCTGTATCAATCTGTATGTGGAAAATTCTAATCCCGGTTATTCTGATAAGATATTGGCCCAATTGCTGGCTCATGCCATGACAATGGAATGTAAATCAATCCAATCACCAGGTTATAATTATTCTTTGAAACATTAGTCCTGAGTCTGAGGAATGCGTTGTACAGAGGTCGTAAAATTCTTAGCCCGGTTGGATGAGCCTATGTTTTGAAGAGAATTATTTATTTGAATCGAGTAAACTTAAATCCCAGGATAATTTTTCCATTAAAAGCCTTAGCCCGGTAAAAAAATCAGTCGCTCTAACAATTTGTGAGATACTATTTTATATCCCGGTTATTCTGATACGATATTGGCTAACTGGTTGGTTTATGACAAATTCAAATATCTCCTTAATTATAATTGTCGGTTTCGACTCGAAATCTACAACAGATTTTCGCTTTCCGCACTACAGGCCTGGTTATACGGGGTCATGTTTCATGTGTGATCTGCATTAAAATATACTAAAGTGAATGCAGTTGATTCAATAGATAAAACCCACTCTAAACCTGATCCCGGTTTGAAGAACCTTAGCTCAATAGGAAGAAACTACGTCTCATGGCTATCATGAGTTAAAAACATTGCCCGGTTTTAGTTTGTTACTGATTTGGGCTATTTAAAAAACGGTTTTTTTGGACACCAAATCACAAAAAAAGGTTGGGAATCGTCAATGGCCAATTAATTTGGTTTGGAAAAGGCGGGTAATTTGTGTGCAGCTGTGTTTTGTGTTTTGTGCATATGTTTTAACGTTTGTTACCTGTGTCCTACTTCGCATTGTAAAGGATTTTTTTATCGCTTTTATGTTTTACTTTCATTGTTTGCATTTTGATTTTTCTGAAACCATGTTAAAAGATACATTTCTGGTCTCTTGTAATCCTGAGACGCATATTCAATTGAACGCGGTTAATAATTTTCGTGATAGGAGCTGAGCAATTGTATTGTTTTCACTCTCCAATTTTTAAAACCGTTTCAATAAACCGGTTCCCCCTCACTCCAGGCTGGCAGGATTCCTCAGGTGAGATAGTTTCCTCAGTAAGCCGGTTGCTATAGTAACCCTCCATTTCTCCTAAAGAGGTCCTTTCATTTCCCCTTAAGTAATCTTTGGTTACTATAGCGATCCTTCGATTTCCCCTCAAGCGAGCCTGTTTCTAATGCGACCAATGCAATGCAACGGGATGCGCGTTAGGTGGGGTCCCATACAAAAGTAAGGTTTTGGATCACTTTTGGTGGGTTACTTTATCCAAGTAGTGGAGTAACCCTCAAAAACCTTACACTTACGATTATTTAATGGTTACTTTATCCAAGTAGTGGAGTAACCCTCAAAAACCTTACTTTTACGATTATTTAATATATAATTTGGAAGGTGACTAAAAATCAATAACAGAGAAGTAAGAGAACTGTCATCATATACATAGGTAATACTAACTTTTGTAGAGCATTTACAGTTTAAATATTTCATACATTTATTCAGTGAACATTTTAATTAGTCGAGTCGAATAGAAATGATTTTTATTTAATCTTTCTATGTATTCAGATATAACTGGTCCCATTAAGTTTTGCCCATTGTAGGGTTTTCTAAACAAGAAATACAAAACTTTTGGAAAACCTTGTTACGAAAATACTATTTTTTTCATTGAAATGTATATGAAAAAGATTTTGAAATCATATCATCAAAGTAAATTGTGAATATTTTCACAAACAACCACTAATTCCTTCATAAATGCATTCCGCAAAACTATTCGGGAGCGTTTCAACGAAAGGTAAAAAAAGTCGTTCTATTGCACCGAGTAAACAAATTTTCTCAAAACCAAGACCACAATCGTAAAGTACCGGATGGGAATGCTAGACGAGGAAAAAATCCATTCTAAATTCCTATTTTCCATTCACATGCTCATTGTTTCTATTGAAATTGCATTCAGCAACAGCTGCTGCAATTGCGGCTACCAAAAATGGCTCACCAACGTTGACGATAGGTTTCCTTGTTTGGCTTCAGGGGTTTCCCACAGAAAAACGGATCGCGAGGGAAGAAAAAATTCACTTCGGGCTTTTATTAACACTCAACCGGGCATTCACTCACACACAGCAATATTTGTGCCAGCATCCATCTGCGTTGGTGTTGTTTACTTCCCATTCAACAACTTTCGTTTCTTTCGGGAAAATTCCTAACCACTGAAAATATCGGAGCGATTTGTTTTTCGGAGCCCATTTCCACTCGTGCTGGATTTTCCTCCGAATGGTCTTTTTTCGGTTTCATGTATCCTGCCCATGCAGCAAAACACACTAGATGCAGGGTACCGTCGGAGAAGCAGAGTGAAAGATCAAGGGCAGCGCCTACATTGCACATGCGGAACACCTTCAGCCAGGCCAGTCGGTGTGAAGTCGAAGTTCATCATCACTTGATGGTGCCGCATTGATTCATATGCACCCGATGAATGTTTGCATCGGGCTCGATGGCGCCAACGGTTGTTGCCGGCATGCGTTGATTGCATTTTTGGCCACCCGGAATGAAATCCTTTCTGCCAACATCATCAGTGCGGGAGAGGTTTCCATCCGAAGCTTTCCTCGTTTTTTGTCGTGTGTCGTGTGGTGATGGTTGGCTTGCCGTACCGGTTGGGAAAAACAGTCGATTTCAAAAACCCTCCAACAGAACGGTCCGGCCACGAAGGATTGAGATTGAATAGGGAAATGTTTAGAAAAGCGTTCCTTTTTTGTCGTTTTCATCCTTAAAAAGCTGGCCGTGCATTTGCTTATCTGTTGGGTTTCGGTTTTCTTTCTTCCTTTGATCCCTACGGGAGGGGTAGGCAGCCTAGATGAGCGTGACTCATATCCGCTGGTGCCTTGCGTCGTAACAAATCAAATAGATTCGCTGCTCGTGGAGGGTTTAGTAACCGCATCGATTTCTCCATCGCCAATCAGAGAGAGCTTATCGATATCGGCTCTGAACGAAACTTTCATCCGGTTTTCCCTCGACAGACGTCAACGAGTGCCTGCTGCGGAACGGTCACGGGCCGTGCCAAGATACGTGCATCAACACGTGGAGCAGCTACCGGTGCACGTGCGACGGCCTGCCCGGCACTCGGCTCGCACCGGACGGTCACAGCTGCGAGGACATCGACGAGTGTACGGTCGGTAACGGTGGATGCTCACACACCTGCCTCAACACGCTCGGGCGCGCGTTCTGCGTCTGCCCCGAGGGCTACATGCTGGACGAGGACTGGAAGACGTGTGTGGATGTGGACGAGTGCGCCAACCAGCACTCGATACCGCGCGAACACCGTTGTCCGGGCCGGTGCGTTAATACGGTCGGATCGTTCCGGTGTGAGATGGGCGGGCAGGAAGCGGACAACCCCGAGGCGGACGGTGGACAGCTGCGGGAGGCTGACGGCGGTGAGGATGACCAATACGAACAGCCGGACTACGATTCGCTCTGCCCGACGGGATACCATTTCAACACGACGATGGGTGACTGCCAAGGTGAGTCGTGGCGCGAGATTAAAACCTACCATGAGATATAGGGCAGATTGCTGCTTCAAGTATTTTAGTAGTAGTAGTAGCAATAGTACACGTAGTAATAGGTATTTTGACTATAAATAATTTTACATATTACGTTTGCAATAACTAAGATTTAATTCATACTGGTAGCCTCGCAGTTGGGATCTTACCAGAATATTTTTTTCTAACTACTTTTTTCCAATTATTATTTGGTGGAAAATTAACCGATGGAAAAAACAGTCACAGTTCTTATTTTAGCAGCTTTTCTGCTGTATGAAAATAAGAAAGAACTGTGGACTAAAAGAAAAGAACGAGAGAAATAAAGCACCTAAAATAAACCCTCGACTGCGTGGGTTCGAATCCCAACCGAGACCGGACCCTCCCCTGTACGAGGGGACTGACTATTCACGTACACAAAGGGAATAAGTCTTGTAGGCCCCTAATGGGCATGCATGACCGAAGAAGTCGTTACGCCAAGTAACAAAATAAACCCTAAGAGACTAACACAAAAACTAAGCCCCATAAAATTGGTGCTATAATATTCAGTAACTTGTACATTTGGAGATTGAAGCTCCAACAAACAGGTGCTATGCGAATATGCGATGAGTTAAAGTACTATTACTAGTATACATATTTATTCGCCTATACTTGACACCATCTAATCTAACCCGGGCAAAATGCATCGGAATGTGGCGAAAAATACAACGTTTTGCTATAAATCCGTCAGGAGAAAAATTCAATGCTTATATGTCGGAGAGGCTTTCTCGATTCTACTGGTTTTGCTTTGGTGTCCCGTATTGAGGTTTTAGCGTCGTACTGAGGATGTGTAAATTTAAAAGTATTAACTGAATCTATGTTGGTTCAGTGTTTAATAACCATTTGGATACAAATGAGTCACACGAACTAGTATCACGTTCTTACATGCATTAGGATCATTATAACAGAAGGTAAGTCTAAGGCTAGATTAGTGTTAGGTTAGCTCTTGCCTAATGCATACATTTCAAATGAGAATAAAAACACATATTACACTACAACGTGAAAATATCTGAGTGACTATTTAGGATTAGAGAAAGGACTATTTTTTGTCTTAGCAGCCTTGCGGTTAAACCGTTCAGAAAAGAGTCAATGGGCGATAGTGCCAGTCATTGATAGAGCAAGTCGTTACACAAAATAAGAACTATCATTTGTAACATTTTCCATCTACCACTTGACCGCATCTTTTTGTGGTGATGGTTTTAATCTACCAATTATATTTTATCAGTTTCTGATTTAAATAATTAAGATTTCCGCTTGCATGTACAAACCACAACAGCTGCTCGAAACGCGACAAGAAAAAAAAAACAAATTCGCATTATTATTTTCATCACCCTGGCTCGCCTGACACATAGAAACAGTGTTGTAGCTCGTACAATGTAGAACGTCTTCTCTAATAAATTTTTCACACCGTTGCGTTTACAGACACCAATGAATGTAGCGTCGCGAACGGCGGATGTCAGCAACACTGTATCAACAGTGACGGAAGCCACTACTGCTCCTGCAAGTACGGCTTCAAACTGGACCTGGACAAGCGCTCCTGCCTGGGTAAGTACACCGAAGCGCCAACGTCACATGAGCTAGGACTACCGGAGTATCGACGCTCTTGTGCTTCCGTTAGTGCACATCAAACTACGATGTTCCATGCTGTGAGTGGGGCAAGAGGAGGTAACACTCAGAGACGCGGGTCTCACAGGGTGGTTCTTGTTCAAGTTTCTAGTACAAGCTTGCCGAGCACCCGAAGAGACAATAGAAAACCGGACAATGTGTAATGTGCGCCTCAAAGGAGGCAGGACTTGCTCGCAGTTGGAGCACACGGAAGAATTTATCATAGCATGTTCCGGCGAACCATGAGCCCCTCGAAACAACAATTCCGTCTTTGTGTTCGGTTCCTGCCGAGATGCTGCTTCCATTGTCGGACAACGGCGCTGGTTGCCCTCCGGGGGGTCCAGACTACACCGGGTTCGGCTCACGTACCCGGAACAATTATATTAACATTTATCATAATCTAATTACCGTTCGATAGCCAACCCATTGATTTATGGCGGCGTACGCTAATGGAAAACCCGTCACGCTTTCTCATCTCGCTACGGTGCGTCCTGTGTGGAAAATTCTCCCTCAAACCCATCGATAGCCACATTCAGCGTCGTGCCATTTTAGCATTCGGTGTGGAGTGTGAAACCTCGGGCCAGCTGAACCGAAATTTATCACCGAACCGTAAACGGAAATCTCACGCCACAACAAGCTCTTCAGTTCGGTTTGGCGACGGACCTTTGGGGTAGTGGAGAACGATATCTTAATCTTGCCCGTCGCACACGCATCGTCCCGTGGTTGAGTCTATGAAGTTTCCGCTTCCTAGTTCTAGATATCAAGATATGATTACTGGTCACTTCTTCCTGAAAGCTCTCCGCCCTCTTGCTCTAAGGAAGAAAAACGTCTCGGAAAGCAAAGGGCGCGCGGTCGTTCTCGGGATGATGATTTATTCCTCCCAAAGGTTTTCCGGGAGGATGAAAACACTTGAGGGTCCCCCCGGGGTCCTAGACTGCGGGATGGAAATGGGATAAAATATTACATCATTAAGAGGACTGTAGGGACGCTGAAGCGAAAGGACGTTCGGCAAAGTTAATAAACAGCACGAAACACGATTGTGTGACAATCTCCGAAGCGGGATTTTCCGGCCTGAGTATCTGTTGACAAATTAGTTTACAATCGTTGCCTAAGCACTCAGCCCGGGATGCAATTAGAAATCGTCCGCCGTATCACGATGCCAAATAATTTACAACCACTTCCGCCAGGTTGAGATGAATATTATTACGTTTCTAAATGGGGCCGACATTAGAAATTGAAAACACGTCCCCTTCAGCTTTTGCTTTCTCTAAATTGTTGATTAATTGTACTTTGGACCGTTAGCTATCATCCCACCCTCCCTCCGGCATGGTAAGGTTAGATTTGTCACCGGTCCAATCTTCATCATATCTGACCGTGACCATCCCTTCTCGAACACCGAGTTGACAAACGACGTCGTTAGAGTGTCGACAGAAAGGCGCTGAATAAAAACACCATAAAACGACCATGATTCGCTGGGCCATCCATTGTTGCTTTGTTCTTCTGGAAGACAATTTTAAACATCAACAATCTTCACTTGGTCCGAAAAAATAAAATGAAAACCGAAAGTCAGCGTCGACAGCCAGGAGGAAAGAAAAGCAATGAATGAAGTGTTTGCTTATCGAGAAATCATTCCTTCCATCAAACGGAACCCCGGGAAATGCCGGTGGAAAGGTAAAGCGGTAAGCATGAAAATCGCTCCATTCCAGTCCGTTAGGCAAAAGATACCCAATCCGGAGCGGAGGCGATAAATGGAAATGGGAAATCAAAATCAATTCAAATTGAAAAACCGACCGGTAAGAGGGCGAATCATAAATAAGTTCGATCAGCGTCGCTAAAGTTCGTGACATTACGGCGAATGAGAGCAATTTTTTGTGTGCTTTCGAATTATGGCCAGTAAAATTTGAAGGCTTTAACAATTGATGGTGAAAATCGAGTCGAATTAAAAATGGTGCGCTAAGTCGGCACAGTTGGAGTTTAGTGAAAGCAAATATTTTCCCGTTGGATTGCATCGGTCCCAATCGGCCGCTGGGCATAATGAAATGGAAAGTTAATTTGCGATTTGAAATTAATTGAATTGTTTAAATTGCACCTTTCGGAAAAGCCCGCGTCGCTAATGGTTGTGGTAAGTTGGCCAAGCCTTCGCGTTTGCTGAAGCGAAGCAAGTTTACACGAAACTGTCCTCCACAGATTCTCGGAAAGGTTCTGTTTGACAAGGAAAGTTTGCGTCAGTGACAAAGGACACTAAATGGCGGTGAAATGCTGTCCAAGCTCGTCTTAATTTGGCCCATTCACTCCATTTCTTACTCGCGATGCAAATGTTACACCAGAAAAGAGGTTCCCAAAAGAAAAACGAACGAACCGGCCACGATCGCGAGGTTGTTTGCATTGTGTCCGTTTCGTTTGGCGAGGGTTTTGACGAAATCAAGGACCCCGGCGGCGCCACGGCTCATTAGGCAAATATTCCAAAATTTTCCGTCAGCAGTAATTACGCTCCCAGTGTCGGCCCTTCCCTCGCCGCTCCTTTGAAGTGGCGCGGAAGGAATCGTTTTGTGGTCGCGCCCTGTGTCGCTGAAATTCTCGCATAATTGCTCACGCAAAACACACACAAACACACACACCGACCAGAGTGCCGACAAGCCGGGTGGGCAGAAATGTTCCAAAAATACCAATCCCGCATGCTGGAAAATTCACCTCCCTCAAGCGAATGGGAAAATGGGAAGAGGCCGAAAAGCCAATCGGATCGGAGCGTGGATCGGGGCCGGAGGTGGATTCGATGAATGGAATGAATTAAACAACTTTTCCCAGCGAAGGCAAAGTGGGGCGCGGGGAGTAGTGGAGCGGTTGAAAGTGAAGAAGAGAATGGGCAAATTAAAAAATCCTTGTGACGTGAGCCGCAAGTCGGATCGCAAGTCAGCGCGAACGTCGTACGGTGTAAGCGTAAAATTAATGAACGATAATGAATGGAATTTTGATTAAAAATGCAAATTTTAACGCCATAGCTGCGGAACGCTCAATTTTTTTTAGTACGGAAAGTAAGGAATACTGGACCGTCCAGTATGGCCGGAATTCCATCGATTGATTTTTTTAAAGCAAATATTTCTTCATTCTCTCGGTCGAATCCCTTTCGGTTTAAATCATTTCGTGTCTTAGTACTAAGAAAATGTATCAAATTTTGTAACGCTTCAAAAATTTAAAGCTAAGTGGAGCTTTTCTTTACTAAACATTTATTTACCTTCACTACAACAAAATTCCTGTCGAACAACGAACTCCTAGAACGAGGGAATAAGATGCCGCTCCAACTCTCATAAACTCCACTCGCGCTCGATGATGGTTTCGATGACAACCGGGCGGACGATCGTAAAAGGACTTTCGACGGGACTAAGCAGGCGAACCGAACAGAGCAACCGGCTCGAAGTCTAAATAGCGTATAATTAGACCTGGCCCAAAGTTCTCCGGTGTCCAGGCCCGGCAGTGACCGGAGCTGGAGTTTTCGGAATCAGGATCCGGTTTCCACGGACGACGGTGTCGGAGCAAAGTTCCAATAACTTTCGACGGGCGAGCATTGCCAGTCGCCGGATCTCCCGAGCCGATCGTCACCACCGAAGGTGTCGGTGAAGTATTTTAATTAAGTTCACTACGGAATAAATTACGACCGCTTTTGCATACCACCACAGGGCCCTTCCCCAAACAACCCTATGCCAAGGATTGCATGCTGTATTCTGCTCAAACAGGTGGCACACCGGAAAATGAACGGGATGGAAAATGCGAGCCAATGCTCGGGGTGGAACTTTAATGAAGTAATATTTCATCGACCGAAAACGTGGGCTGCTAGTCTCAATTCCAGGTGTCGGAATGGGCAAACGCATAGTTGGGTTTTATTCTTATCACTCTTTTTAATTTCACTTAAAAAGATTATTAGCATCAACTGGATGCTTTTTTATCGATTCGTTGTGATTGAATACATCAAAATTTTTATATAAAAAAAGAAATAATTGTTACACTCAGATGCGAATACAATGTTCTAGAGGCAGGTACAGTTGTAGGCCACAAAAAACATACATTACACTCAAGATTCAACTTTATTTTTCCAAATTTTAAAAAATTTCAACTACGCTACAAACTAAAATTTTCCTCAAGATTATCCCAAGTTTTAAATGCCAAAAGCCTTATTTTCAAAACCATACTTCATGCGAAACCATCTTTGTGAACTTTCCATGAGAATCATTTTCTACGAATAGTATTTTCTATGAACAAAATTGATGAGTAATTTAGTTATAGTATGCTATGATGTGGTAGCAGGCTAGGATACAGGATAGCATACTATATGTATAAAAACGGACTGAGGTTCAGATACAGCAATTCGAATTCAGAAGCTTAAGTAGTTGGAGTTTATAATAAATAACCCACGAACATATCAAATTCTAATTAGATATTGAATCTCTTATAACCCAAAAAATTGTTTTGAGAGAAAAGCATTAGATGTTGGAAATGTGCAGGGCATTACTTTTGCTAATCCATAATCCATTCATAATGTCCATTATCTTAAAACTTTTTTGAGAATTTTCCTTCTCTGTAAAATAAGCTTTACACTGTTTTATATTTTGAATTAAAAAAACCACCAAAAATATGTCATTTGGAGACCTTTTCTACAAATCAAAGCACAATTCAAAAAGGACGGGGCCCTTGATAACTCGGGGCCCCAAGCAACTGCTTAGTTTGCTTACTCTATGATCCCCCTCTGGTTACACTGCACACATTCATCATTGATAAATTCCATTTCAAAGCTTAACAAGTAAGAGTAATCGAATGACTTCCTCGTTGAGACACAATTTTCAATCAATCTTCCTTGCGATCCACAAATGTCCATTTTCTGAGTGGTTTTACTCCGTTCTCTGGCGCATGATGCGAATTCATATGGCCACATTCCGCAAGTTTGGCCTAGAATAAATTCAACATTTTCCTTCGATTGCAGACGCCTTCACAAAAATATCGGCCGCCTAAATTGTCTTCGGCTACACCTTCTTCTACCTTTCTTTGATGTTTTTTCATCGATTCACGGCTGATATGGCTGAAATTTGGTTTCGCTATGAAAAAGGCGTGTTTTCCAGGCCACAGTTTGTTCACTTTCTTGATCCCCCGAGTTCGATACAATTTCGTCTCGCTGTTTTTCTAATAAAGTCTTACCGCACAGCGAAGCGTGTTCAGCGTGGTTTTTCATTCTGCGCAGGTGTTGCACATCCTAGGAAACCCCCCGGTTGGATGATTTTTCATTAGGTATTCATCGCCGCTAGTCCCTTTTGGCGCACGGCACAACACAGAGAGCAGCAGAAGTCAATCTTGCCTTCGCAAGGTTTGGTTCGGATCTTACCAGAAGACTAAAGACGCAAAGACGGTTCTGTGCCAGCGTCGTCAATCCGTTGCAATGCGGATGGTTTAATTGAGGACTGGTTTTGTCTCCGTTTCGGTGACTTTTCGCGTTCGATACTTCTTCAAACCTATCGTTCTTTTTAAGCATTTTCTATGCATTTTTACTCACACTTTCTTTCCCTCCTTCCCTCACAGTGCTGAATGATTCTCTGAAGCTTGCGGATGTAGCTTGTCCGCCACTGTTCCCGCCCCGCCACGGTTACCTCGAGTGCAGCCGACCGATCGACGAGATTGCGGACGGCCCGAGCGGCGGCAGCCTCAAAATTACCAACCGGCCCGGCAGCCAGTGCATCCTGAAGTGCCCGACCGGGTACCGGCCCGAGGGCAAGTTCTCGAAAATCTGCGGCACCACGGGCGAATGGATTGGCGATGACAATGGCACCTGCATACGTAAGTACCCTGGTCGCTAGTGCTTGGGATGAGGGGGTGGAAAGCGCCCTACATACGTGTTTGTGGGATACGCTGTTTTTTCTCATTTTCACACCGTACCCTTTTTCCGAATACAATGTCCGCATTCGGGTAGAATCCGCTGGCAACCATGTTGCAGCATAATGGCATGATAATTAGGCAGAATTATTTCAGCTCCGACGGACACTGATTGAACGATGTTGTTTTCTTTTTGGAAAAGTTTCAGTTCCGCGTGGCGTATTCATGCGAATGGAAGCGATGAAGAGATGCGCGAACCGTAACGTCAGTTTAATTGTTTGATGACAGTTTAAATTTGCGGAGCTATTGTGCGAATATGATGGACACTTTTTGGTGACCTACATATTTTACTAGATGTTCTTATCGTTTCCTGTCACCACTTGAAGGGAGCAATTTAGACAATAATTTCATTCATTAAGTCAATTATAAATTAAGTTTTGATCATGTCGATATTTTGTATGTCAGCTTAGTGCTCGCAAAAGCTGTATTTGCGACTCTTAAAATCAATTTTATATAAATTCAACAAGTTTGGTTTATCTGAAAAAAGGTTTTTGAAAATGATGAAACATTTTTGTACATGTTCAATAAAATTCACAAAATTTTAAGCGATCGAAATTTGATGATGATTGTATAATATTGATGAGTGATGATTGTATAATACCAATAGAAACCCCTTATCAAATGAACGAACACCGTTAAAACCAAGAATACATATTAACAAATTATCGATACTTAAAACTAAGCCAAATGTGATCGGCTAGCATTGTTTTGTATCATTTGTGTTTCGCTGTTCACCTGTTGATTATGTCACGTACTGGACGTCTCCATCTAATAGCGTTTCTTTATAAACGAGAAATGTGAGATGAATAAAATAAATGTTTGTTATTTCGTTTGATTTTGTCAAATTTTATTTTTTATTCTTTATTCTCCAAGAATATGACCATAACAAATGGTATTTAAAGCTCCTGCGGACATTTACTATCGTCAGTATAAATGGTCAACTATTTAAAATTGCTGATGTATGAACACTTCGAATGTTTGCATAATATGGACCAAGTGGAGCAGAACCTGCGAGACATCGGATGCGACCGGGGTTGGAGGGCTGCAGCCATGGACCGAGCTACCTGGAGAACGATTGGTGACCAGGCCATGTCAGCACGACGTGCTCAACTGCGAGCGGGGGGAGATTGAAGAAGAAGAAGAAGAATATAGCAAAGAAATTCATTATCAATTTGTCTTATCTTATCGAGTGTTAATACCTCATACAAATATTATGTATTTACAGTATACTATCTTGGTGAATCTTTAAGCTACCATATTTGTATTCTGCAATTAACTTTGGAACCAGTTAAATTATTTTTATCAAAATGAAACTAATTAATGAAAACTGATCTCCCGCTCATATTTAAATTTATTTTATCATACAAATTGTTCAAGATTAAAATGGAACCCGGCATAACTTTTCCATTTTTTCCTTTAATAGTCACTTTGAGACATTTGTCTCACGCTGTATATTTTTAAAAGTCACGTATCATGAAATCTGAAAAGATAACCTTAGAGCTATAAGCTTGTTCTTCGAAAATCATTGACTTAGTAAATTTTATACGCACATGGTGTTAATCCTGTTCATATTCCCTACAGGCTATCCACAGCCGAAGCTAATCTGCCCGACGAGCGTCAACGTGGAGCTGCACGAGAACGAAACCGAAAGCACGACGGTTCACTTGAGGCGACCCGAAACGGACGTCAGCTGGGAGCGAGATATTTTGGCGGAACCGTACTGGGCGAAGAAGGACAGTTTCCCATTGCCCCTCGGCAGCCTCAATGTCACCTTTTCGGCTAGGCATCCCGTCTCGAAGCTGCGAACCGATTGCACGTTCCTCGTCAACGTTTTGCGTAAGTCAAGAAGTGTTTCTTTCTTTTGCTTTGGTTTTAGATGATTTTAATATTTCTCTTGAGGTTGCCTTTTGTCTTGTCTCTCCAGCTGGTTCTCCTCCACGGGTAGATTTTTGTCCCGACACGCAGGTCTACACGATCGAGGGCCGACATCAGAGCGTGAAGGCGACGTGGGAGGAGCCCGTCTTCTCCGATAATGTCGGTGTAGTCACGATCACCAAATCCAATGTAAGTCACTCAAAAATTACTCCCTTTAAATTCTTAAATTAAGATACACAAAACAAAGAAGATCGTTGAATCGAGGGTCTAAAACAATCATCCTTGTTTTGTTGTTGTCATCCATCATAATTCATATAGAGTCCCGGAACGGACTTCGGTGCCGGCAGCCATCTGATCACGTACGAAGCGCACGACGAGGCTCAATGGAAGAGCAAGTGCGTCTTCAAGATCGTCGTGAACCTGAACCCTCAACAGCAACAGCAACAGCAACAACAGCAGCAACAACAGCAGCAAAGTGGTGGCCAACAGTCGCACTTTCAGCTTCCGATACTGTACAATCGGTTCTACTTCTAAGGTGAGTCCGCGTTCGGCGAAAGGGCCAACGAATGATTCCTTCCACACACACGCACACAGCGACAGGAGAGGAATGCAACCGGAGCGCTTGCATATCGCTCGATCGGGGTTCGAAGCCAAATGTGACTGGCAACACCGGTTTTGCATCGGCACACAGCACCGATGCTAGGAGGCAAACGTGGAAAACAATAAGAAGATTTTAGATTTTAATGACTTAGGGCGTGAAAAGACGAAAACAGAACCAGATGTAGCGTGCAGCTTGTGTGGTAGAGGAAAGTAGGACTTTTCCGGGGAGCTTTGGCTTAATGGGAAAAAAGAAACCGGGTGGCACATTGGATCCCTCTTTCTTGGATGCTTTTTTTTGTCATCCCCTTCCATAGGGGTGATGAGAGAATATACATATACACTTATATCAACACGTACATATACAAAGGAAGCGTAAGCAGATGGGAAGGAGTTGAACTGCACCAACAGTTGGTGAGATTTTCATTAGGAGGTGGAACTCGAGGCAGTTCTTTGAAAACGAGATGAATGGCAAACAAAAGATGAACAGACACATCAGACAACCCGGCAAAACCGATAAAGATCGGTGATGATATTGTAAATAATCTCATTGGCAAGCGCCAACGGAAACATACTCCGTTTGGAGTGATAATGGAAAAGGGAAAGGATAAGAAAAACGTAAAAACAATAAGATATGGAGTAAATTAAGTGTAAGTATTTCAAAATGCAACAAAAAAAAACAGAAAACACATACACAAATAAGAGGAAAGAACCGAGCAAAGTGACATATTTTCTGACCCGTAACGCGTAAGCTCTAGAGCAGACTAGAAAAGGTGGTTTTAATTTGCCAATGCAGTAAATGAGCAACTTGAACCAAACGTAGAAATATTGTATTCAAATCCCTCCCCCCTCCCCCTCATCCCCTCCCACGATCCTCTTCCCTAGCGGTAAAGCTTGCATTTGTAGGGTGCAGCTTTTGCGGTTTGCGGTTCTGAATGTACAATAGAGGTGAGCATTTCTTCCCAAAAACATTCCCAATCCCCGGAAGCCACCTTCGGAACTGAGTCCTTCATTCGGATGGCCGATGGATGGCCTTTTCCGTTGGGATCGTGGTTGCAGTTTGGCGATACGAACCCGATGGTCAACCAATAAAGAGTAGAAGCAAATGAGCTGCAACCGAAGGTTCTGAAGAAGGCATTCAAATCAATATCAATAAAGGTGAAACCATTTCAGAGAAAAACGGAGTGATTGTTTTACCGGAGTCCATCCGAAAAAAGAAGGTCGGTTTTATCGATATCGATCGTTTTGTTTTATTTTTTCCATTATCCACGGTCGAGCCTATAAAGGTTGAATAGTTTTGAAATTGTTTTTTTCCTTTCTTTTGAAGCACGCAGTTTACAAATGTCCTATCTAATCGCTTTTGTTTTTTCAATCCACAGCTTTGTTATAGTGTTATGATGGGTTTGCAAATGCATCTTATCGATTTGTTTGAGTTTTTGTTTGTTAATGCTAGTTCGAGGTAGTTGATTCGTTGTATCGAGTACATTATTCCATTCGGAAAAAAAAATCGCTTTTCTGAGGGATTGATCATAAACTATGATGTGTGTTTAAATTATAGCAAAATTGAAAAGCAAATCATACGAAGGGGTCATTTTGTGTTACGTTAAAACCGCTAGCAGATTGTGTTTTCGTTTTCTGTTTGTTAGTGTGAAGGTTCCCCATTCTTGCACACACTCACAAAGACCTACAAACACACGAATGATGATATTTTCCATCTATCCTCGAATTCAGTTTCCTCCCGACGAGCAAGGTTCAAGTTCAAACCCCGTCCCGTCCTGGGTACGATGCTTCATGGTTGATCCTGCTCCTTCGCCTGGACCGTTCCGTTGGAGCGCACTTCAGAATGTGCTCGGCTGCGTTTTCTCAACAATCGCCTCGGATGCTGCTGATGATGATACTGATGCTGACGATAGTGGGTCACGCTCGCTTGTGTCACTGGATACGCGGGCCGGTGCGGCTGATGGGGTGACGGCATCGGTGTAACATTTCCGAAAGTGGCTAGCGACGGTGGCCTCAAGGAGCCGGCCGAGGGCCCGGTCGAGAGTTTGTCCCACGAGGAGTAGTAGCGTAGCAGGTTATCTGAAGGAGAAGAAAAAAACCGATCGGTCAAGAGGGACTAACATGCGAGAAAATAGCTTCCATTTGGGGGAGATAACCTTGAAGCTTTACGCTAACGTGCTTAAGAGGTCCTCTTATTATACGATCAAGAATATGTCACCCTATCAACCCACCGAATCGCTAGTAGATAATCATCCTTCGTGTTAGCGCTAGCTTGACATAATTAATGTGTTGATAGCTAGTCCAATGTCATCGCCCAGAAGGACATTTATTGATTATTTATTGCATATCAAAGGGTACATGGATCTTTTTTCTAACCATCCCTCTGATGGGTTTTCTTTCGAAAACAAAAATTACTCACTGTATCGCTGATGCTGGCGTTCAATTTGGGCCGGACTGGCGTCCGGAGACGCCTCCAGGTGCTGCAAGTGCTGAGCGAGCATCCGTTGTTGATGGCGCAACCTAGCGAGCTTCTGCTGGATGCGAATGTTCTTCACCACACAGCCTTGCGGTACGTGCAACTGGTATGTTGGAGGATGGATAACGTGTAAGAAAAATTAATTAGATGGGAATTAGAGTAACTTCGAATGAGCCTATCAAGTGACTTTAAACAGGAACTAAGTTGAAGCATTTTTTGCAGTTTTTGATGAAAAGCTGAAATCATTTAAAGCGACAATGGTTTCTGCTTGTTATTTGCAAATTGTTTCTTTAAAATATACTTACCTTAAACTCACAATAGTTGAAGTTTCAAACACATGCGAATCCAATGGTAAAAATTCTTGTAAACCGCACTCACCTTAAATTTGCACCATTTGTTTAGTGTTACATAAAAGCGTTACTGTTTGCAATTGTTGCCTCGAGCTTAGTGTTAAAGATGCATTTTATAAAAGTATTGAAATGCAAGCCGCATGTTGCCGATATTATTAAAAGTTATATCACAGATGAGAATGTTTGCCTGATTTGAAACTTCACAAAACCTAACAAACAAAACCCTATCAATTGATCACAACGCAAACATAGAGTATTTTTCTTCGCATAAACGACCGTCTTCGGTAATGACTGCCTCATTAAGAGCTTACTAGACGTTTTTTCTTTTGTGTACGTGCATAGTCTGACCTCTGGTATAGTAAAGGAGGGTCCGGTCTCGGTTGGGATTCGAACCCATGCCTCGGCTATCGCGGACCCCGTTGACCTGTTCCACCCATACTTTTTTTCATTCGTAAAATTTGCATTTTCACACATAATTCTTGACTGAGAAAATATCTCCACAAAGCAATTATAAACTGTGTTATTTTTCATAACGATAAAATTTATGCTTCTACATACAACTAGTTATTTTGGAGTTAATTTTTTGTAGTGTTTAATGAATGCGTTGTGTTCTTGAAAGTAATAACTTGTTTTTGAAAATGTAGCAAACTTGCTGCTTTTTTGCAGCCTGCCGAAACAATTTGGCGAAAGTGTGTAAGAAAAGCAAACAAATAATATAGTTTTGAACACCGTTGGTCCAGATGCTTTTAAAATCAACTACATGTAAATAAAATAAAATTGAATAAAGAGTTTTCTACAGAAAAAGTTGATCACAACCAATGAAACTGTGGAATCTGTTTTGTTAGAAGTCATTGTGATAACATTGTTTATGATTAAAAAAACATCACTGATGAAAATAACCACATTTTTCCATAATTAAAACCGAAAGTTACATTGAAATGCAATTGAAAGCAATATCTATTAATCCAAAAACAGAAGAACGTCGCAGTTAAAATGGAAAAATTAATACTCACATCGAGGGACAATAGCTTTCGCTAATTTTCCTCGCTTCCGAATCACGCCGAGCAGTGAAAATAATTAAACTGCCCCATCGAAAAGCGTCGTGAAAGTTTTCCTTCTGCAGCACAACACCACAACGGTTGCACGGATACTCGTAAATTCCGTAGAAACCGTAGCGATCGACTGTCTAGCCCATCGTTGGAGTAACTTTGGAAACGACAGCCCGAAAGTCAAATAAAGTGCATCGAACCGTCGCACCGATTAGAAAGCCATTCATCGAACGTGCCCCCCACACCCCCTCCCTTTGGTCAACGGAATGGAACCGACCGGTACAATATCGGGAAGTAGAGCGAAAAACAAGAAGAAATTAACTGCGTATAAAACCGAAAATCAACAGGACGACCAACCGGTTCGATGGGGTTTGCCGATGGACAGGAAAGCTTTCGCACGAGCTAGTTCCGCCCGGTACCTGAAGGATCTGAAGTTTCGCTTTCTAGTTGACTCCACTAGAGAGGTGGAAAATTGGGCGGTGGGTGAGGGAGCGGGGAAGGAAGGTGGCGTTGGTCAAACCCGTCCAAACACGAACGCTGCGCTGCCGAAGCGGACGCAGGTGATTGCGAGTGTGGGAATGCGGTTTTCCATGCGCCGATCACGACCCAAGTGTTGTTTATTCGCCTGTAAACCACAAATAATGTTTACAGAACACACTTCAGCGCCCGGTCTCACGTTCCCCGGGTGGGGGGGAAAAGAGAAGGCCGGTGGTTGGGGAGGCGGTTTGGTTGGGTCACGTGGTTGGTTTCCGTGCCATTCCCAAATGAGGTTTGGGTTTCGCTGCGGAAACGAGACTCCGGTCGGAAATTTAGAACCCATGAGAGTGAGGAAGCGATTATAGACGATTTGTGTTTTGTTTTGTTTTAACATACTCGCTCAAACATTCATGCGTCCAACGTTACCCAACCCGCAGGCCCACAGCTGGTTGCTAATCAATGCAATAATTCATCGACGGTTCCGCAAGCCGCACGAATCGTTCGCAACGCAAACAACGCACCGAAAACCGCCAATTATGTGCAACATTTCCACACGCGCATTCTGGCCTCAAGCCTGATTTTCCCGACCGTGAGGATCGATACACACGGATGCAGGAAAAAAAAGAACAGAATAACTCCGCACTCCCAAAAAACCACAAATGAAACCGCGTGCACGTGGAAAAGTCGGGAAGTCACGGCAACAACACCACCTACCAGCGTGCGAGAGGAAAACGGAAAACAGTCGGGTAGGAGCGGGAAAATCCCACACCAATGGCTGTAGTTTTTCTCGCTAAAGCTTGCGGGAGTTCATGTTGACTCCGCAGAGAGCGAGAAGACTACTGTAAAGTGACGTTTTTGTGTGCATTTCTCGCGCCAACATTGATTAACTTTAGTCGAATGAAACCTTTATGAGAATTCCACAGATCAAAATAACCCAAAACCCAAGTTTTTGCCTGGGATTTCCATGGAAAGCATTATCCCGAATTGAATTGAATTTGAATATTTCTAACCGGTTACTGCACATTTTCAATGAACCCAACACGTCAGAGCCATAAGAAGCCACACAAACTCGGGTAGCCCATACATTTTGTATGGTTGGATGGTTGATGGTTGTTGATGTGATGATGGTTGTTGATGTGAAGGATGAAAGTTTTTGGAACCTCAAATTAATATACTTAATGAATTTTTAAAATTATGAAAAATAAACGAAATTTTGGAAAACATCCGCAAGCATCTTTACTGAACATTTCAAATCGATCCGACATCTCAATAAAAACATATTTAGTCTGAACATTTACGTTGGTAACTTTGGTTGAACGGGTGAAGTATACCTTTAATTTAAAGCATTCCTTCCGTGCGAAGCGATTTCCCAGAAGATCGATGCAAAAACTGACGCACGGCAAGGTGAGACAGTTGATGTTAATTAAATGTCATGCCTTCGGCTACGTTGATCTGATGGCTCGTGCTGTCACCGTGCGGGCGCGTGGGACGTGATCGATTTTTGTGGTTTTTTCACGTCGCGAATTTTAATGTATTGATCAATCAAACCGGGTTTTATTTCCCGCGATGACTGGCGGTTGGATCATTAATCATTATTGTGCCTTTCGTGCTTGTCTGGCAGGTTTTTTTCGAGCTAATTTAAAAAACTTATAATAGAATTATACACCTGTTGATTGAAATAGAAACTTGATATGTTTTAATTATTACAATTAATATGCGCTTGGCAGTTTGGAATTGGCACACACAAAAACCCATTCGCACATATTTAACATGTTTCAACCTCAATACCTAGCTTTGACAGTTCGCTTTAAATTATTCCCTTTTACAGTCCTTAACTTAACTTTTTTTTTCTTTTTTAAGGGATTCATTGAAATTTCTGTTTTGTACGTTCAATAATCGAAAACACAGCCAAACTAAACGCATCATTCAAAGTGTTTTGCTTTAAATCTTCGAATCTTTTTTAATCAATTATTTCACGACCGCATGACGAGTTGTCTTTATAAATGAATACAGTCTAAAACATACTTGTAGCTTTTCAACAGCAGCCTACAGTAAATATCAACAAAAAAAATTCTTTTCTGTCTCTTAAATAAATAATGCAGAATAATTGCACTCCGTTTGCTTGCAATAAGAAAAAAAGGGATTAACACAATAGAAAAATCCACCAAAGTTTATCTTTATGGATCACTTAGAAATTTTAATTAATAAATACATGTCGCTCGACCATCACGTTCAAATCCAACGAACCGAATATTATAACGCTGCTCAATTTTCAATTGTAAATCACCGGACAAGTAAAGTGATAAACACCTCCTTCCACAGTTTCACCCCCAAGGACATGTTCCGACTCGGAAAAGTCACACAAAGAATGAGGAAGAGTTTTGGTTCGAAGGGCGAATAAAAACGTGACAACTACAACCGTTTGCTCGTTTTACTACCACTCCGGGTACGTGTTCGAGCAAGAAAGCAACCGAGAGGGTGTGCCTTTGGCAGACTGAAATCGAAAGGAAAAACAAAATGAAAAACAACACCGGACAAAACGTGTCGAAATGCTGCAAAGTGCGAGATACGATGCAAAGTCGCGCAACTGCCACCATATAACTTTCCACCCCATTCCTCCCGCTACTTCGTCAGGACACGGGACTTTGTCCGGGTGTAGGAAGCAAATATAAAACCAGACGAAGCCATGAAAAAACTTCAACACTACACCAAGAAAATAGTCAAGTGAACGAGAACAGCAAGAAGCACATACACACACACACAAAATAACAAACAAATGAACAAACACACGCAGAACAAAAATAAAGTTTATCTCGAACCGGGCAAGATCGGGCAAGCAGAAAACATAAATAACATCAGCAGCACGCAAACACCAAGGTGAAGACCGCCACGATCGGTGGGTTTTGGTGGGAAAGTTGGGAAACTTTGCGCACTTCTGGTGTAAGATTGAAAAACGTGGCCGGGAAAAAGTTTTCCGCGAGCTGGTTGGCTTACGTTCGTCGTGTTATTTTGTTTTTTTCTTTTTCGTTTGTGCCCGTCTTATCATCGGTATGTTACTCTCAACGCTTTTCCACGCCATCTGCTGCGGATGACACACTTTTACTGCCGGCCGATGGTGTGGGGAGAAAATTGGAAGGTGGCCCCCCCGGTACTTTCTACTCATTTTCTCGTTAACAGTTGGAAAGAC
The DNA here is from genome assembly GCF_943734705.1 of Anopheles coustani. NCBI lineage: Eukaryota > Metazoa > Arthropoda > Insecta > Diptera > Culicidae > Anopheles > Anopheles coustani. Next base: position 59,100,393 of record NC_071289.1, read on the forward strand.
AGTTTTGCACTTTGCTGCGAGCGACCAGTCAGCCAACCATGCTCATGATTACTCATTCCGTGGGCAACAGGTGGGGTGCGGATGGGATGGGGGCTTCTGTTTGCGAAGCGGGAGGGTCGACACAAACAATTTAAAAATTTGAAGTTTGAAAAACGTCCGCACATTATCAGCGAAATACAATAACAGCACAAACGATGTCCGTCGTTTCTTAAAAGCTTTAATTATTTTGTATAAACTCAGCAGTTAGCAAAGGATAATAACTTATGTTTGGACTACATGTTCACATATCTTCTGCCCTGATTCACATTTAATTGATCTGAACTATTCCTTTGAAATGCTATCAGTACAAATTTGAAAACAGTGTGACAATCATTCAAAAACAGAAAATTTGTTTCTTCATCAGAAATTATATCTCGTTAGCAGTGCATATTTTATTTTGCCCCTACGATATTTTGATGAAATCATTACAATGATGAATTCAAATTTTTGACTAAAAAAACACAACTTAATTTGGACGTTCCTCCATAGGATCTCCTTGAGAATAATTAAAAAATTATATAATTTTGTGTTTGTGAAATAATTTAACAGAAACAACTCACAGGACGAAGTTAATCTCCGTCACTTTGACTTTGCTTTCAGTCGCATGTTTTCTTAAATACTTTGCAAATGCTGTTTCTTATCGAAACTTTCCGAAAAGTGCCCAACAAAATGCTGTTTCTTGTCAGTGCTCCATAGTTGGTGCATTTTTTCCCCTCTTTCTGATCACTTCAAGTTTAGCTACACATTTTCCGTCTCTTGCCTTTCACTCAGTGTCGCTTAAACCTTCAGGAGAAACTTTTTCGATTTTATGAGCGCCCTTCTATGGAGGAGAAGAGTGTCTTGATAAAATGTTTACGCCAGCACAAGCTACTTGTTTTGTACTCCCCTTTTTTATACACGACAAGAAGTACTTAAATAACCTACGAATCATCCTCAGCCTCTTTCCTATTCCCTCTTGCTTGTATACGATTTTTTTAGTTTAACTCGTTTGAAAGAATTTTTAATTAGCCAGCAGCAAATGCCAGAATGCTCCCAGACCATCCTCTCGATGGAGTGCGGGATGCGTTTGAATTTATCATGAGCAAAAGTTTTACCCGACACGATCGCCTCGAAAGCAGCTACCGGGACTGATCGAAAGCAAATGTCTAGGGCCAGAAGCGCCAGCTTTACGTGGAAGTCATACCGTATCATGCACAGCGTCTTCTGGTTCTCGTCGGAACGAAAGGGGCGCGCTGAAGATTACGGTTTATGATGGAGCGGAATCACATTTTCCGGCAACCCATCTCTTCCACCCTTATTACGTTCGTTACAACCCTCTTTTTATTCCTAGAGTGCGAGCAACCCTCTACCTTCGCCCAGGTCGGCACGGTACTTGCGTCAGACGGGACGCTTGAAGGGCATGATCTATTTAATTACAAGCACATCCGAAAGGCAACCGGATACCCGTCCACTCCCGTCCGCCTCACGTCCGGACGTGCCATAAAATGTCTTGTTTACAGGTAGTGTTTAATGAATTATCAATTATTTGTCCCGGCAAATGTCTTCATTGGGCGTCGGGCGCAGTCAGCCGGAGACCAGCACGATTGGTTTTTGCATAAATAATTGGCCCGAAATGGAAGAATTATGCGTGACGAAACGGTTTGTCGGGACGTGCAACTTTTATGATATCATTATTAGGTTAGAGATTGGATCTGGTGGTGGACGAAGGGTGGAGGGATGGGGTTCAGTTATATTTTTATGATGGATCCTATTTGGAATGAAACATTGCGATACGAAAGCTGCACATCAATATTAAATTACAAGCTTGCTTCAAATCAGACTTAAGATGATTTATTCTGGAAATGTATTATATAATTTAATATACAAGAATATACTTCTCCGTTTATGAAGAAGATAAATGGATTTTGTTCAGGACAGAATCAGATTAGCATACATTTCTTCTTTGTTTATAGAACAGCATTAATCAAAATTCATAAAGTTTCGAGCGAGAGCAAAATTACACGGCATATCAAGGCTAATACTATTCACGGACTTTTAGATTCAAATCGAGGTGATCACGTACTTTGCATTGTTTTTATCGATTTTATATTTTAAAATTGAACAAATAGTATTTTTAATTTTTGGGCCTAAATTACTAACCTTTTCTTACCAATTTTGTGAAAAAATGTATTAAAATAAGGGTTCTGGGATGTAAACGAGCAAGTATTACTCGTATGATTTATCACGCACATTAAACATTCAGGAAAAATTAGTAAAAAAAAAATATTTACCATGAAGTATAACCCTTGTATCTATTATATCTTGTATCTAATTGTATTCAATAGTTTGGATGGTACAACATATCGAAAATCGTGTTATGCAAGCAAAGAGAAGAACATGATTTCTGCCCGACCTTGTTCTGTAACACAGTCTATATTCACGTGACCCTTTGTTAGAGATGGCAACGTTCTAAAACAATAGGAATATGGTCCATGGCGCATGATGAAATCGGAAAAAAGTGCGACAAGAAACTGAAACGCAAAAAAAAAACGATGCTGCGTCGGACACCGAAAGCGTAACGAATCACGGTTGAGTAAATCAAGTACAATAAAAAAAACACAAACACACATATTAAACAATGGTCAAAAAGTGTAAATGATATGGTACTAGCGAGCGATAACAAGAGAGCAATCGAGAAATCCAAAACGCAATAAAGAGGAAATAAAAAAAGAAAGCACACAATCTAAATTAACAAACATACATGATCGCTAATGAAAATAAACAAAGTAAACCAGGCAATTGGAAAAAAGCTATCAACCGAAGAGTAGAACAACAATAGAGAGTGGAAGCGAAAAATAAAACAACGAGATGAACCGAATCAAAACACAAACCTATCACAGCAGTCAATATCGCACGAAGCGATAAACAATCAATCGGAAATAAAAGAGCGTCAAAACAGCAGGCAAAACAACGACACAACAACACGCGTATAAAAACTCGTGCGCGAAAAAGAAACACGAGAATTCGAATTTTGGGGAACAAAAAGCATTCGGTTTACCGGTGGTGGTGCTGGGAAGGCTTGATTGAACCGCCCAGCGGAGGACATTCCGACGTCGGGATGTATGAAGGACACATGGTTCCAGGAGCCCGACGGTTGACTCTGTCGATGCTGCTGTTGTGGCCATTGTTGCTGCCCCAACCAATTTTGATGATGCTGCACACGCTGACGTTGCTGCTGGTGCTGGTGGTGGAGTGGTTGGTGCTGATAATGGACGAGCTGGTGGTGCTGCTGGTTGCGATTGTGTCCGTAATACGATTCCCGTTCCGGCTGCCGATGAGCCTGCGAAATGGAACAAACGATCTCGTCCCGATAAAAACGGTCCACCGACCAACACTACCATCGCGCCGTCCGTGGTCGTCGGTTGGAGGGAGTGGAACAAAAAGGACCAAAAGCATAAAGACAAACAACACACACACACACAAACACACAGCGGGAATGTTAGCGGACCTGGCAACGCGTGGACCAAACTCGTCCTCGGTGATGATGCACGGAAAATGTCACATTGTCACTATGGAACCTTTTTTTTTGTTTCGTCGCTCCATTTTTCCTGTATTTTGTTTTGTCCTCACCGTGACGCTCCGGAAGGACGGGGACAATTGGGATTGTGCCCGGGAAAATTGATTGATTGTGTCATTAAATTGTGTGCTACAAAACGCACGATGCAATTTTCCGAAACAAGTGTCCCCAACGTCCCCAACGATCTTGTCTTCGTGTTGCCCAGGGAAACCGCAACCGAACCGACCGCAAATCCCTCTGTCGGCAGAGATTCCCAGGCGACGTCGTGTACCGTGGACGATCCCGTGCTTGATGTTAGACCGGGCAGTGCCGATTTCACAAAAGTGGACAATTTAAACAATCTCCCGCCACCTCCCTTCATTCCGGGGCAACGAATCCCTCGGGGCACTTTTCCGTACAACAAATTTTCTCGCATCGTAGAGAGTAATTGGGTGGCATGCTTTTTTAATTAATTTTCCCGTTCCCGGCCGCTCATGGCTTTCTCACACTTAAACACTCGCTCACACACGGAACCGTCGAACCCGGCTGGATCCGGCACGAACGCGTTGAGCGTTGAAAACAAGTTGCAGCTTTTCGACAGCTCTGTTCCGGTGCCAGCGGCGAACGGTAAACGGTCGATTGGGATTTTCCCAAGGTTTTGATCCCAATTTTCCCTCCATAATCGTGTTGAATGTAGCCGCTGGTCTTTCTCGCTCACCCGCTCACCCTTCCTCTGTTCCTCATTTTCCTCGTTATTTTTTTTTTGCTCTCTTTTCCACCCAATTGTATCGCTTTTCCGCCCAACATGTGCCCCCCGCTGCTGCTGCACGAATGAATTATTTCATTTTCGCCTCATTTATCATCGGTGACGGTGGCATCGGTGGCGGGGATTGATTTCAATTGTCCATAATTGATGACACCCGCCCGTACCCAACCGAACCTCAATGGTCCACCCCCTCACGTTTCCCCACGTGGAAACGGTTCCGGAAGCGGGCGTTTAAAATCAAACTTTTATCCACCGTGAACAAGCTTTTCCGTTGCGCGGATTTAATCGCACGCGCTGTCGCAGGACGGAAGGGACAATAAATTTTTCCCTGCGCCAATACATGTAACGATTATCGGGTCCGGGAAACTTCGGGCAAATCCGGGTGGACGGGGAAAAAATTAAACCATGGGCATCAAATTGCGCTCATCATGTACCGGCCACGTTTTGCTGCGGGAACAACATGCGGGAGATAATGCCCCGATAAATCTGTCATAAATTTGAATTATAATTAGATGGCAGGCATATTTAAAAAAGCACACACAAATAGTCCCACTATTATGCGCCAATTTCGTGGGATGCATATTGATTCGGGTGCCCATTTGTACAAACAACAGAAACTATTTAAACCATTCCATAAAAAATTGCTGACGAGGAGTGAAAAATATAAGACAAAACTAGCTATTTTCATGCCATCCAAATGTATGCCATCGAAAAGATATACTTAATTAAAAATTCCACGCCGTAATCTGTTACACATTTTAGTTTTTTTATATGACTTTTGTGAACACTACAAACTGGACCAATACTGAACCTTCGATTGTGAAACTATTCACACATTAAGTATAAACACTGCAGATGTTGCTGAAGATTTGTTTAATCACTATTTTTTATAAAATCATCTCAATTTATCAATTGAAACTCAGTATTACTAACACAAACTAAACAAGCATGTACACATATGTGAAGGTGTATCCACCAAAATTATAGAACAGGGTTAGTACAACACGGAGAAATCGATGAAATATCAACCATTTTAAATACGCCGTTTTTGTAACTATTACATTCAAACATAACTTCTTCTTCTTGGCGTAACGACCTCTTGGTCATGCCTGCCCGTTAAGGGCTTACGAGACTTGTTTCCCTATTGTACGTGGATAGTCAGTCCTCTCGTACAGGGGAGGGGTCCGGTCTCGGTTGGGATTCGAACCCACGCCGTCGAGGTGGTGAGCCCCGGCGCTCATGGGCCGATTTTCTAACCGGCGCTACCGCTCGGCTGTCGCGGACCCCCCTAACATAACTCACAAGTAAAAAGTTAAAACCATAACTCTGTTCTCAACCCCTTCTTCACCGAGTATCCCCGGGGTTTCAAGCTGCTCTTTTCATATTTTTAAAATGATTTTTCAACATAACGAACTTTTACTTCAAATGTTTATGACTTGCTGGCTTGATTGAAAATTTGTATTGTTTCCGATTTTAACGAACAAATGTTACGACCAAATCAATTTATTTAATATTTTAAACACTTGCTTATCTAACTATTTCCATATTACATTGAGTCATCCACGATGGTTGTTGCGTACAGTTTAAGAGGTGTGATTTGATTTCTTTCCCATAACTTTCCCCAACTATAAAAACACGATTTGAGATTTGTCCTCTCTTCGAAGCAAATACGTGTAATATTGCAAATCGGTGGTCGATCGTTCTTACACCGGCTGATGTTATGTTCGGAAGCAGTAAACACATAATAAACCGAGTCTTGAGAAATTACACAACATGGTACGAACCACATCGTTCAGCTGCTTAGAATCGTTCAAATACATATCCGTCACAATAAACAATTGATTTCATGCACGGAGCAACGAGTCATGGTTGAAAGCTCAATTCATCTTCACGCACGCTGCATGGCCTTGAGCGTGTGTTGATTACAGCATAATTGCCACCTGATGTGATGCACTACGCATCGAATTACCCGTCCACACTCGGCCAGCGGCATTTGAACCTATGCATGCAGCATAATTGTTTATGTTTTGAAATTAATTACCCGCTATAATAATCAATCTCTAAACTGCAATTCAGTTATAAGAGATTGCCCGGAAGCGATCGCAGCGAGGGTTGCCGGTGACAGATGAAAGGTTTCACCCCAGCTTTCGCCACCGGTTTGCCACTGTGAACCGTGTCGCTGCGTGGCGTCTATTTTAACCCACACCATGCTAGTGCACGGCCTCGAGGTCTGTTTTGTGGTCAGCAAATATCGATCAAATTATAATTCATTCAATGAACCATGGATGGCTGAAACCGAAGCTTCATTTGTTGCCGCACCGGTGATGTACGAACCGTCGCTTTGATAATGATTGCGATGATGATGATGATGGAAATGACGTTGCTGAAAATAAACCGCATTTCACTAGCCGTATCGGGTGTCGGGTTTTCTTCATCGCTAAAGTGGGGCGGATTTTCTCCCAACCAAAGGGCCATTAGTGGGGGGCAGGAAAAAGGATATTAAAGCATGATTGGACACAAAGCTGGTTTCAATTGCACTGAACCGTTTAAAGTTCTAAACTCTCGCCAGCCGTCAGCGTATGTTGCTCTTAAATGCTTTTTTCAGCTTCATCAGAGTAGAAAATCGTATGGTCAAACCATTTTTGCATAGTTTTTCATTGTAGGGAGTTTCCCGTAAACGTCTCGGAAAGGTATTACGGTACGTTGATTGATGAGGAAAAAGTCTGCGAAAAAGATTCTGCCCTGAAAAACGATTACAGCACATCTTGGCAAGGATGCAGATGTTTGCTCTAAAATATGGAAAACAGTCATGTGACTATCATTAGGGGAAAAAAGCGTTCCTTGGTTTTATTTTTTCTAAATTTTCAATCCTCAAACGCAACTTCCCGGATGATGAAACCAATATTGTCGATGGGTTGATGGAAAACCCAACCGGAATTAGCCGCATTTCCCGTCGTTAAATTGTATCGACCGAGTGTCGGGCGGCCTTAAGCGCCTTGTCGATAATATTTATGGCGCCGAAGGCAGCACTCCATAAGCGATTCGTCCATGTTTTCCATCTTGTTTTTTTTTCTTTTTAGTTCCCAGATCCTTTCCAACTCGGACCGAAAGCCGAAAGAAAAACACATCGTTTATTCTAAATCCCACCCCACCGTCGGCACGCCAGGGCAATATGGAGCTAAAATCTATCCGAAAATCCTTCCGGTGAGTTATTATTTTCATTTAACCCGACGGCCACCCGATGGTCTATTATTGGGCCGCCCGAGGACGAGGCACTTTCCACCGATGTGCCACACGCTCGGAATCCTTGGTAATCCTTCTGCAGAATCCGTGCACGGACCGGGTGGACGAAACATCTCCTGAGTTATTTCCGTCTCCGCTGGGTTGGTCGTTGGTCGATTTGAATCCGACGATGAATCCTTGGCCCGCTTCAAGGTCCAGCGTCAGGCTGTCCCTTTCCCTCCGTTGGCTGCTCTTATCGGGATATCTTTATTGCCCGGTCCGAGCGGACAAAACGAAAGCGGATCATTCATGCCACGTTTCATCACCCAGAAAGGAGGGAAAAAGAATGCGTGTGTGTGTGTGTGTGTGTGTGTGTCTGTGAACGTATCCTGCACGGTGCCCATTTCATTCCACAGAAAATCGCACAAACCGGCGAGCGGCTTTGATACTCATCACTTACGGACGTGAATGGCGAACACTACCGAAGGATATGAATACAATCGAACGCACATTCGACGGAGAACTCCAATGCCGCGGGGCTTATGCCACCCGGCACCAGGAGCAGGATAAAAACCCAACTCGCATGACGAGCGAGACACTTTACGATTTGCTTTTGCAACGGGAAATCCTTACCGTAGAAGCGATACGAAAGAAAAACATGCCAACGCGAGGTGTTTCCATTTTCCCCGGCATACGATGCACTGAAAAGCGTTGCCACGGACGAACAGTGGAATGCTTGAACAGCAGCAACAACAGCAGCCTCCCGGTTGGGGACAGCAATACCGACAATGAACGCCCAACCACACCGGAAGCGCAGCTCCCGAAGGACACGTTGTCAAAGCGCGATGCAAACCCGAACAAACATTCTTTTGATGTATACGAATTTATACGCTGCTGTACGCAGAATTGAAACGCTTGGCTTTGTGGCGGTGAAAAGGAGTGACAGAAGAAAGCACAGTAGGCGAAAGCGTTGCTCGGCAAAACCAACGAAACATATGAAAGTAGTGACGGGAAAAAAAATCATGCAGAACCGAACTAGTATCAAATAATGTACAGTGGGCAGAAAGCGAGAAAGGGAAAGGGAAAAACAAAACGGAAAACAACAAGTAGATTGAATCCTTTCTGCTGTTGGATCCGAAAATAAAACTGACACTACGGGGCCGGAAGGACGGACGTCCGGTAGGCAGGCGGGTAGTTCGTCGGAATGTGTGTCACAAGGATCTCACCCGCTCTCATGCCCCTCCGTGTTTTTCCCCCGTGTGTCCTCACTGGCTGACGAACCAATTCGTGGCCAATTCGAAATTTGTTTTGTAGCCTCCGCAACTTCGGAATGCCTTTGGCGACACATTCGCCCACCCTTCGGTTGTCCGTGGTTTCACTCCAGATCCCGGCGGGGGGTAAACAATTCGTTTGGCCCCGGGCTACGGCTGTTGCCGGGACACACATGAAAACCCCCTTGACAGGCGTTAGAGTTAAAAGTTCCCGCGCTCGTTTCCCCCCGCTCCCAGGCCCATCGGTGACGATGACGTGGGAAGCATTTCAATGGATGCATATTTGCATCGGAGCTAGAATTTTGCCCCGATGTCACGAACATTTTGTTGGTGTGTGCGGACACAAAAGCATTGTGCAAAATGAAGGATGCTTCTACTTTGCAGCGGGCTTCACTCAAAGGATGTATGTGTGTGCGTGTGTTTGGAGGATTGTCCTGCGGAATTCGTTTCCAAAGTCTAGCTATTTCATTACTGAACCGTTTTCGAGCCATTACATTCGTTCCGAGAATAACGGGTAGCATTTATGTAGTTTGCTGATGTTTCTTTTATTCCAAAAACAAAAGTCTTCCTTTTCCACGGAACTGCTTTTCCGATTGTCGGACGCACGAAAATAAATTCCTAATAAACCAATTTCGGAATCCGTCGATTGACGCACTCGTACAGGCCCGCTTTCTGTTTTCGTACGTGAAAGGTTCTGGAGAGAGGTCTACATTTTCTAATAGTTCACAAATGGTTCCCCTGGGATGGATGCCCGCAGTCGGTGGATGATCCTACTTAATGGAACTTCAATGTCGCATCATCGGAGAGCCGTTGGGAATCAAACAACAAAGCATTCTAACGCATTTAGCTCTTCACTCGTCGGAGTTTGGTGCAGTCCCCTTTTCAGCCGAAAGTTCCGGACCGAAACGGAACTGCAGCTCGCCCGAGTCCATCTGGTAATGCATCGAAGTACGACTGGCCTCTACTTCTCGGTGCAGGGCATGTTTAGCTAAGAGCTGTAAAATGAATATTTGATCGGCAATGGAAGCCCAACTAGAGGCACCAATTGGAACATTGTTTAATCTTAGTAATCGATCTGTTTTCAAACCAAACAGAACCGTTTCGTGATCCGACCGAGCGGTGCACAATGATGAGTTCGATTCGAGTTAGATGGACGTGGTATATTTACAGACGGACGGTGAAATAAATTAAATGAATCTTACTCTAAAACAGTTTCGAAAGCACGCATTGGGAACGTGGTAAAAAGTTCTTCTTACCGAATTGCTTAAATAAGGTAAATGATGTCTTTTTTCGACAGAAGTTGATTAAAGTATTACTATGCCAGGGATTTCTTATTTCTTCAACTAAAAATAATTACATATCCTAATATGGCTAAGTCACATCAAATCTACAGTACAGTGATTATTGATATATTTGAGTAATCTTAATCGGTTTATCATAAATCAAATTACGTCCTAGAAAATCTTAATCAGTACAAGTAAAAGACATTTCCTGAAAAACTGTCACGGCAAGTCATTTGAGAACATACAGGCACTCTTAAAAGAGATGGTACAACGTTGGGTACAACGTTTTACTTGGCATGATTTATAAATCTTAGCCTCGATAGTAACTAAATTGTAAAAAATGGGTTTGGTTCGCTATTTCGACTAACTCTGGAGACATTTACTATAAAATATGTTATTCGAATGTCACAAAATTGTTTCTGCGACGTAATAAGATTATCACCCTAGTCACCGATGGTGGCATGGCGAAGTCCTCTTACTCAAGTACCTGTTAGTTATGCAAATACCGAATTTTTTGAAGGCTTTTGTTCAGCTACAGACAAGAACGTATTTGAATCAAAACATTCGATTAAGCTAACAATAATATAAACATATTATTTTAAGATTATAAAAAGTTGCACAGATAACAGATGAAATTGATCAGATTTGAGGCATTTTGAGACACGCCCGTTTCAAATTTACAATAATAAAAACACACATAATAAAAAAAACCCAATTCATATAAAGGAACGAGGCTTTTTTCCACACTACCGATAGCGAAGTTAAAGAAAATTGACAATTCATCTAGAGAAACTATAGTAAGTGTCTGAAACAAATGTAAAAATATAGTAAATATCTGAAACACTATCGTTCCTGAAGCCATCAGTCAATTCGACTCGGAAAATACGTCAAAAGGGGAACTTCAGCGATCAGCTGAGTGGTCGCCAAACGATGACCCCTGCGGTCTGGCAATCGACTCCGGGTAAGCGTCCCCGCTAATTTCTTTGTATACTTTTTTATTCTCGCTCGTTAGGATGAATCCTAATCGTAAGTATTCATAGATACTTGAGCGAATTGTAAAACTGCTGTCTTGTGATTTTTATACAGGCATGAAATCAACAAGTAATGTTTTTGTACGAGTTTTGAAATTAATTTAACATCATTATTGAGTTATCATGCACGACGGTACCTCTTTTTCAGAATTTTGGAATCAGAATTATCCATCATTTTTGTAAAACCCGTGCCAATCAACGTTGTACCATCAATTATTGAGAGCTGTACGTCGTGCGTGGAAAGAATAGCGGAACGTCCACTCTTTCTTTTCGTCATCGTCGCTGCGACCTCGTCATCATCATCGACACAGCCTCACGGTGGCATTTGGTTACTGGGTCGGGCAAGCGCACAAGCGAACCCATTCGAATGTGACAGCCGCGACCCCCAACAAACCCGTCATGGAATAATTTAATAATTGCCCTGTCCACCGGTCACCCGCGGCTGGAGTGGGTGGCGTGTCGGATACTGACGGCCATTGTAGGGTAATTGAGACCTCCGGCTCCGTTCCTCCGAGACCATCCCCTTCTGTTGGCCCACCCACTGAAATATGTCGATGTAGTATTCAACGCTAACCCCTTCCGTCGTCCTTCCGGCGGCCGGTTCCCGGCCGGATGTTGCCCGAGATCGAGTGCTTTCATCGTCACAATTCCCTTCCTCCTCGCAGCATCCCTCCGATGATCGATGCTCGATGATGTGTATGATACGCGATCGATGCACCGTGGCGCTCGGTTCCTTAAGCGCCTGCCCGAGATTAAGATTATGAGCACGATGATGATGAGCGTGGTGAAGATGATGCTGATGATGTTGGTGAAGGTCCGTGCGAAGCGTGCGGTGAGTGAAGTTGCCGCTGACATGCTTGTGAGTAGCGGCCGTCGACGACGCCCGGGATCCCAAGGGTGGACGGTAAGTGCGCAACAGTCCGGAGGCATCGCGCGTCCGGTTGGCGACGCTGGTGACGCTGGTGGAAGTACCGTTGCCAAGCGTCACCCGCAGCACGCCGGCGAAAGAATGATTGCCACGGCCCACCGTCGGCAGGATAGGTGCGGTTTGATTGAGCACGGCTTCCGCCCGCCCCAGGCTGTGATTGCGGTTATGTTGGTGTGGGTGTTCATGACGATAGCGATGGTGGTTATGAGGATGCGAATAAAGGGCCTGCGGTGAGCGGCCAGCGCCAGCGTCGGTTGGCAGTTTGCGCGCAGCATGAGCTGATGAGTGTGGTGTTGGTAATTGTGTGGCGTGTACGTCCGGCTGCAGCCCGTGCCAAATGGTGTGTAAAACAATGTGCAGACGGCTACTTACGGGATAGTGGCTGGCGTCCAGACGAACCGGTGGCTGGCCCGGGCAGATGAGGTACGATTCGTGGTTTTCCAGCCGGTTCATTTCTGCCGGCCTCGGAGGACCGCCGGAGGCACTCAATGGGCGCCGTGGTTCCAGAACCTCCACCGGGGCAGCTGTCGTAGTAGAGAGGAGTAGTTTACTAACGCTTTGCCCCAACGCTCCAAACACTCGAAATCTTACCTTTCACCACGACCCGGAAGTTGCAGTTCGCACTCAATCCGTCCGCATCGGTTGCGATGTAGTTGACGTAGTGCACTCCAGCTGACAGCGGTTGGCCGGGGGTGTTGGACTTGTAGATCTGCTTGATCTCCGACTGGGACTCAAACTTGGGCTCGGCCCAGAATACGGAACGGCTCGATTCGGACGCCTCTAGCTGCACCTCGAACGATTCTGGACAGTGTAACACGGATGGTGGCTTCCTCTCTGGAATTAAACAACAGAATTAGATGTAATTCCTACTCTACGAGAAAATGAAAACAATCGTACCTCTTATTCTGATCACAACCCGGCACACATCGTTGACGTTCGACGTTGGACTTCGGGCACGGAAGGTAACGGTCGTCTCGCCGGCGGGCAGTTCCACCTCCAGCTGCTTGCCCCACGGTGGATGCGAGTCCACGTACTGATGCCAGTCGACGTTCGTCTTTGGACGCTCCATGCGCACCTTCATCGTGTACTGTCCCAGCGGTAGAACTTCGTGTACGTCTGGCGGGCACTGAATGTACGGTTTGATGGGGATGGACGCCGGTGTGGCCGGAGTCGTCGGTTGCCTCGCCACACCGGTGATCGGGACACACTGGAGGTTGTCGTTTGGAACCCACGTTTGGTTGAGATTACACACGGCCGTCCGTTTGGCCAGTGGCTTGAATCCAGGCTTGCAGTGCAGAACGCACCGTTCGTTGGCAAAGATTTTGCCCGCCGTGCAAGCCACCGGTAGGATTACGCCATTTTCCGGACGGGTGAGTCTCGGACAAGCGAGCGCTGAAACAAACGAGATGGTTGTAATCAGTAGCCTTTATTGTGAACCATGATCTAACCCGAAGATACTTACGAACACAGATTGATTCTCCTTCGTCCCACTCTCCGGTACCGTTGCAGTGCCGTACGGCGGGTCCGTGCAGCTTGTAGCCCTTCTTGCAGGTGATGAAACACTTGGACCGGTAGAACAACTGCGCCTTGTGACGCGATCGCGAGCAACGAATCTCCGAGTTGGGTGGTGCCTCGAACGGTTTACAGTTGTCCTTTAATTCCACGCAATTCTTACGATCTTGTGTCAGCTTGAAACCCACCGGGCACACACACCGACTCCCGCCCGCCGTATTGATACACTGTGCGTTCGGTCCGCAACCCCCGTTCCCGGTGAGACACTCATTCACGTCGATGCACTGTCCAAGTTCGTTCTTTTCGTACCCCGGATAGCACTCGCATCGATACGATCCATCGAGGTTGACGCATCGCTGCTGACAGTTGTTGTCCTGCTGCTGGAGACACTCGTTGTGGTCGACACAGGACGCTTGGTTGGTTTTGTTTAGGGTGTACCCCTCACGACAGGAACAGACCGGTAGGCCGGCCTTCAGGCTGCAGTAATGCTGACATCCACCGTTTCGTAGAGCGCAAGGGTTGGACACCTCACAGGCCTTATTGTCCTCCATGAGAGTGTACCCCGGGTGACAGCCGCATCGGTAGCCACCGTCCCGGTTGATGCACAGCTGGCTACATCCCCCGTTCAGCACGGCACACTCGTCAATATCGGCGCAGGTGGCCTGATCCTCCCCGAGCAGCATTCCATCGGGACAGCGACACTCGAAGCTTCCGGCCGTATTTTCGCAGATGTGCGAGCAACCTCCGTTGAAGTTGTTCACCCGACACTCGTCGATGTCCACACAGGTCACCTTATCGATGTCGAGCCGCAGCCCGGACGGACAAAGACACTCGAAGCCGCCCGGTTTGTTGACGCAATCATGTGTGCATCGCTTCACACCGTCACTACACTCATCCACGTCCGAGCAGGTTCGATTGTCCGCCGCTAGCTGATGGCCATCCGCGCACCCACAGTGGTACGAGCCGATCGTGTTTACGCAGTGATGTTCACATCCGGCATCATCCGGCAGTGCCGTACATTCGTCGACATCCTCGCAGCTTAATCGGTTTCGGCCCAGTTTGAACCCGGACGGACACTCGCACTCATACCCGCCGGGCACGTTCACACAGTGGTGTGAGCAATCGTGCGATCCATCGCGACATTCGTCCACATCGACACAGGTCAGCTGATCATCACCCAGTTCGTATCCTATTTCGCAAGAGCACCGATGGCCACCGGGTAGATTGATGCAGATGTTCGAACAGTTACCATTGTCCGTCACGCACTCGTCCACGTCCTGGCAGGTGATGCGATCGTGCCGCAGTTCGTAGTTCAGCGGACACTGACACTCGTGCCCACCGGGAGTGTTGTAACAATCGTGCGAGCAGCCTCCGTTCCGATCAGCACATTCGTCCACGTCCACGCAGGTCTTCTGATGTTCCGACTCCAGCTGGAATCCGCGCGGACACGAACAGCTTACGACCCCGTACTCGTAGTGGCAGGTGTGCGAACAACCGCCATTGTTCAACGCACACTCATCCACAAAGTCGCACGTCCGGTCGTCCTCCTGCAAGAACAGACCCTTGGGGCACGAACACTGATGACCGCCGAGTAGATTGATGCACACATGCGAACAGTTGCCGTTGGTATCCTCACACTCGTTCACGTCCACGCAGGTGCGTGAGTTTTCGGCCAGCCTGTAGCCTGCGTGGCAAGTGCAGTAGTACGAGCCGGGTGTATTGTGACAGTTGTGATCACAACCACCACCCCTCGCGCTCGCACATTCGTCCCGATCGACGCAGTTACGTCCATCCGCTTCTAGCTCGTAGCCCTCAAAGCAACCGCACCGATAGCCTCCCTCGAAGTTGAGGCAACTCTGTGCACATCCTCCGTTCCCTGCGTGGCACTCGTTCACGTCCTCACAGGTACGTCCGTCCTCCCCGAGCACCATTCCCGTCGGACAGCGACACAACTGCTCGCCATTCGGATCGCAGGTGTGCGAACAGCCTCCATTCTGTACGCCACACACATCCGCCGGTTCGCAAGTCTTCCCATCCTCGGCCAGCTCCATCTCGTCCGGACAGTCGCAGTACGTCTCGCGGTTGTAGAACGTGCAGATATGCGAGCAGCCACCATTATCCTTCCGGCAGAGGTCCATCTGGCGGCAGATACCGTACTCATCCAGCTCGCGACCCTCCGGGCATACGCACTTATAGCTGCCATACGTGTTCCGACATTCCAGATCACCACAGAGCCCTTCCAGCTCGTTCGTCTCACGCTGGCACTCGTCCACGTCGTCGCAGGTCTTCCCGTCGGCCGACAGAGTCAAACCCACCGGGCAACCACACCGATACGAACCGGGTGTGTTGTGGCACTCGTGACTACAGTCGTGCCTTCCCAGCTGACACTCATCCCGCTCGTGACAGCTGTGGTCACTCTGCACATACCCCTCCGGACACTCGCACCGATAGTCACCACTGTCCAGGTCCACCCGTCGGCACCGACCCGGATCGCATCGCTTCTGCTGACCCTCGTCACAGCTGTACGCACTCCGGCACGTCTTCTGGTCGACCGCATCCAGCAGATACCCCTCGGGACACCGGCACCGGAAGCCTTCGACCTCGTCCGCGCACTCGTGCGAGCAGCGCGTCTTGTTGGGGTTTTCGTACAGATCCTGGCAGAAGTCACGCACGCACGTGCGCCGATCGTTATTCAGATGGAACGCCTCCGGGCAGCGACACTCGAACGATCCGATCGTATTGTGACACTCGTGCGAACAGATCGTACCACCGTCGCCCTCCTCGTCGCCACCCAGTGCACACTCGTCCACATCCTGGCAGCGTTTGTCGTCATCGGCGAGCTCGTAGCCTTCCGGGCAGATACACTCGTAACCACCGAACGCGTTCTGGCAGTGGTCGCAGCCGTGCTCCTCCTCTACACACTCGTCGATATCTGATGAAGAGCGGAAAATAGATCTGTAAGTATCGAGAATAACTCGATATGGAACACTTTAACCCTCCGAAAAGAGCTTTCCCACCACTGCTTCCCGTTAAACACAGTTCGCACCTTCATACGCGTTGATAAAATCAACATATTCCGTATCAATAGTGCGCGTAATAAACTTAACCCACTCGACGCCAGTGGTCTCGGGAAATTTGATAACATCTTCCGATTGAGGCAAATTATGGTGAAATGCAATTATTCCGACCCAACCGGCACCACAAACTCCACAATCATCTCGGTATGGGATTCAATTTGTCAGAACCGACATCCCCGGTTTCGAGGTCCGCGGTGGTTGGGAATGTGAAACAGTATCCTGTAACCATCGGGCTGCTCGTTAGTGCCGTGTCCCCAACGCCGCTTTCTCTACCTCTCTCTCTCTCTCTTTCTCTCGGGAGACATTCCGCTCGTAACGTTGCTCGCGATGTTCGTTGACCTAGTGCGCTGGGTTGGTACGATGTGTTTATGCTAATAATGCAACCTCCCAACCAGGAGGGGCAGCCCGCGGATGTGTCGTCGTCGGGTTACATTTTATCTTCCACCCATTTCCTTCCTCCTCCCGAGCGGTGGTCGAAATGTGGTACGGTATGTCTTGAAATGCGCCCGATTTCAATTCGTTCGATGGTAACATACCGACAGCCGGCGTCGGGGGAGATTATTTTATGATGCGTCAATCTGTTGATGGTTCCGTTTGTGGGTGAAACTATCGAGCATGGCATTGAGTTATCGTGACCCAAGCAAATGCAAAGGGGTTTCGATGGAGTGGAAAAATGTTGGACAAAGAACACAAAGAAAATACTTTTTAAAAAATAACATATAATGCCTTATTGCATTTAGAACCTAAGAAAGAATTAGTTAAGAAAAGGAATGTTGATGACGTGTATCATACACATATAAGTATAAACCAGCTAATTAGATCTAGGGTCTTCACACCTTACTAATTTTGATCGAAATCTATAACCTCTTTTTTTTACTTTGTCTTAGACATAGGGATTTCATAACTGAATTTTCTTAATTTAAATACCAGTTATGTTTTGTAACACTTCTATTAAGCTGACTAGCATTGATTTAAATCAATCAAAAAGTTTCTATGTTCTTTGAGGAAATGATGGAAGTCCAAAAAAAGCAACAGAGTGAAATAGAAAATAACGCAAAAACTCCAAATGAAAGAAGAGCAAAACCTGTCATGCAACTGACACGTAAATTTTCATAACTTCACAACCAAGTTATTGAATATACTGCAATCCAGATTTTAGAGTGTTTTATTTTACTATTAACCAAACATATTTTCAAAAAGTTTTGGACTAACAAAACTAGATCCAAAATTCTAACAAATTAGTTTATCTAATTAATATACCTCACACTGCTAACCCTCTGTATGCCTCTTAACTACAACCAATCGAAAAAACATTTACAACACTGAAAGGTAGGACCTATTCCAACATTTTAAAGCCCAAACGGAGTAGCATTTGGTCATGAATGCCTCGTAACAACTGAAAAACATCGTTATACGATTGGTTTTGTCGGCTATGGCTAAAGTTTCGACCGAGGACCGTAAGGCCTCTCGACCGCTTTACTGGCCTTTACTCGGAATGTTTTTGGAAAGTATTTAAAAGATGTAACTTTGCAATAAAATCCACCTCATTCAATTAGCTTGGTTACCTTTTTTATCATCGATGTAAATTTGTCTATTTTTTTAATGTAAACGTTATTAGAGACCGGTGTTGTTCTGCTGCGTACATTCCATTAGTACATTTTTCGCACATTTCTATTTTGACATTTCGCTTTTTGCTTCTGCGTTTTGCTAAAAACACTATTCAAAGAAAGTTGTAAGCATCATATTGTACAAACTAGGGCAAATGCTGAATTATAACAATTTATCATTGATGTTTGATATTTATTTAAAAAATTATATAATCTGTAAGAAAAATATATATCATAACGAAAGTATCAGCTTTCCATTAAAAATAGAAGTCCATTGCTTTTGATAAGATTCAAATTTAGGGTATTAGTCATGAAGTTGTTTGTTTTAATTTAGAGTAACATCGAATAAGGGGTGCCCATGGCGCAGCGGTAGCGCGAGGAAACACCACACCACAGGTGTGGGATCGAATCTCAAGTCTGGCACCCTCCGGTATTACGAACGGCTGACCACCGATCTATAATATACCGTCTTTCGGTCACACAAACTCTCTTTGGAGAGAGGCCTTGTCCCACTAGGGGATGTCGTGCCACATAAAAAAAAAAAAAAACATCGAATAAATTTGCGAAAGCACCGCATATTTCATCGGCCCCTGCCAATGACGCACAATTTCTAAACATCCAGTTGAAATCAACCCACCTCCGCACGTGTTGCAGTTATCACGAGTCACCATTTCAATACTTCCGCTTCAGAGGCGACTTAATACTTCGTTTTAAAGCAATAATTACCCAACTGGTTCCGAAGTGTTCCACGCGTGTACGACAACGACATTGCGGTGTCGCGTCGATTCCGAGCGTCACCTGGCCGCATCCGAAGCTCGCACGGTAGCGCCAACGACAAACCCCCAAATCCGCTCGAAAGCTCTTTTCGAATCCGCGTGAAGCACGTGTTCCTCGTGCGCCGAACAACATCCCGAAACAAGCGCAATCAGCGAACAAATTACGAGCCCATGATTAACAGTGGCCACGCAAACGCGCAACGCCGGCGGTGCTCCCGGGACGACTTTGGTCATAATCTTTTCCGCCAATGGCACGGGGGAAGCGGAAACGGGACCAGCTGCGGTGTGCAGACTACCTGCTGCTAAAACATTGTAATAACCATCAAATCCGGCGTCAAGCACCTCCCGGCGATGTACGAAACACGAAATTGTCGGTATGCCCCCCTCCCGAGGAGGGGTTCACCGCGGTGACGATGATCCCAGGGCATGAGTGTGTGGGGATGCACGAGAGTACAATTATTTTTCTCCACCAAACCACATTCGGCTGTTTTTCCCGCTCGGTTGCAGCTCGAGACGCCAACCGGCTGGCGCACGCTGGCTAGTCCGTGGATTGTGTGCTTGAATTTTCCGACCGGCCTGCCACATGGCGTGTTTGTCTGCGCTTTTCCTCCCACCCCACGCACCGGGGCCCCTCGAAACTCGCAACGAAAGCCAGCAGACTTTGTGCAATATTCAATTAACGGACTCACAAGGCCCCCTGCCTTTCGCTCGTGTTATGAAATCCTGGCCGGATTGACTTCACAGCCGGCACCGCAACCGGGAAATCTACTCTAACCACTGCTACCTCCCTGTGGTCGTGTGTGTGTGTGTGCATGTGTGTGGGAGGACGTGCGCAGGAGTACCGGGACAACCGTTTCATACGCATCACGGGATCAGAAGCGCGAGTTGATGGAAAATGCAAGCACGCGCGCGCCAAACGACAGCATTTGGCAGACGGTGCCTTCACGTACCGACGGCACCAACTTTCGACGGAACAGCCAAACACACGCTTTCTCACGCAGGGGACGTGGATGCGTGTTGCTGTGGCGGACGGGAACAGGAACTATTTGCATAAATAGAGTGTTGCGGTTTGGCCGGAATAGTGCGCGTTTGCTGCACACATCGCTCCGACGGCGGAAATTTAGTTGAAATTTGGGCAAAATTCCGGAAACTCATCCTGCTAGCTAGGAACCGCAAATTTTTGCAGATTGTTTGAATTGATGTTAAAACAATTGTTACAAATCATCTGATATTAAATAGTCGCATTCAAAAGTTAGCGAACACTTTGGCAGCTTATTTTAATCGATTTTGGAGCCTCTAGCACAAATCATCAACTATCAAACCTCAATTTTAGAACAATGACTGATACAATTGAATCCTAACATTTTGCATTAGGTTAAATTTGTTATGGCTTCAACGGGTTTTGTATCGAAATTCTACAATATAATATTTAAGTCTATTATTATTCATAGACAAAAATCCTCTTAATAATGGTAAAGAATGTATAACGCAACAAACGTAAGTCTCGCGCTTGTTTTACAAAGCTACTTTTTTAATTTGGGAGAAATGTTTGGCTCACAACACTGGTAATCGACACTTTGATTCAGTTCCCAAACAAAACATTTAAAAAATTACGTTTACAATCGAACGAATCGGACATATGGGCATAATATGTTTCAGAATCTAATTACATATTTAGGATGTTTTTGCTAATTTTTAAACGCTGGTATCCAACTTCACTCTCAGAACCGAGCAAAATGCCGCCAAATCGGTTTACGCCATTGGCAAACACCACGGAACAGGTGCCCGTGCTGTTAATTCCCTCCGCTAGACTCTATCGTGTCGCCCCAGCATGGAGCGCAGTTTATGGCACAAAGAAGCCGGTATTTAAATGATTATCCCATTCGCGATCGGCTTACGATGTACCGGATCGTTAACATTTTATCAACCTGCACCCTTACGCGACATCGGGTTGGGTCTCTTCTCCGGTGCGGAGGAGCGAGGACGTGTAACAAATTGCTCCTGGCCAGGTGAGCATAGCGTTCTTCCACCCAATCGAGCCCATGTGTGCGTGTTAATGTGTGAGAATGTGTGTAGGGAATCAATTCCGTTCCCTTATTTTGTACCCCTTTGCATCCCTTTATCGTTAACCTGGTGATGCCACACGGGAGCTTGTTGTCCCCGAAACCGCGCAACACTCCCCTTTTCCTCTTTGCCATGCTCACCATGGTACGCGGTTTGCTCCTTTTGTGGTGTGATGCGGAAAAACTTTAGTCGTAAATTCGTTAGCCCAAACCGCTGTAAAGAAATAACGATCCGAACCCGATCCCCCGATGTTCGCCAACCGCAGCCAGTTCCATACTCAGCAGAAGCTTTTCTGTGTAGGGTAAAGTGTTCCAAAATGTGTAGCAATGGGCAAAAGTTTCTTTTTGTCGAGAATGGACACGATAAAATAAAACGCACAAGTATTTTGAAACAGGGACATTTAAGAAATTACGGACCATTAACATACCTCAAGTAGTTAATCATCACACATTTCAATTATTCATCATTTTTTAGAAGATGTTTCATTTCGTATCTTCATTACATATGTTTTCATGAACCCCTTCACAGTCCTGCCAAGGTGAGAAACTTGCTCAAAAAATTGTCTCTCTTTTTTTCATTTTTGTATAGTTTTTGATCTAGAACTGAAGAAAACATAAAATTCAGTCAGTTTGTGAATGTATTGTTTGTGATTGTGATCAGCAATAATTTGTCATATAATAAGTAACAATTTAGTTCAATTACATCGATTAGTGTCAAATATATGAATAAAAATTTACAAACACTTAAGAACGTGCTTTAGAAGCAGCTTCACTCCAAATAAACGACGCGCAACGAAAGTAGAAACAAAACGTGCGACAAAAACCTACAAACAAATTCCATCCGCTTGTCCGAGTCAAGCTCGGACTGTGAAAGAAGGCTAAAGAATAAGAAAGCAAAGTGATGTGATTTCATAATTAACTTGACTATCGATCACCAAAAACCCACTATCAATCACCAGGGCATTAGACAAAAGCCATCAGCGACGGTACGTGTACTTCCTCACATAGTCACATATTTGCCCCCATTAATATTCAATATAGTACATGTGTGAGATGGAATGGCAATAGCTTGATATAAGGTCAATCAACTATTCGAACGAAGATTTCACAATTTAATTTCATTAACAATTAAAACGGAAAAAACTGTTCCGTAATTGTATGCCTAATTTCCAGAACTACAAATTGTTCTTTTACGAACATCTTACATTTTGGAACACTTTCCCCTATCTTAATCTTGTCCACCAGCTGCTATACAAACTGGTGAAGGTTATTTTTTATTTGGTGTGTTCTGTAATGGAACACAACGAATGGGAGGCTGTTACATAAAGCAAGGAAGAGCCGTGAAAATCCCTCCTCTTTCCAGCAGATGGGCACGATAGGCGTCAATCGCGCGACCAACCGAAGAGGACTCACTCACCTTCACAAGTGCCCGTCGCCGGGTTCCACCGGAGTCCTTCACCGCAACCGGTCGACCCCGCGTGTGGTGGCGTTCGATTATCCTCTTCAGAATCGCCATCCTCACCATCGTCGCGATCTTCTTCGTGCTCTTCCTCCGGAGTTTGCTGACTAATCGCTTCTACGTCGGTTCCACCTAGAGAGGCAGGCGAAGGCACTTCCGTCGGAACCGGCGACGCTTCCCGTTCCGTTTCGTCCCGATAATCGTCCGTATCGCCATCGGCTTCCTCCTCCTCCTCGACCAGCTCATGATCGGATATCTCGCGGTTTCCTTCCGGCCCGTCGGTTGGTTCGTACGGGGCACGCGAGCCTTCACCGTGGTGATGCCGATGAGGGTGCGTCGAGGAATTCACTTCACTTTCGGCATCTTCATCGACCCCGTCGTCCTCCTCCTGGTCGCCATCCTCATCAGCCTCCTCCTCGTCAGCGTCTTCATCGTGCCGACCGTGGTCGGGCAGTTTATGATGCACCACTCGCGAGTCCTCGCTTTCCACGTGTGTGTGGCCACTTCCGGTTGATTGATGGGCTTCTTGCGGCAATTCATTCGCGGCCAATCGATTGCGAGCTTCCGCGTGCTTATCACTCTCGCCATCAGCATCGCCGTCCTCATCGTCGTCGTCGTCGTCCGGCTCTTCTGCATCTTCATCATCTTCCTCGTTCGATTGGTGGATTTTTCCGCTCCCGACTGGCGTTTGTTCCGAAACCACGGCCTGCAGGCAGTGGTACGAACCGAATGTATTTTCGCAACCACCGGCACACCGTTCGGCCACGACCTCGTTCTCACACTCGTCTATATCTGACGTTGCCGTGGCGGAGTGAAATCAGAGTGTGGAATATATTGATTTAACTTGTGCTGCTCATAATCGCAGTTTGTTGCGTTTATGCTATCGGCAGTTTGTTGCGTGTAAGCCACAAGCGTTTGGTGTAACAAATATAAATCGTTTAGGCATGCGATAAAGCGAAGCAAAGGTTGTGATAAACTGTGTGCTTATAAACATGATGATTGTTAGGATGAGCGTTGATGTTTGAAGAGAGTTAACTGAAGGTTTGAAGACCAAACGGTGTGCCTTTTGAACGTGTTTGAATTCATTTCAAATATGCAGACAATTATTGATCCAACGCATTAAAGTCGTGTGGAACATTTGCACACATTTTCGAATGCACTCCCGTGCCATATTTTCCCAAGTGGAAAATCCATTCCACACTCGATACATCCTAGCGGAACCATGGCTGCTCCGAGATCACGAAGCCATGCAAAACTGTACACCGAGCTCCAAACAAACCCGGCCTCAGCACTCCTCCTCACGGGCAGCAGTTTTTTTCCCTTGCGACCCCGTATCGACCGAAGAAAAATGCCCTTTGAATTGTGCGCATCAATCAGACTGTGAGAGTGTACAAAAGATTTCCACCCGGGCCATCGTGGAGCGTAGGGCATGGGAAAAGTTTTCCTCCGATCCCGCACGTGTCGAGCCACACGAGGCGCCAGGGTTGAGTTTATTTCCCCAAGCAGGTTTCACCATCCTTTCAACGGGCTTGAGCGTACACTTTTCCCGTGCGCTTTCCTTTTGAGGCCTTTCACCGGCTCGTTGGACGACACAAACAATGTTGCCTTTCGCCATTCGTGAACGAAGAGTTGTGTCGGTGTGTGTATTTTTTTTTTAATCTACAACATCACCCATGTCTTCTCGAATGTTTCCCATCTATTCTCTTCCGACCTTGCCATGCGGAAAATTATAAATATAAATAATAATAGAGTCCCACCATTTCGGTCTCTCCTTCGTCGAGTGCATCATTCAACGGACGGACCCGGAATCCACCCGGGTCACGCTGGCAGTCCGGGGACGTAAAGTTTATAAAATTCTACCTTCTCCCCTTCCTACCTGCCCCCTCACAGAGCCAAAGTTCTCCGTTGCTCACCCGGGATAAACACCGAAAATCACAACTAACCGACCAAAGGCGAAGACAGCAGACACCGCAAGGCGGAGGGAAGCACAAGAAGGCAATGGGGCCGACACGGACGAACCGCCCGATTTCGACGATAATGCTGATGATACCGACGCACAGTGTGACGACGTTCCCCGAAAGGATATCCAGCTTGGGCTGCGGCATGGCCGCTTCCCGGCCCAAACTAAAACCCTCGGCCGAGATGATCTGGGTGTGGGGATGGCGCAACAACAGCGCAACGCAAAAACCATCCCCAGAACGCAAGTTGTGTGGCAGCGTCGTTGTTTTGGGTTTTTCAGAGAAATATTTTCATAATCCACCGAAAAGGCCGCACTGACGGGTACGGAACTGCAGAGCGACCATCGGTTCGCGGCTTGAGCGAAACTTTTTCCACTCGAACTCACCCTGGAGAAAGGATTGAGACGAGTAAGGCGCCTACGCGGTTGATAACGCACCAGAAAGGCAGATGGGCGTCGGAGGATGAAATTGTGGGGAAAATAGTTTCGCTGAAGCTCGGCTGGTCGGCTTTCCACAACCAGCCTTAAAGCGCTTTATTCCAGCGAACGGGGCTTTCGCGGTACTCGTCTTTTTTGTCCTATTCCGATGGAGAAGTTTCACTACCGACTTGGAAAATGCAGTCCGCAGTGAGTTTGAGTACCGAAATAATCTGCCTAAGGTTGATAATAGTATTTAGAGATCTACCAATGAACAGAAACAGCGTGTTTGGGCTTAAAAAATTAACTTATACGAATTTTATCTTGTAGTTTATTGATATTCATGATATAATTATGTCCTTATGAGGCTAACAAGCCCAATTGGATAAGATACGTCACAAATATGTGGATATTTTCTCACGATGGTTGTTTAGAGTCGTATCATAAATAAGCATGCTTATTTTACTAGGTGCATGCTTTTTTTCCAAACGAGTTTGTGAATTTACTTCCGAATGAATGTAAACAAAAGATATGAAAATGCGAGAATAATATTTACTGCAAAACTTTGTCACGCACCCTGCACAAAAGTAACAATAAATGTAATTTGGATAAAACATAACAATTTGAGATCAAAATCTAAAAACCCTGTGTACCATAAATCGATTGCAATGTTTTACAAAAACATTGAACGCCCTTCTGTCATCCATATTTCCAATACGCATGAAACTTAGTCAATATATTGAAAACAAATTACATTAACCAAAATAAACACGCATCTTTGGGAGATTTAACAACAAATGAAATCTAATTTAAATGCAGTATAATATTCATGGATTTGGCTAATGTTTCAGGGTAAAATACATAAACACTGGCCTGAGTTCATACAAATGGAGGGAGCGTTCGGCTCTTCTGTGGTTCTCAAATATAATAAGCACTGAAAAGTGAGCACGACGAAAGGCAAACACCGAACCCAAACATGAAGCTCCGGTGGCATCCATGGTCCTAGGTGGATGGACTTAGCACAACCAAACTAGGAACCTACCATACTTGCGTCTATGCGACGATCCGACCCGAAGGCGTATGGTGTATGCGAAATCTGAGACTTGCTAATTTTAACTTGTCGAATGTGACGATTCGATGAAAAGTTTTTGTCCCTAGTTGGTGCATCATGAAAACGAGAAGCTAGGAGTATCAGCAACTATTCAGCCTAGAGGATGCGAAAATGCCAGTTTGAGGACGGTAATGTAATGCCTTTCCGTGTCTCCCGTGGTTCCATCATCGGTGATTGGCTCCCGTTTTTTGGGGTGCCGATAGTGGCTTCCTCTGAAGTGCTGTGCTAAGTACTTGGGATCGATAATTTATGTCTTTCAAATGCAAATTTAACCGAACGAGAAGAAGCCCGAGTACCATTGGCCGGGCTGGTGAAGATCCGCTACTTGGGATCTTTATTCTTCACTTAGGCACCTGATGATCGGAATAACCGCCTGCGAGGGCTATGAGACCAACTTCAACTGCAACGAGTGAGGCACTTCGGATTTGGGTGTCTCAAACGTACGAAGCCATCCAGCAGATGGTCTAGCCGATCTCCCTTCAGCCGTTTGGTCCCAAATTTGCGCCTCGAATCGCGTGCAGTGAATCGATGCTGTTCCAAGGGTTTTGCATTGCCTACCTTCGCACGTCTTCCAGTCGGCTCCGAGGCGCAAGCCGTCCGGGCAGAGGCAGAAAACGCGCCCGACGGTCGACAGGCAGCGATGGGAGCAGCCCCCGTTGGCCTTCGCACACTCGCCGTCGTCCTCGCAGCCGTGGCCGTCCGCCGCCAGCCGCGTCCCCGGCAGACCCTCACAGCTGCAGCTGTAGCTGCCCCAACGGTTCTGGCACGTATCCTGGCACGGACCGTGCCCGTTGCGCAGAAGACACTCGTTAATGTCTGCCCGCCGGTCGGCAGCAG
Organism: Anopheles coustani; assembly: GCF_943734705.1. Classification (NCBI taxonomy): domain Eukaryota; kingdom Metazoa; phylum Arthropoda; class Insecta; order Diptera; family Culicidae; genus Anopheles; species Anopheles coustani. The sequence continues at coordinate 59,127,284 of NC_071289.1, forward strand.
TTCGGAGGGAACCGAATGGTTCGGATAGATGTGTTCGAAACGAAGCGTGTGTGGCGTGGAAAGGTGATAGCGGTGCGAATGGTGGTTGGTTTGGGTGATGATGGTGGTCGTTTGTGTGTATGGAAGAAAAGTAAAGAGAAAACGGCACCCGATGGCTGTTAGAAAATGGTTTGATTTCGTGAAACCGTTCAGTTTCCATGAGAAAAGCTTCTGAGACAACGCTTTGCTAGGCAAACCCGGGGAAAATTGATTTTAAAAAGATAACCTTAGCGAATCTTGATGAAAAAACGTCTCCATCCTGAATCATTTCCTTAACCATATCTTACCATCAAAGGTGTACGTAAGCACAAACCCAATATCCAACATTTAATCGCATAAACGTAACAAACCAAACACTTGACGAACCAAGCATGTGGAAAGTGTGCTAACGATGTGCTGAACGGAGTAACGGAAAAAGCGGTGGTAAGGACATCAAGAGTCCCAGAAAAAAAAACCCCAGCTTCGACTAGTGCTGAAGCCTGCGCTACATATTACGAAGGCCATCCTTCAGGGTAACCGAACCGAAACACATCGTCATCCACTTTATGAACCACATTATGGCCACTTGTTTAATCCATCAGTCGGCCTTGCGTTTCTGGTAAAAACCGTAACTCTCTTTATTTCTGTACACCCTCTCGTTTTTTTTTTTCCAAATTGTGTCAGGAAAAATATGTAGCGTAGTATACTTTTCTAAGTGTTTTCTACATTTGTTTTAGACTTTGAAGTAACGCAATCTTCATCATAATTTTTTAAGTCGTTTTTAAGTGCACATTTTTTGTGAAGTAACCATGTTTTCTAAAAAAAATTATAAGCTTCTAAAATACAATTATTCTACCGGTTCATTTTTTTTTTCTTTACTTTTTCGCATTTTATTTTTTCGTAATCAAACAAATCAGTGAACAATGTTCAATACTGGATAAGTTATGTGTGCAAGTGTATAAAGGTATTGACTTTTGGGATAGAAGTATTGACTTATTACAGTATTAAATTTCATTCTACATCATTGTTAAGACTTCTTGGGTGGAAAAAGAGAAATGAAAAATATTAAAAATGAGACTACACGTTTAAACATTTCAGCTACTGTATACTTTCGTCGCTTACGTTTGAATGCAGATTTCTTATAATTGTTGTTTCGTACGCCTACATTGCAGATACTTTTTGCTCATCACTGTCTAAGCCTTTCTTTTGATTCCGTGATTCCTTTGCTCTCTTTGCGATTTACCAGCAGTTAGCCGGATGCAGGGCGTAAATCATCGCAATTAAAAATCCTTGAAGAAAGTATCGCTTTTTGCCGCACTTCGAATGTCCCACACGGAAGAAAGCGTTTGCAAGAAGTTTCTCTTTGATGTCCCTTCGGGCGACAGCGCACATGACTCAGGCTCGCTCGGCTTGGTTGAGGGTCCCCGTTGGATTATCCCGGGCAATTACTTAACGACTCAAAAACGGTTGGTTGCGGTAAGTGCTTAGGAAAAGTTTTCAACTCCGGTAAACTTTGTGCGCCGAGTTGCTAGGTATGTTTTTAGTTTGGCCCGACATCCAACCGATCCTATCCGGTGAAATTACAGGGAAAGCATTTTTCACCATGCTTCACCGTGTCATTTTTCTTTCCCCGTTCGAGGAAGCTTTGCCATTATGACGCTGAAAGCTGTTTCTGGCTGGAGATACATTTTTCAATATCCTAATTGAGTGGACGGGAACCTGGAGGCTTTTTTGCGTTCCCATTTGTTTTGTAAAAGACACCTGGAAGTTGTACTAATTTTCTTCCATCCGTTTGGATGAAAATTTCGCTAGCCGCCGGACTTGGGCCTGCCACTCCTTAAAACGGCACCGGCGGGCGGCCAGCTTCATTTGCTGATTGGGAAACAAGATTATGGTTTCGCGTGTGGCTTTGCGCCGGACGGTGTAGGCAGACGGTTTCTCGTTAACGCAAAGCGCACGCACGTGGAGTTTTCCAGCGCGTCCTGCACCGGCACGAAATGCTTCCAGGCGTACCAACAGCCCAACCCTGGCCGGTTGTAAAAGAATTTATCACATTCATAGCTGCTTCTCCGCATTCATTCGGGTTCCTTTCATCGTGCAACACTTTTTGTTTTATTTCTTCTCATCACCGTTTTGTTCCGAGGCTTGGTTGGGTTTTCCACCGACCGAGCGATAATAATACATTACGCAAAGACTTCCCGGAAGACGGGGGGCGGATAAAACCAACCCCATTGTGTGCTGCTAATGAGAGCAAATACGCTTAATTACGCAAATGAATGAAACGCCTCCACTTTTTCTTCATCCTAGCTTTTTCACCCGGGAAAACCTTCACCCGCGATGCTTCGGAGCCAAGCTGATTTCATCAAACATTTAGATGCTTTTTAAATGAGGCTTTCTTTAAACCATCTTTGCAATTCTTTTCTCCTCTCTGCCTGTCCGACATTTCAATGTGTTTTTTTTTTTTGGCACATTTTTACCATGCCCTTATTTTACTTGCCTCACGCCATTTTCCAATCCGCTCTCCTGCCCCACCTAATGTAGACATCTTTTCATTAGCAGCAGCAAACGGTGCGCCTGCCTGTTATACCTGACTGCCATAATCTTTCCCGGAAAATGGACTTCAACAAAGCACGAGGGCAGCGATGGAGAAAACCGGGTATACCCGTACCATTACAATCCACGCTCACCACGTTTTCCACGCGGGTACTCGGTATGTAAAAATGGCCCGAACGAACACGACGCTGCTCAGTTCCAATGCCCAAAGAACTAACGGAAAGAACCTCTTACTACCACTTTACGCGAGTTTTCTCGTGCCAGAAATCAGGATCATCAGGATTTTCTCACTTTTATTTTTCGTCCTTAGTGCCACCAACAGTTTTCCGAAGACCAGCGCGCGCGCGGGGCCGAAACAAAGTTTATCTCGCATCCTCCCCACCGGTTGGCACTCCAGTTCCAATTCCACCACTTCCCAAGCTTCCCAGCGATTGTAAACTCGATCTTTCGACTTTCGTTCCATTTTCACCCTCCTCCGCTCGAGTTCAAATTTCCGCACGATGAAGCTAAAAGGTGCCCAAGGAGATAAGAGGTCCTTCCGCAGCCGTTGTTGCTGCTGCATATTTTATTGAATGGTTCGCGTTCGAGCGGTTTCAATTCCGGCGACCGGGGGGAGTGTTCCTGTACGAGTGCAGGAAAGGGCCCCGAAGGGTACGACCCGTTGGCCATGAGTTACGACAATTGCACTTTGCCACACCGCGATCCTCCGCTGGATACGATTTTGCAACGCGTTGGCGGAAAGCCAGTGTTGCCAGAGAAAACTCGTGTGTAATTTTGGGTTTTCCTCTTCGCCAAAATTCGTCCAGACGTTTCTACGCAACGGCAAGGGAGCAGGCTCGATAAAACAAATTGGTAATAAACATTTGATTAAACTATCTCTAAATTAAATCGTTCACACAAGCATCACATCCGCCTGGGAGGATGTATTTTATGGGTTTATGATAGGATGGTGGGCCTTTAATATCCGCTCTTGATAATTGTGTTTTTGATTACGTTGGGTAATATCCGGTGGAGGTCAAAAATATTCCTTGATTTGAATTAAGTTAACTGGTAGCAATTTAGAGGAATATGTTTTGTGCACTCTTCTTGGCAACACTGTAATCACAAGGCAATAATCTCTCTTCCTAGCAAGTGTTGCACCTATCGTACCAATAAGTTTGGTCAGCTTTCACCTCTTATCTCCCGTTAAGCCAACCACGGGTGACACTGTGCTGACCTGCTCGGCCAGATACCAAGACGGGTACGGATGCAAAAACCCAACAAACGAAGCGCTGCACCGAGCGACGCATTTATCGTAACTTAGCGCCACCGGATCCGGCGAACTGACCTGGCCTCTCCCAATGAATCCTGCATGAACGGAAAACTTCATCCACCATAGTTATGGAAGAAAGCTGACTAGCATGCCAAGAGGGCCGGAGGTTATCCCGGCTGGGCCATACTTTTTTTCCCCGGGCAATCATCTTCTCCGAGCTTCGGTTTTCGGGGGTCGAGGACGAGCAAAACTCCTCGTGGGCGACAATGGGCGATGAAAAGTGAGCCTTTCTTACAAACACACTCACACACACACAATCATAGAACTAACTTTCTTATGCCCGGAGTGAACCTTTTGAGTCGGGTTTCGGCGAAACTAATGGCCCCGCGTCGGAGGAAAACCCGGGCTCACCTACGCTTAAAGGACCCCGGCGTGCGGAGGATACTTTTCATCGTTGGATTATCTGCAATTACGTTTCATTTAGTCACCCGGGTGATCTCGGGCGAAGGCGGATAAAACTCGAGCAGGGAAATGCATCGCTTGCCGGCGAGAAGTTTGTTCAGCCTTGATTTTGACTTAATGGAAGTCCCTTGTTTGTTGACACTGGCCCCGAGTGTGCCTCGACACGGACGTTAACGTAGTTGATTAGGAGTCAAGTCAAGGAACGTTGGATACAATGCTGGCCATTTATCACGACGTTTCAAGACTTAAAAACACCTACACAATAATAATAATAATAGAAAATGGTACAAAACACCACAAAAAACACAAACTGACAGCCTGTACCGAATCTACCACGTCCCATCATTGTATATTATACTGCGCTATGGTCTCTAACTGCAAAAAGAGATAAAGTGAAATAAAAGGGGTGATCAATTAAGTACATTTCAAAAAAGCACACCGTAGTGTAAAATGTTGTACATCAAATGTAGGAAAAACTAAGATTGATTGATCCATTTCATTACTTATTAGTTATAGGAATTTATTAACATAGAGAAAGAATTTTCTCTACTCTCTGTTTCTTTTACGACAACAAAAATTTGAAATCAACAGCAGCATTGACTGTTTAATGCCCAAAGTTTTGGATTGTAAGACTCCATGTAGAAATTGGCAGGGCTTAGATTTAAACATCTAAAATCTAGTTAAGATTTTGAATAGTTTTTAAAAAATATCAAGTTAAATTATTTTTTGATGACCTGAAAAAACTACATTTAATAATGGGTTTTAAGTTAGTTATGTGTGAAAAATATTTTAAACTACTGTTCTCTTATCTTGCCATAATATTTTTGGATCAACTTAAATAATTTTGTCATGTTTTGCACGAACTTTTAAACGGTGGTGGTAGCATTACGAATTCAGTGTTATTTACTGCCTTTGAGAGGATAAAATGAATCATTGCCAATAATGCATAATTTATTGTGAATAAACACAATAAGTTACAATGTCATTTCTCCATTTGTCATATAACATTTAATGATTTTGCAGGTAATCTTTTTCCCACTTCCGTTTCATAGTACTTTTACCCGGTACTGGCGAGTTAACTTAATGAATCGTACAACTGAAAGTTAGCAACTGTCAGCAGCTGCGATCTTCAATGAACGAGAAGCATTTCGTTTAGGTCGGAAGGAAATAATTTTAATTATTTTCATCTGACCGACTAACGAGTTTTCAGAGAGGCGGGAGGAAAACTTGAACAGAGGGGGTTTGAAAACTAGTTTTCGCTATTTGTCAAGTGCAAACCCTCGTACGGAGTTTTGTTCTTCCCGCGGGCCGCTAATGGAAGTAAAATGTTTATCAACGAAGTCCACCGTGCAGTTTGAGATGCAGGTGATGGACGGACCTGTCTGAGTGCTACTAATGAGTTTTACACGTTGTTCCGGGGTACAGTTCTGCACATTTATAGCTTTGGGTCACCATTTTAAAAGGTTTGCAAGTGAAAGACATAGCGCGATGACGATGATTTTGCTTCATGCTTTGTATTATAACGAACGGACATTTGTCGAAGAAGACATGTCTGTTTCAGCAATTGTGATGGAAAGCTAAGAAAGCGTTTGGCAAGCATAATTAGTTAAAGAAGCGTCAATGTTCATGATCATATTTTTAGTTCTCCAAATTATAATTAATCGTTAACACGTTCAAAGGAAGCTTAGCTCATGAGAATAAAGATAAGATAATTTACTTACCGATGCATGTATGACCGTTCAACGTATCCACTTGAAGTCCAGGTTCACAGGAGCATTCATAAGAGCCGGGTTTGTTGATACACGTCTGCTCGCAGCCGCCATTGTTTTCCGCACATTCGTCAACATCTTTGCAATACAAAGAAATAAAATAGAAAGTTTCGTTTTTGTATATCGTTCGAATTACATAACGTAACTGTTTTCCTAATGAAGCAAAGTGCGATTATTTTTAACTTTGATTCGATTAAAATAATTTATAAGGTAAACAAATTACCCATTCATGAAAAGACCAAAAGAGGGGAAGTGCATCAAACCGTAAAAAGGGTTGTGGAAACAAACCTCTCCCTTCCAAAACAAATCACCTTTCCCCCCTGCCCGGTATCCCCACACTGATGCAAGCGATCCTGGCGGCAAAATTGATTCAATAAATATGCTCAATTTGCTTCCGCTTCCTAAGCAAACAAACTAAAACACCCCACGTTGTCCGGCGCGCGAAAAAAAAGTCAACAAAACGGATGGCGAAAGAGCGAGGGAAAAGTGAAACATCGAAGCCATACGAAAAATGGCCCACCATCAGGAAGATTAATTTACTGACCAATACGAACCTGGGCCATGGGGCCTTACGGCTCCGGTTTCGGTAGTCGATCCGGTGGAGGGGTTTCCGCCCTCAAATGTCTGCCGTTTCCGTCGCGCCACTAATCGTACCTGTTAGAACCGCGTAGGTGGCGCTTAATTAATGACACATCGTTTATGCAAATCCGCTCGTTATTATCCGTCATTAACCATTTTTCCTTCTTTAATCCATTTCACTTTAAAAAGTGATTTTTTCCCCCATTTTCGGCCTTTAAAATTATCGATAATTAAGTGTCGAACAGCGATTGAATGAAAGAAATAAAGAGCAGAAAGAAAAAAAGAACGATCCAAGTTTGAATTGCTGCTCGTCCGCGCCACCGTCGACAAATTAGGTGTCGAGAGGAGGCGCACGGTATGGTGAATTGACGTCGCGTTACATTTGACAGGTGCGGCGCCATTTGCAACACGCAGCTGTCAAACCGTAACACGTGAGAGGACGGCGTGCGCCCGCGCGTGCTGACAATTAATCAGCCCATTCATTGCGTGCGCTTCGGGAGTTGATCGTGCACAACATCCAATTGTTGAACGACACGGTGCCTACTCTAGGTCTGAAACCACTTTGCCAAGCAGACCCCTTTTTTAAGTTTGTTGATACTTCAGTGCATGAAAAATATGATCGCGTTAGTGACTTAATCCGGCAGTTGGAGAATTAAGAGCGCCAGCAAGAGCAGTCAATAGGGAAGGTTCAAACCCATCGACGTTGATTAACTGAAATTATGCGTCACACTAAAATATGTGACAAGGAGCCGTCTGTTTTGAAAGCAATAGATTGGAATCATATCTGTCACTATTTGAGAAACAATCGTGAGTTAATAACTAAGCGAGTGGTGCATTAGGAAACAGGCTTAATGAAAATATTTTAAGATACTTTCAGCTGTTTCCTATCACACTTTTTTTCATATATAGGATAGCATTTGAATTGGCTGATGAGGATGAACTCAAAATAAATAAAAAGAATTTAGATTTTAGATTATGTTCTATAGTAACCTCCTAATGAATTATAGTACTTTACGTCGTTATATAATACTAGATCAATTTTTTAAGTGTATGATATTGTTATACTTCCACTGTATTAACATTTGAATATCTGCTAAAAACAGTTTGTTTATGTTGGAAATACAAAAGTAAGCCGGTTTATTTTAGGATATAGCTATTATCTGAAGAACTTTTTATCCGATAATCAACGAAGAAAAAGTTAAATCAATGATCGAATTTTCTTGCGTTAAATTCTAACCTTGTATTAATTTTAAAATCGTCGATTTAAATTAAATAATTTAAAAATCAACAATAAGATATTTTTTTTTACAATATTCTCTTTTTAATGAAGATAAACAACTTACATCAATTAATGATGACTATGGTTTGTGCAAGTATTATATTAAAGCCGCATTTGAAGCCGCCTACGAACTGAAGTAAAAATAAATCTATAACTTAAAAAAAATCCTATAAGAAGAAAGTCATAACCATTCCAAGTGAATGATATATGATTTGGAACATTTGCAAACGAACAAGTCTTAGTAACGAACTAGTTACCCATATCTTGTAAAAGATTCTGCTGGCTCTCAATTCTCAAACTGCTATCAATTCACTCAGAACAAAAACTCCACGCTGCTTCTGAAGGACACTTTCCTTACGATAGAAAGAATTTTTATGCTCTTTCCATCCTTCACCTCATCACTAACATTTCGCTTTTGTTGCACGGGAAGAGAAGAAATGATAATAAAACTAAATGAGACGCGATAAAGGAGTCGTCACGAGTCGGTGTGCTTGGCCGTCTTGGGGTGGTTTCGGATCGTAGATTTTTCTCCTATCTTGTCCGTTTATCCCGAGTTCCATTGCAACAAGCGTCAACTTTTTCAACACTTTCTTGCCACTAGCAACTGCAATGGCGTGCTTGAAAAATGACTAGATTAGCATTCATCTATTCGGAAGGTCGTCGAAACGAGTGTAGCTAAAACGGTTTGTAAAATGTCATTTCTGCTTTCTTTTGGCTCACTGATGAACATGAGTAATCATGTTTTATGTTCACAGGTTGATTAATCCATTGAATATTTTAAATGTAGCTCTTAGTGTAATGCACAGCAAATCTGGAAAAGCTCATCGTGCTCTCACAATCAGCAAGTTAATGAACTGCATGCAGTTTGATAATCGTTATCAATAATTGGACATGGTAATGATCAATTGCATGGATCGAAGGGCGTCCGTTGCTTTTATTTAACAGGAAAATCATTGCTCACTATCATTCACTTCAAAGTTTCCATTGCAAAAACATCATTCAACATCAAACGTTGTAAGCAGTAACTAAATTGCTCATGGAACGCTTGTATTTACTCAGAACCACGCATTAATGACATTATCGCCGAAGCTATTAACGTAACGATAATGCTTTTGACACGTTCGAGAGTCACGGCCTAAGTTATTGGATTACCTCGCGTATCAACCGCCATCTAAGAGCAATTAGGAATAAGTCAATCATCTGACAACAACGACGAAACTGATCCCTCAGAATTCCCTCCGGGACGCAATCGTCGTGTTGCTGGCGGATGGGACGTTGCTCAACATATTTTACTTTCTCACTTGTCCTCACTTCAAAGTTGTCGTCTTCACCGATATTTTCTAGAGAGGGTAAGCGAGTGGGAGAGAGTGGAAAAAATCTGGTCCCAGAAACACCAAACCCATCCGACCGCCTCGAAGCAAACCGATCGAAAGACGTTTTCCCAAACTCATTTCCATCCACCGAAGCCGTGGGTTGTGGAAGGTAGCGGAGGCAAAACCGACGGCTCCATCTTGCTCAGCCGGCGTGCTGCCTATTAACATCCCAACCTACACCGTAATTTGTCACCGGGAATTAACTTTTCCTGATTGGACTCGTCGGATATCGAGCGGAACTGGCGGAACGGTGGCGAGACACGAGGGTGCCCGGTGACAACAAACACTTTCCACTTGTGTCGGGCAGGTTTGCTTTGCTTGCGCCTGAACCCAAGCAACCGATCAACAAATTTCGATTCCTGATCCATGCTGTCTCTTCCCAGCATTGTTGACAGCTCTGAGATGGCGTGGACGTTTGCCCAAACCCCGCCCTGCTTCGTTCTGGGTCTAAATATAGTTCCCTGTGGCGTCGCATTACCTTCACGCGAAAGTTCTCATGGCCGAGAAATGCATGGCGACATCGATACATCTGTTCTGGCAAACAAATTACTCACCGTGGCAGGTTCTTCCATCACGCGCGTCCAGCAGGAAACCCCGGTAGCAGCTACACTCGACCACCGGTTCCACCTCGTTGCCGTGGTAGATCATCCGGCACTCGTGGTCGCAACCACCACGATCCGATCCGCAGGCGGCCACGATTGTCGTCTTCGATGTCGTCGTCGTCGTCGTCGTCGTCGTGGTCGAGGGAGACGATGCCGATTCGGAAAACCTTTCTTGATCCGTGTTTGCTGTCTGATCTTCGGTGTCTTCGGTCGCATCACGACGCGCGTTCTCATCCTCTTCAGTCTCATCAGCATCAGCATCAGCATCCTCCTCTTCATTTTGATCGTCCACCTCATTGCTGCCTCCTTCACTTCCCGCAGGTGATCGATGGTGATCGTGTTCGTGCACCACTTCAGCAACGTATAGGTTTTCCGGTACGCTCTCCTCCTCAACGCTCGGCAACTCACTGGTCGTTGTCGTCACTGCCGGTGTTGTTGTCTGCACTGCAGGTTCTGTTGTTGTAGAAGGTGTCGTTGATGTTGTCGTTGTCGCTGGTGTTGTTGAAGTTGTCGTTGTCGATGTTGATGATGTTGTTGACGTGGTTGTTGAACTAGATGTTGTAGGCATGGTGGTGGAAGAGGTCGTCGGTAGCTCGTGAACTCTTTCATCGCCCTCGGATGGTTGTTCAGAGTCGTCCTCGCCTTCCTCTTCGTAATCTGGAAGGTTCAAACATAATTACAAATGTGGAATATTCAGAAGAACCATTGACAACATATATATTTTCGTTTTAAGTGTTTTTCTAGTATCATAATTTGATGTTTTCGATATTGCTGGCTATTGGTGTATGTTTAAGCATTTCGTGAAAACATATGGAATTATGAATAAAGAATTAATTTATATCATGTAGTATAAATCAACACGAAGGGAATCTAACGCTCATACGCCACGTTGTCAACATCAACACATTACATATTTTCAAGACCTACATAACATCCATCACTTTTTACCGAACACTAGCAGCATAACGCTACCTTCTTTCCCAACATGTTTTTCTGTTCTGCTTTTAGGATTTATTCACGTGTGTTGATTTGTTGGCGTTGATGAAACAGTCGTATGGTATAATAACACATTTCTACATTCAACCCAGACTAGGCGTTCAATAAACAACAAAAACTGCTGTTTCCAGCTCAAGAAACAAAAGAATCCCATTCGCTGCAAAACACCAAACAACGCGAGTTCGAATTAAGCGCCACCGAAAGGATGTTGGAAGGTATTTTTCCTCCTTACGGAAAGGTACGTGAATGTTCTAGCTTTTAAGAGAAATTGGGGAGAAAAACAACTATGGTATGACGATGCAGATGGCACTGCACGGAGTAGAATGGGCGCGAGGTAGGACAAGGAATTCCAACCGACTGGAATAACAGATCACGTCACGCCAACGTGGGGGTTTCGTTCGTTGGTCGCTTTTTCGGGTGAATTTATTCACGCTCCATTCGTTCGCTAGTTTTCCCACTGCCGTTTCGCCAACACCAACGAGAAGCACGTGGTTTGCATTGTGTGTATGTTTGCCCGTGGACCATCAGCATAAGCGGGGACCAGTTTGTTCCCGTGCTCGGGCCGGTCTCAGGGCAGCATAATACTTGCATAGCTCGCGAGCGGAGTTGAATTTATACTCACTAATATCACGGTCGCATCCACGAGGGACATAAATTACACGTTTTACCTGTCACTTTCGCCATATTATCAACCAACACAGAGCGCCTGGAATGAGCCCTCGCGCTGTGGCAGATTAGATGGAATGAAAATAAACGTGCCGACAAAACAGAAGCACGAGCAGGTCGTTTGATTTAAGCGATTCGGTGGTATTACAAAACACAAAAAGACTCACCACTACCCGGACACATGGCTCAGTCCTAGATCTATTTTAATTTCCTTGCAGGTACAATCAGATATAACCAAAAATAACCACAATCCTAATTTTCTTATTCAACAAATTCAATTGGAAAGGAATTTAACCTTGTTTGAGCAACTCGATCGTAGATTATTTAAATCAATTCACAGTTTTTCGCCATCTGCGATTTCTTGTCATTATCCATCTTCCAGGATTTTTTAAAAGGCATCTTATTGCCGATAAATTGAACGAACCATGGATCGAACGGTTCGTTTCAGTGGAACCAACAGCGCTAATCCCCGATGGCCACATCTGGACCGAAACAACTTTGCACTTCTGCCGAAGTGGGATTAAGATTCTTCCAAGCGATTACTGTCTCGGGCAGAAAGTTAAGAACATCTTGCAAAATCCAGTTAAATGGTGCTGCCTTGCATAAATTTTTGCATTCTATACGTTCGAGAACTTCAAACCTAGATGGAAAGCCGCTAAGCGCCCACAAGATCTTTCTCAAAGCTTTGAGAAAGAGTGCTTTGTCAACACTCTTCTAATCAACTTACAAGCACCTTACAAAATCTATTGTGCACTTTTTATCTTGTTCAAGTTCAAGTTATTCAAATGTATACTCTTTCAAACATAACTTCAGTCGATTGGTAGATATAGGAGAAAAAGAAACACACACATATTTTACCAACCGCTGCTCACAAATAGAGTACTTAAGAGATAAAATTGATGTGATTTCGGTTCCCGACCGGTAATCGATTCGTTTTGCAGCCACCAGCGTCTCAAACCTATGACTTCGTGGACGACCGAATGAAATGAATGGAAATCGTGACCATCGGTTCCGCAGCATTATGATCGAACAACGAAATTCGAAATCATTCAGCGCCAAACGACTTCGCTTTCTTTTCATGTGTGTATTTCTTTTCTTTTCGATCGTTTCCCATCGACATAAAGTAGAACCGTGTCGTCTCCGTTTTCAGCTGCCCGCCTGACCAGCAGCATCAGAAACAAACCGATCTGACCGATCGTTATCACTTGATCAGCTTCATAACGCGTCGTACGTCGTCAGATTTATGTCAGCATTGGAGCATGGAACAAGGGATAAGAAAATTGTCCATCACCTTCCTCCAATCGCTCCGACCGTCGCAGCGGAAAAAGAAACGGTTTGCCTGATCGTTTCTCCATCGATAAATTTCCGTTTCTGTATCTCAAACGCTACTATCGTTTAGAAGCACACTCCACAAAAGTGGACACGCCACCAATGCTTTTGAATAAAAATTTCACTGCATATGGGTTAGCTAGGCAATATCACTCTTTTGCGCATCTAAGTTAAAGATTGTGGGTTCATAAGCATAAAAAACTGTTTACCTTTTGTTTTTTGAAAGATTCGAACGATTTCAATTAATAATGAAATCAGAATCTCTTGCATGAAAACATACTTGATCGAATGAATAAAAAAATAGTTAAAGTTGGGCTTTAAAATTAAATAAAATAACATTACAATTTTGTAATATATTTCAATTCAAGTCGTGCATATTTTAATATGGACGATATTCCAAAATTGTTGATCGTTGTGCAGAATATGGGCAACTACATAACACCTAGTCATTTTACTTCACCTAGATGTATGGCTCTCATTTCTCTAATACACTACAAAACTATTTAAATCGCAAGCTAACGGGTTCCGTACTTTTTGCGTATATTTTCTCATGTTTCAATGCTGGAGTTATTTTGCCACAACTTGCTTGGCTTATCAATTTCGTGAAAGTACTTCCGAATGAAAGTAAAAAAACATTATGAAAATGTGAGAAAGGTACAACTGAACTATCAGAATTGAGTTTTGATGATGAAAAGGTCATCAAACGAAGCTTTCTCGTATTTTGTATTTTTTTGTGGTTAAAATCAAATGATTGATGCATTTTTGTATATTTGATTAATCACTTTAAAGATTTCTTTGAACAAAAGAGAAGAACTCTCAGAATAGTTTGAGTTAGTAGTAAGCAAAAGTAGTGTCCTGCATTTTTTTCAAACAAAGAAGTAATGCTCGAACTTGTATAAACTTTTTCTTTTTCAAACATTTCTCATACAAAGGTGTGTCAGTTGCAAACCGACTGAAAACTTGTTTGATTAAAAAGTAAAAAATTTATTACTATCAATTTCCTGCATAGAAAATGTTATCATGGTTTCTTGAATGAAATAACATTTAGGTAAATTATAATTAAATCTAAATGTTGATGCTTTGTTTGGTTTAATCTTGATTGAAATTTCTTAAATTTTAAAAAGAAAACAATGTATGGTGTATGTAGTGTATATGTTTTTGGGGCTTCAAATTATAGAAACGAATATCATTCTCTGATCTGGCTCTTATCAAAAAGAAAACATAACATACCTTCCTCTTCTTCCTCTTCCTCCTCCTCGTCTTCGCCCTCCTCGTCATCCTCTAGACCGGTTCTGGTCGAGACACACTCTGGCCGCTTTCCGATCCACCGCTTGCTGCTGCAGTAAAGTCTGTCCAGTTCCGGTGGCTGCAGTTCGTAATAGTCATCGCACTCGTAGTATGCTACCAGGAAAATGTTGCCGTTCTTCTTGCGCCTAAATTTTCCGCATGCGTGCGACAAGGATGAAAGGAAAACGAGAAATTTTAGTTGTGCTCGGCGGACGTCGTCTTCTGGTTCGAAGGCAAATGGTAACTATGATACTCTCATTCCCCTTCCGTACCACTGTTCGAATTGTTACTGCTTGGGCCGTGTCATCCACGACAACGCCATTTCCGGTACCAAGGGGTTTGGAAACACTCACCTGTTGTACTTCACCACGTAACCGTTGTCGATCTCGGGCGCCCTGATGAGACCTTGGCTCATGCAGGACAGATCGAGCCGGGCCGCCAGCTCCGGCTCGATGTCCGACTCTTCCTGTATGTTCTGACCCTTCTGACCGGGCTTCCGTTTGCCATTAGTTCCGGCAGGCGCCGCACCCTGACCCTCCGTGTCATCTGTGAAGAGAATGTGAGACGGGAAACGTTAGCGACAAGTGTGAAGTAATTGAGCGTCGGCATGTAATTGTCTGCTCCGGGTAGCTCCCGGGAGGGAGGAAGGCTTGAATGGAACACAGGCGAACAGAACGAGGCATCCAGGGTCGAATTTTCCACCCAACTGTATGCAACTAGCGCAAACTTTAACCCCGAAAACTTTCCAAACCGGGAGAGCAGAGTTCCGGCTGTGATGCTGCTACCCGGCACAGAACATTTGTAGCATGTTTGAACATCCCCCAATAATCCCCAGAGAATGCCATCCCCCATACACACACAGACTGGATAGTAGAGTTGGGTAGAAGGTCGGAAGCTAAAAGATTAATGTATTCATTGTATTCGGTTGGAAATGCAAACTTGCCTACATGTTTGAAACGTGTCGTCTGACCAGCAGCAGTAGGCTCTCGTATCCTGTTGGCAGACATAAAACCCCAACGCATACGAGCACGGAAAGCCCCTGACCTCCGGTTTGGTTTACGATGTGACGGTAAAGTTTATAGGGCACGACATTCTTTTTATTCTTTTATTTAATTCTTTTTTTCCGGTTAGTCCTTTGGCACCCAAGCGCCATGTCCATAGAGCCTTACGAAACCCTGCCCAAATCCCATCCGTGGTGCCATCGACCTCCCTTTGGACAACACATAGGCATCGGGCGAACCAAAAGCAGGATAAAGTTCAACAGTAAACAATATTCATAACTATGCGCATGATAAACTGTGCCATTCATCTTGTCCATGTTTGCCGGACGATGGAGAAAAGCAGCGAGTTTGTGTGTGAGTGTGTGTACGTAAGTGGGGTGGTTATGAAATTGGGATTAGAGTTCTGGCAATCGAACGCGGACGCAGCGACAACCGGAGGCAGGTTGGATGCGCTCGAAAATGCACGTGACAGAAAGAAGAATTGTAAAACAAAAACCAGGGACTAACAGTTGTAACGATTGTGCAGCGGAATGGTTACCGTTTTCCGAACAAGTTGAACAGACAGAAAGTTGTTCCGTTCCAAACGGATGCTGCTGCTGCCTCTGGGCTGAGCGGAACGACTGGTGAATGGACTGACTACAGTTTACACAAGCAGAAACATTTAATTTAGTTCGATTTGACGTGCTGTTTTTACTCCAACATTCCCAGGGCGAGCATAATTTATGGTTTCTAGTCCAAATGATGTGTGTAATATTTAAGCGCATCATTTTGGAAAACCGAGTAAACAGTAAGTTGTCAGACGGAGAAAGTTCTTCGTAAAAGCATCAATGAAAGCAGAATGAATAGGATATCATGGAAATCGTTTCAAAACAATGTGCTATCGATGTTTTTGTTTATTTTTGAGAACTAAATGATTTCTAGTGAATGTTCAGGTGAATGAAGTTTTGAAAAGTTAATTTTAAATTTTAATGTTAAAACAATTTCAAAAGTGGTTCGAATTTTCCTCTGATCATCTCTCCGATCCCATCTCCGTTCTTCTTCGTCCTAGTTTTTCCCTTTACCCCTTCATCATTCTCTTCCTCTGTCTCTAATCTAAATCAGTTCTACTTATTTTCTGTATTAGGTTAAGGTTTAGTTAATAAGTCGCGTTGATTGTTAAACCTTTAAGGTGAATAATATAAATTAGTAAAATAACACATAACAAAAAACCGCTAGAAAGAGTCAGAGCTAAGATTCAAATTGAATAAATATTTCAGATAGTATTTAATAAACAGAATCATCCGAAAAGATCGTCTATCAAGACACATTTTGTTGTAATTCCTGCAACAGCGTTTGCCTTAGATAGACGTTGTCAGTGTTCCGGACATATTACAATGTTTCGTTGAATTGTGTGATCTATGGCTCACAGGAACCGCTCCGATGCAAGAAATAACAAGCACAACCCATTCTTGGTGGTAAAATTTATTACACGGATGAGCAAATTTTATTGTACCATTAATCTCCTTCGGGATAACCATGCTACGTTATGTCACCCCACTGTGCTCAACATTCTTTTATTTTTTTTTCTTTTACTTCCCACTCTGATGCCGTCGATGAACGTCACACTTTTTCCAGTTATATCTCGTTACGAACGGCAACAAAACCAAGGGTTGAACAACATTGGAAAGGAGTTGTATCTCTTTTCGTTGAAAAATTTACTTATTTTTCTTCGCATATCTGTTGCTCATCCCGACGATGCGAACTTTGTTGCAAATCGTTGGCATCGGTTCCAAACAGAAATGGAAAATGGAGAAAAACTGCACACTGCAAGTATGGGATGGGAAATAAAATATGTTTTGATTCGCATATCGATTGGAAAAAGGAACGGAAGTTTTTATGTTTTTTTCGAGTGTCGTCTTCAATTAATACTTTAATAAGTGGAACTGCGGATTACAATCACTTGGCTTTCCAGGAATTAAGAATGTGATTTGGATATAGGGTTTGTTTATGTTAGGAAACACTTCTGTCAAACAAAAGGATAACGTGTTTCAAATATCGAACAAATATCCAATATCCTAGAGAACGAAGATACAGAATCATCAATTTTACATCTTCATGTGCAAAGTACCACTTACTATCGTCGATAAGCGTATTATGTGTTTTTTTCTTACGATCTCCTACGAACTCATGCTATTTTAACAAAAAGTCCATTTCCAACATCGATCCATTGTGCGCTCGGAGTACAGAGCAAACAGACTCACCGAGCGAATTAGCGCGCTCAAGTGTACGACCCTACTCGATCCGCAAACTGAACCGAATCGAACACTACGCTCCCAAAACGGGGAAAACGCCAAGTAAGTGTTGAATATGCATTTCGATCGAAGTGAATCCGAAGACTGGAGTGGTGGAAATTCCGACCCCCTCGCCAGCTGCTGCCCTGCCGGGAGTGGCGAAATAATTCATCAAATTGAAATCCTTCACGTCAAGCACGGTGCGTTTCCGGTCCACCGGCAGACCGGCGAAATTAAGCATCTTGAAGTCTCTAGAGGACGCCGAGAGCTCTTCTCTAGATTCCGCCATCCGGGTCGTGAACGGACTGGAGGAAAGAAGAAAGTTTTTACCCCTTATCGATTGAATGAATGCGTAAAAAAGACCCTTAAAAACTTTTTCGACAATTTTCCCGCTATCTTCCCGGTATCGGGTTTTTTCCTTCCCCGGCTCTTGGACTAGCGGGGAAAACAACAAGAAAATTTCGCCCGACATAAACCAGCATCCGAGCAAATGATGGAGGACTAATGGAGGGCTTACGAATCGGTTACGGAACGCTGACGGCATCCCACAACTCCGGAAGCGTATTATCCCCGGCGGACAGTTTGATACTTTTTTCTTTATTTTCCTTCGCACGCAGCTCGCTGGCAAAAACAATTCTTTACTTGTTTCTCACCCAGGATCACCCGCCTTCCATCGGGGCTGCTATTCTCACCATGATATGAAATCGAGACACGTCAATAAGCTCGGAAAAGAATGTGCGAAAGTGGGTGGGGCGAAAAACTTTTTATGAGTTTTAACACTGTTTTATGATGTATCCTTTTTTTATATTAAAAGTTGTTGGCGTGGTTTGAAAAAGTTCTAATGTGCTATTAATAAAGGGTAGAAAGGGTATTTTAGCACCGGGAACAAAACATCGTCTCCAAACGGAAGCTCTCAGAATCGGCACGGAACAAATGAGGGCATATTTTCGCTCGAATATCAACGCGCGTCATGTGAAACTTTGATTCCTAATCAAAGGGGTTTCTATTTGGAATTCGATTCAATCCATTGTATTATGTTGTTGTCCGCCATATCTGCGGTAAACCTCCGGATCGGAAGGCACAACAACAAAAGGGACCTTCCGATAATGTTGGCTTAATACAACAAAGGAGGCTTCTGCCAATAAGAGAAAGGCCTCTAATGGGAGGACCTCGATAAGTCGCCCCAATCGAAGGCTAATGGCGACACCTAGACGAAACTTCACGGCCGGAATAGAATTATGCGCCGGGCCGGCGGTTCCCGGACGAACGTATCTAATTAACGGAAACACTAGATCTGCAATCCTCTTGTGATTATACGCCAGAAATTGGATTAACACCGGTCCGGTTTTGCGTGTCCATATTCTTAACGCTTTCAGTGGCCCGATTCAATGCTTCCGCATACCGTGCAAAGCTAAGATTTTCATCAAAACATCCACCATGAAGCTCGGAAACGGAAAATCCCCGATCAGAAACCTTGGCCCCGGACGAGTTAACCACATGTGTTTCCCGCTAGCACGGGTTCATTTATTCGCAGAACACTGTCGGCTCATTTAGGACGCTCTTGGATGAGTTGGTCCAAACAGAGCTGTGACTTGCTGGCGCTTTAACCGAGGCTCCCGTCGGACGGTCTTAGGTCCCTGGGAGAACTTTAGTTTCACAACATCCACAGCGACGGCACGGAAGCCATTGTTAGAACAAGCGCAGATCCTATTACCCCAGGTTGGAATGGGATGTCGAAAATCGAAAATCGACCTACGCGTACAATGCTGCTTCCCGTTCGATTCGTTGTTCGATGAAGCTTATTATCGGCTTTTCTGGTCCCGGCGGGATCATAGCGACACAGCGACACGATTAGGGACGTCGAGAGCGAGGGATAGAGGGCGGGGTGTACTAAGTAAAAAAAAGACTACAAATACCAATACAAACACTGGTAAGATACAGTTCTTGCGAAGGAAACATCGCTCGGATACGTCTTCCTAACGCCATTGCCGGTCCGGAAACTACGCGGCTATAGCATTGTCGATAGCCTCGCTGCCCCGGGATGGGTCCTAAGGGAACGTTGCCTGGCGGATGATTAGATCCTGGTTCAGAGCTTTCCGGGCACACACACGCAAATTCAGACACACCGAAAGGTTTGCTTAAGCCGACACAGGTCTGGCAGGATAGCCAATTTCGGAATGCGCTAGAAGATACTTCCACAGTGAACACCGTTCCGGAGCAAAGGTAGCAAACATGAATAATGCGCCATAGTGGAAAACGCACACACATACACACACGACGCACACGCCAAAAGCGCCCCGGAGATGGATAGAAGTCAATTTGCAAGCGACTAAATGAAATAGCGATTACACGCGTGAGGCTCATTTCGGCACCAGCATCCGCTATCCTCTGTCCCTCACCCTCCCCTCGCAGGAAGGCATTGGAGACTTGAGGTAAAGCTTCCGTCCAGACGAGCTCAGGGACGCGGCCCATGGTGTTTGCTTAGGCAGAACAGGGATTGCAAAAAGTTCGTTCGGATTATAGTGAGAAGATTTGCCGAACGAATAATGCGGAGGAATTTGGTTATGGTGATTGCCTCGGGGCGTTTTTGTTTCCTTATTTCTACTTCTCACTTATTCCTCTTGGGTCCCTCATGGTCCCCGGTTGCTCTTTGATGAACGGAAAGATGATAGATCCGTTGCTACAGATTGATGATTTCGAACCTATGCGCTGGGGGTATTTGTGCTTAGCTGTTTGATGTTTCGTAAAACATGCAGCAATCTTTTGAACATGATCCCTCCTATCGCTCGATGTGGCGAAAAAAGTTTTCTGATGGAAAGCTTTTAATGACAAAGTTGTTGCTGAACTTATCGCATGAATGATGTATCGAAAGAGTTAGTTCATCAACATCAGGGATATGCCGTAGCTGTTGAGCCTGAATCCAGAGTTAATTAGTCGAAAGACAAACAACAATGTAACATCCATCAGCAACTACTGATAAACTACTGCGCAAATAAATTTATTTTACCACTTCACTCATAAAATGTTTTTTGCAAATTACAGTGATAAAAAGAAAACAAAATAAATCGGTACTTTTAATTATATTTACCTAAGTGCCTTTACAGTCTCCCATATTCAATTTACTATCTAATATTAATTGGTAAGATTCCTTTAATTTGACTGAATGGAAAAGATTTTCAACACATGCTGAATAGATGTTAATCGAATCTTATGAGTTCAATTAATTTGCAGTCTTATCGTCGTCCAAATCGTACTTAATTAAAAATGTGTGTTAGTGTTTGAAAAGTGTTATGTTTGTACGCTAAAGAGCTTTTATGATAACCATTTAAATTTAAAACAGAAAATTAATGCGAATGTGCACTAGATGAGCAATAGTAGATTACAATTTCTTATTCATTTAAACTTGGCATTAGGGATTTTAGTACATGACCTCATATATAAGGAAATTTAAAAAAAATGAGTCAAAATCAACTACATGTCTGTTTTGCTCTACTTTCAAGTATTAACTCACACGAGAAGGAAATTTTCGTATCGCAAACCAATTTTATTTATTACTTTGGCATAATGAATGCAAAATAGCTACGAATCCTTTTGGTAAATGACAGTTGTTTCATTACATTTATATGCATTTTATATTTCCAATTAGTGTTTCGACACTTTAAAATATTCGTTGATGAGATCTAATGGTTAAATGAATAATTTTTATTGTAAATCAACTATCGAAAAGTTCTGGCCACATTTTAAATCCTCGACGTGGTGACAGTTGTGGAGCATAAAATTCAAAGAGAGATTCCATTTTGGAGCCTATAAATTTGACTATAGTCAACGTCACCACAAACTGCGTTCCTACCCAATTCAGCTGAATGAACAGAACGTCGATGCACCGGCGAGACTTTCTGTGGAAAAGGATTAAGGCCTTGGCACACACTCACACCAGAACCACCGCCAAAAAAACAAAACTTCAACCAAAACCGTTTTCGGGCAGACTCGGTATAATCCCGGGTTGAGGTCAGTCGCAAATGTCGCCATCAAAACCGTCCGGCATCCCTCCGGCGGGCTGACTGGAATCCGAAATCTGCGAAAACCCCATCAGCACCAGCGGGAACCGCAAACGAGTGGGCGCGGGCGGGAAAATTGATTTACGATTATCGTAAAAGTCGAAGAAGAACACATCAAATTGTTTCACCGTTGTTCCGGATGTTCGATGATCCCGGCGATGCGTCGAGATGTTGTCAAACTCGTCGTTGACGGCCATAAGAAGGGGGAGGGGTGGAAAAAGCACAATCCCAGTGGTCCACCCCGAATCCTAGTGGCGCGTAAACCGGCAGGCGTCCATTCCAGCCAGCTGCTGCCATCCCAAAACCGGAGCGATCGTAAACTCGAACGCAGCCAGTTCGGTTCCCCAGCTCGGATTGAACCGTTTCCGAAAGCGGTATCGTCCGGCATTTTATGGCCTCCCGCCGGGAATGGGCGGGAAGAAACTTATCAGCCCGGCGTTTTTCGATGCCAAACCCCACACCGGGGGAAACAAGTGTTCAAATCAAACCTCTCAAACATGTGAGAGAGGAAAAAAATCAGTGGTTCAGTCAAATCGGAGGCACACGACCACCATCTTTTACGGCCCGCGCTGGTACTGACCGGAATGGGTTTTTAATCGTCCACACAACCTCAACCTCGACCGCTAATCCGTTTTTGAGTAGAGAGAGGGTGACGGGAAATGATATCCACGTGCCCGACTGTGTTCGGCCGTTCGGAATTCGTCAAGCAGTCGCGAAACAAGAAGCGTTAATCGAGTGCCGTGATTCACGGCTTAGGGTTGTGTGCAATAAAAACTGGCAAAATATTGCACCTCCGATCAATAAACGTGCCCACGGAGGCCGGGGTAGCGGAGCAGCGAGTTAGAAATCACGACAAATAACCCACAATAGGAAATGTCAACACCACGAAGCCACCGCAGGCGGGTTAAATCTGTCAAGCCAACGTCAAGCGATGTGGGAAATGATGATGATGAAATTTGGTGAGCGCCCAAGTCGACCATATAGTTTTGGAGAACAAAACTGTTGAGTGTTTTGCGGTTGATTTTTGCATCACAGTGAAAGCTTATTTATGACAAACAAAACCCAATATGGAAACGCACTCAACTTGAGATATTTCTATAAGTCTTTGCAAAACATTCCAATTGAAAACATCATTGTAAATTGAACCAAAAAGTATGTAGAATGGCCACACAAAGAACCAGTTAAAAATGAATTAAAATGAATGCACAAAAACATGACACAACAAACACCATCGTACGCTCGTAATCGATACAAATATTATCCCCCCGTAAGTGAACATTAAATTCTTCCGTTAATTAAAGGCAATTAATATCAAACGTACCGATAAACCACAAATTAAATGGGACACAACTTTGTCAACTGTGAGGTGACAAATAGCTTTCGGAATGAATTGCAATGGGCCGCACATTTGTGGCCAGCGACGACTCCTTCCAGTTTGTCCCGAACAAGAATTTGATTATCTGCCAGCAGTTTATTCTGGTCGATATAAATTGGCAAAAAAAAACTTCCATCCCTCCAACACTTCGGAGACTGCGCGCTGTCACTGTGTATTGGATTTAAAAAAACAACAAACAAGTGCTAACCATGCATGGCCCATTTTTAACCTCCCTTATCGGAACGGCCCACGAAGGGGGTACCGAATGGCTTTAAATTTCTTAATTTCCGCCACCATATTATCAGCGCTGGCAGACGGTTGTCAGTTCGGGGCCGTTAAATTCCTCGCCCATACCATCATCGGGTTGTTTTCGGTCACGTAACGGAGGCGGAAGTGTTGGGGAACAAAACAGTCAGAAACAAGAAGAAGAATGCCCAATGTAGCCCATTATAGAATCTTGATTTTGTTTTTGCCCGCCTAATCCCCTCCGTGTTCGAGAGGCTCAAAATGGCAGCGGAGAAAAAAAAGAGAGAACACATGATGTGTGGATCAATAACTTTCGTAACAAGCTCTTAAAATGTCATCTGCCATTGATGAGCGGCGGCAACGGTGCTGGCTGCCCACCGGCCGCCGATGACGGTGCGCCTGCCGGCTACACTTTGTTCAACAGTGGGAGCTAAATTTATTCTATCGCAAACAACGACAGGATAAGTTACGATGCTATGGTGAAACACGGGAAAAAAACTGATCAAGAAAAAACACTCCTAAAACAAACATGAACTTGAAGGCGACCAAGTCGACAGCCTGCATGCCGAGCCATGCCGAGTAGAGCAAACACATCAAAAAGCGTCCATTTTTGGCGCTTGTGCCGCCTTCTCAGCTAAGCTCTTTCTCCTGGTCGAACATCCGGGCCAACGCGATACGGTTCAGGTGCTTTCCGATAGTGTCCGCGCCCACACGCCGTCTGGCGACTTCGCAGCGGAGAAGCAGAAGAGACCAGCGATCCGCCAACAACCTAATCGTTCGATGATGAATCGCCGACCCGGGACCTCTCGAGCGACACCCGCGCATCTGAACCCGCTTCGGCTTCGGTTTGAGTTGGACTGCACATACGTGCCGTGACCCTCCGCCGTGGGGTGAGGAAATGCGGCCCAGAGAAACGCCACCACAAAATACACATATTTATTAACACTTTGTCCGCGACAAAAGCGACCGGCACGGGATGACTCGGAACAGCCGGCACACGGAAGGAAAATTAGATTCGAAATGTCATTTTCCATTATTAACATCCGATCAACCGAAGGCGAAAGAGAATCGATTCGAACGAAAACGGTACGATTGTTTTTGGCAATGGAAGGCCCCGACAATCCCCACGACCCCAAATCGGATCAGATTTGTCACAACAAATTATATTCCGCGCCTCGAACCGCGAGGAACACGTTAAGCCTCCCCGGGATGCACGCAATATTGGTCCTCACCATTTGCATAATTAATTCGGCTCCCTTTGGAAAAACGTTAATTCCATTGCCCCTTGCGGCACGCGATGAGTGAGCCATCGCAGCCCATCATAATCACGCCTGAGCCAGCCGGGCCGGCTTCCGCGGTGGTCCTTTAGGAGATCCTGTCAACTACGCAGGGAAGAGGGAGGGGGGAGTTGTTTTTCATGCGATAATACGCCATTCGTTTGATGAACGATTCCCCATCGACAACGTCCCGGTTGTGGTTCGTCAAATGACGGCTTAACCCAATCGGGACGTTCGGGGAGAAAATTGGTCTTATTCTTTGGTCGTTTGGATGGATCCTCAGTTGGGAAAACTGGGCTTAATTTTGTGGAGCTCAATCATTGAAAGCGATTCGCTCCAACCGGTGCTGTTCAATCCCAACAGCACTCCCATTTCAATACGGATAATGAATCCCACGTGGCATAAAATCACTGTCTGAGGAATGTACGCTGCTGGTGAGCTAATTTGAATGCTTTTTCAATAAAAGCGTTCCCATCGTTGAGTTACATTTTTCTACCCTTTAAATGTTTCATCTTAATTAAGGTAACTGATGAAACAGAAATCCAAACGAACTTCACGAAAATAGACCTGACAAACAAACAGACAAACATTTCAGATAAGCAAAGATGATGAATGAATAGAATACACAAATTGCTTTAGTATATGAAAAAGAAAATCATAAGTAGTTAAAACATAGAGGAAGAAGAAGTTGGAAAGGTACATATGGAAATTAAATTCAGCATTATAAGAAAGTGTGTTTTTGCATGCATTAAAAACGGCCTTGGGCCCGAAGCCAAATGTTGTATTGGACCATACTGCTTCTAAAATCTTTATTTTTCTATATGCACGACAACATTGGTAAATTACGTTAAATAAATTCACAGTGTCAATACGATGTTCTGGTACTGTTTTTAAAGAAAATTTAAACTTTATGTCGATCAAAATATTTACTCGTAATTACTTTCCTTAACAGGAAATAAGAAAATAACTTGCAACAAGAGATAAACAAAGATTGTGTAATGGTTTGGTTGTTGCTTGGAAGCTTTTTAATATTTTACTAAAAGTAACGAAATATTTCCAATAGATACGTGAACTACAATGTGTGAATCATAGATCAATGGGCCAAAACACGTTTTGTATCTTTTAATGCCATTTTTACGGAAGAAAGAAGCGTTAAGGAACTCATCGAATGATGTAAGAATAAACCATAACATGCAACATTACGAACGGATTGTATAAACGACCATAAGGGAGTAAATATCAAAAACCACAAGCAACAAAATCGATAACAAGCACAACATTAAGTATTACAAGATTAATTTTAAATAATAGTTTGGCAGTTGATTGTCGACTGTCGTTCATTTCTTAGGTGTTCTACGGACAGAAAATCATAACCAAATTTTTGGAAGAAAGCTAAAGTGTTAAATCCTTCCAAACTGTTTACCATGTTGAAGCTAACGGACGGATACAATATACTAGAACACCGTGGCATTATATTCCGATACTGTTTGTTGCTTGAAAACGTTTTACCTATAAATGAGCCCCCGAGTGCCGGCAAAAAGAATCAAAAAGAACAGTATCCATATCAGCTTGAGTGATAACTTCAATCAATCCCCGCATCCAGCAACCTTTGAATTGGACATTCGTGATACTACTCTACATAGAAGAACAAGGGGTTGCATGTTAAACGTAACGAAATTGTCCAACTTATAATAAATTAAAAAAACAAACTCATACAAACAAACAACAAAAACAAAAGAAACAAACAATGCAAGAACTACTGAATGTGCAAGCGGAAATAAATGACGTAGTTGGTTATCGATTGCCCCACATAGGCACAGATCATCCCGTCGTACATTTCGG
Source organism: Anopheles coustani (assembly GCF_943734705.1). Taxonomy (NCBI): domain Eukaryota; kingdom Metazoa; phylum Arthropoda; class Insecta; order Diptera; family Culicidae; genus Anopheles; species Anopheles coustani. The sequence goes on from NC_071289.1 coordinate 59,153,518, forward strand.
ATCAAATGCTTCTGTGTTAACCTGATGTGTGTGTGTGTGGCCGACCGACTCAATTGATTTCAAAAAAATAAACTTATCCATAAAGTTCTCTGAACAAAAGTTCTAAAATTAAAAATTGGTCACCGTAATCACAGAAAACGTTTATTGGTCATAAGATGCTTACTCGAAAAGACCCGTTGATCGTTTAGATCAGTTGATGTGTATTTTTTCACATACCCAAAGTGATTTAAAAGTTGTTTAATTCTTATCGAAAAACGTAGATTTTGTCAAATCCAATCGCCTTGCATAGTTACCCCATACACCAGCAAAAGCTCATTAATTAATTTTGTCGAGTTAGTAGATAACCCCTTTTTGTTCGCCACCTGTGATCCACCGTAAAATCTCCAACGCATTCAATCCATAGCTTTTTAGGGTCCCGATTGGATGCTTTCCCTTTTTCGGTGCGAAATAATTCACTTTACGACGGGGTTCGCTATCGCTAGCATTAGCACAAATCCAGTAAATATTTGGACCCAGTTTTTGCGGACTTTACCTAACTCGCTGCCAAGAGATAGAGAAGTCGAATTGGGTTTTTTTTCTTCCGTCACTCCCTGCACTGCCTAGCCACCGATGGGTGCGCCTTAGCAGAGATCATTCCCGGACCGGAAATCAGTTTCTTGTCTGCCCGGGGGACGGCATTAAATTTTTCGCAGTGGGCGATTATCCGGTACTCCGCACTCCCGCGCTCTCACCACTTTCCGCGTGTCCCACAAAGGAATTATTTATTTTTTCTCCACCACTTTTAACACTCCAAATGGTGCCAAATTTAAGGCAGACTCGTAAAAGTGTGTTTTAGAACCTCTCTCGCGCCACCCGGTGGCAAGTAGAATGCTCGCCTCCTGTCGTCACCCAAGGGCGGGAGGACGGGAGGGCGTTGGACGTATATGGATGATGGACCGCGTGATTGCGACAGTGAAATCTGTTCCGCGGTTCCCCCCTCCGGGCTCCCTTTTTCGGAAGCGGTTCGCATTTTGGGTTGCGCAAAGCTGTCAAACTTTACAACCCCTGCCGAGCGCGGCCTGGGCACCCGACGCCGACGACATCCTATGATCATCTCGCCGTTTTTTTTTTTTGTTGTCGTTTTTTCGCCACTCTGGATAAGAAATATTTCACAACGGGGAGTTAGCTTCCACTGCGGGGAATAGACTCGAGAGCCATTTTCAGTGCGTACGGCTGTAAATGCTGACGATGACGTTCGTTTGTCCCCTCGGATTGGTGGACTTCTGCTTGAGCTTGGTGGAAGGAGATTGGGGAGTTGGTGCTCGGGCGGAACGGGTCCGTTGTGATGGCCGTTTTATTGAATCTAATCGGGGGGAAATGGAACGGCGTTGAAATTGGAATTTTCATCTCCGGACATCAAACGGGTGGATATTCAAACGAGAGAACTGACGCACACAGACACACACACACACACAACTGTGGTTCATGTACCTTAGGAAGACGCGCTTGGTCCACCCAGCACACGACACCGACGATGGCGACGATGGCGACGGCGGTATGCACACCATTTGGACCATTTTCTTTATTGCACCCATTGTCGTTCGTGGAAATTCTGTGCGCCAAATAATGCGCCAGCTCCCGATGGTACTGATGATACGCCGAAAATGGGTCGTTGGGGTGGGCGAAACTGTGGATAGAGCTGTAGTCCACAGCTCCTAGTCCTCGGCAAGGAGTCGGACCGGTGAAACACTGGACGGCAACGGTTTCATACATCACGAACCTGATCAAGAGCTAACGATAACAAGCGAATTATGTTGCGACGCCACCAGCGGCCCAGCGTGAGCGCACCCTCCGATGTTCCAAAGTCTCGCGTCCCAGTCTAGACACCCTCGAGACGAGCAGCGACTCCTCCACCGGTTCGCCGTTGGCTCCAATCGAACTCCTGATCGATACACCCCGCCCGATAGTTCGCTCGTGCAAACAGTGACAGGCCCTTCCTAACCACAATAAACTACGCCACCCATAAATTACCCCCTAAAAGTGTGAGACCCGAGGGGGGATGAGCAGATGTGGCCAGGACGGGGCGTTCAAGCAGCATCCCATAAAGCAGGCATTATCGAAGAAACGTGTTCGGCGTATCTCGGAGGGTGAGCATCTGGCACCGGTTCTACTCCGGCGATCCGTGGGAGACGGACTGTAAAACAGTAGGTGTTGGTTTCGGTGGTTTTGGGGCGGCTTCACGTTCCACTTCACCTAGCGAGAGTCCGATCCAGGCCACCGCAAGTGTGGCAGCGCCAGAAGCGCGTGCTCCAAAAATGTCTCTGACAGCTATGGCGGCTTTTAGAGTGTGACTCATGAAGATGGCTTGGAAGATGAAGATGATGCCGATGATGATTGTGATGATGGTGATGAGCACAGCCTCGCATCGGGACATGCTGTGACCGACCGGTCCATCCTCCAACCGTCCGTCCGCGCGACATTTGGACTGGCAAATTAATTTCTGGTGTCGTTTTAATTGGTCTAAGGTGCGCCCTAACCGTATCGGAGACTTGGTCGACGACCACCTAGCGGCACTGCATGCGGTCCATGGGAGTCGGTACGTATAAGAGGTTTTTAATGGGCACCCTAAACTTCACGCCTCTGTCAACGCCGACCAGCTGGGAAGGCAGACGGCAAAGGCAACCCCAGGAATGTATGCTCGGAAGAGTAATCTTTCTCTTTTCCCAATTCTGTGTGATTTTGTACACCCTTACGGGAGCAAACTTTTTTTTCGCAGTATGCCGGAAATAGAATTCATTCCTACGTTCTCCTACTGAGGTTCTAGCGAATTCTTCCAGGTTTCTTCCTACGATTGCCAGACCATCTGCAAGTCCCAACTAGAGTTAGCGTCGGATGCGTCATAAGATGCGTCGTTTCAGGTGCGGAACTACCACAGGTTGAAGGTGCAATTTGCATAACTTGACCATCGCTGCTCGCTAACGCTGACGACAGCTACAACGCCCTCGTGGCCACAAGGCGGGATGTTCATAAAAGTGAAAATTGAATTCGAACATTATTAAGCACATCCAACGCTCTGGTTGGGAAAGACGCGAGCGGCCAAGGCGATAAATGTCGCCAGAACTTGCCTTCACTGCCATTTCCATAACCGAACGGAACAAACGAATTCGGGGAGCTTCGATGACTTCATTTCGGCGCGTTTCGGGAAAACATAACGTCACCAATGCTTCTTCGTATTTCTTCGTCGTAAAATGTGAAATATCCGGTGAACGACATGTTTTTACCATCAAGACTTTTCCATTTTGGAATGGACAGTTTCCTTGTTTTACGCCATTAATCAGTTATCTGCTGAATAAATAAACCACATGTCTAACGACGCGCGGAGTTGTACTTCTATTAACACCTCCGGATCGCTTTTCGGGTGATCCGTAATCGAATCGGTGAATCGTAATTAGGGACACTGCCTGGGCAGGCCATGCAGTAAACATCGGAATATATGTTTGCTTTCAACAACCTGCTCGGTTCTCCACCCGTTCTCCGCTCTGACGCGGCCCGAGGGACGAAATCTAATCATGCATCAATTTGGATGCAAATCTATCCAGAACGCACTACAATATGGTCCAACATGCATGCACCACACCCTGCCGAGCTAATTCGCTTCGGAAATTGAGAGCCCCGGACTGGAAAATTACTGTCGCGCGTCATCCGTTTGTAGAACACCACGCTGCACGCTGGACCGTTTCCACATCCGCCACGAGCCGCTATCTGGGCGGCATCTTGAGGCGCAAGGGCCGCATAGACCTTTCCGAAACCCTTCGGTCTGGGCAGCAAATGAAGTGCGGCTAATAACGATGGTTAATTTATTGATGCCTTTTTCGGGATGCGGCGGAGGCGCGAGAAATGTAAGCCGACCGCATCTAGAGAAAGCACTAAGCAAACAGATGCGAGCGATACAGGGTGGAAGGGGAGGGTACGTGGAGGAGGGATTTCCATTGTGGAGACCGGTCGTTTCGGGTGGGGATAGTCACGAATCACGACCTGGCTGAATCGTTCAAAGCGAGAAGGCAAACAAAACGAGTTTAGGAAAACCGTTGGTCTATTTTCTTCGAACAAACAGATCTGCTTTACGTCGAAGGTTCATGCTAGAAGTCTTCGTTCCATCTATAGGGGTCAGATAGGGGAAGGTGTGGCAATACGCTCTCTATAAGCAAATAACAACAACAGAAACTTTAATCTATCGAAGGCCTACCAACAAACCACTCTAAAGGCACGTAATTCAATTCTTTACCATCTTTTCTATAAAAAACAAAACTATGCAAGAATTTTCCATTTTTGCTTAAATGATGTTCTCACCTTTCCGTATTTGATTTAATAAATGTTTACTACCAAAACCATCGGGTAACCGCCTTGCAGCTCATGCAATTTGACGAATTGCGAACTTTTACGGGCTATAATGTTTTGAGGTTTGACGATTTAAAACACAGTGGATATCATTAAAAAAAACTAAGAACATATTTCAGTGGCTTATATTATCATAAAATAACAAATCGAGCAATGTTACGTAATTTAAGCTACCTTAGATATAGTTAAGCTTTCTTAGCGATTTTTTGTTGTAGTTGTGAAAGTTTTGTTTTTTTTTAATTGAATATGAAAATAAAAGAGTTATAGAAACTAATTTTAATTCGTTTAAAACTAGTTGTACAGCTAGCCAATTTTAAATCCTAGTCAGACACTTCAATGCATTGAATTCTCTGAAAGATCGCAGCGAGCTTTTCCCCGCTTTTCAATGTTAATGTTATAGACATGTTTTTTTCAAAGAGACGGAAAACCGCAAAACACATGTTTATTTTTACTTTACTTATTTTAAAATTGCATAAATCTGCTAAAATATGCTCCACTCATTCGTTCCTCGAGCTCATGTTGTCCCATATTCCCCTACCCTCCAAACGATAACGGACCGAACGGGCAACGAGCTATTACTCAGGCATGAAATAAAACGGTAACCATATCGCCATCCGTCCAACCGAACAAAACATGCCGAGGCGTAAATGAACAGGTTAATAAATTATATGAACATTCCGCTCGATTTCGCGATCCGCGGTTCTTCATATCGATATGAGACTCGCCGTGTGCAAGATGGAGTTCTGGCGAAACGGTGCCCCTGCGCCGCCGTGTGTAACATGCTAGTTCTCCGAATCGAGTCCGAAGAGATAGGCACCATAGGGATCGAACCCATTTTGGCGTGAAAAGCGATTGCCGGCTAAACTCGCCTCCCGGGGGCCAGGGTGGGAGATAAATTGTACCATCTGAAGAACCACCCGGCACTTTCCTTTCCACTCGCAAGTATCGCGATACGATAGGGATGGAGGCGCCTAGGCATCGTTGCCTTGGAGGCCCTCCTCACAAACACGATGGACTCTGGCAGGAAACTCTAGCCGGTGAAACAAAGTCCAACACCTGCAGTCTCGTTTGTCATTCCTGCGCGCTCCGCCCCTTACCAAACCACCCTTCCCCACTCAAGATTGGAATATAAGATTTATTCGTCGTTTGTGGAATCTCTGTCTGTTCGCTGACGTGCCGGTTTGTATCATCTTTGCAGTCGTTCTTTGTTTTTCCGACATGCAGTTCTGGATTTTCTCCGCTCGACCGGAATTCCTGCATTCAAAGTTATTTTGCCTCCGGAACCCCGGCCGAAGATGCTCCCCAGGATCCATAACTTACCCGGTCCCGGGTGCTCCAAACCGTCGGCCTCGCACCGCACGAAGGCTTCAGGCCCAACGTGGTGGAAGTGCCGTATAATTTATTTAGTGCGGCCGGGAAAAACCCGGGGAAAAACCGCCAAACCAGCAAACCCACAAACCACTATCCATCTTTTGCTCACTGCTCGGGACGTTTTCGAGAAGCCGCAGAGCGAAGAGACCGGGAGGGGTTGGAAGCGGATATAAATGGTTCAATGTGGGGGCCAGTTGCAGTTGCACGAACTTGTATGTGTGTGTGTGTGTCTTTGTTTTAGAATTTTTCTTATAGTTTCCCTTTTTTTCCTCGTCGGGTATATTTACTCCGCACATATTCTGATTCTGACGAATGGGCGCAGAGATGGCCCCCGTCCAAGATGGTAGAGGGTTGAGGGGGAGGAAGAGTGGGGGCAGTGACCAACCTGCTTTGCCTGCATGGTAACGAAGCGGTTGCAAACGAGCAAACTGCACGGCATCATCAGGGTCCTCGGAACCGATAAATTCTTGGCCATTTTCTTTCCGGAGCCGCCGTTGGCCAAGTTTTCTGCGGTGAACACAAGGACGAAGAGAGAGGGATGGGGGCACAAAGAGTTACCGAAGGCAAAAAAGACAAAAAGATGGCCCAGTGGTGGTTCCACAGGCCCTTCCCGGGGTCGTAGCAAGATGGCAGCTAAGAAGGCGCACGTCCTCCGGTTGGAAAACCGGACAACCCGGAAGTTGGAACAGATAAGACAAATATGGTGGCATCATTCGTTCGTTGCCTCGGAACCATCTCGGAAGGACATAATGGTGACCCTATGTATGCAGCCTCATACACACACATCTATGTCTGGGACACAATGCAGCCAATCATGCACAATCTGCGCGCCAAATTGCGCCACGAAGCGGCATCCTTTGGCATCGATGCAGTTTCCCGGTACCAATCAATTCAATTTGTTATCCCTCGTTAAATTTATTCCTCTCAATTTCAGCGCCATCCCCTGGGGAGGGGCGGGGGTTTGGCAAATTGAACGTGTATGACAAGCAGAATGGTAAAAGTGTCGTCCCTTTGGGGGGGGAGGTCTATTTTCTTCCCTTTGCTCCAGCCGACTGCGGAACTGGAAGGAAGAGTGTTGTGTTCGTGTGCAAAGTAAAGTGAGTGAGAGTTTTTTTTCTTTCCTCACGCTCAGTTTCCACGGCCCGATGGAAGCGTTTAAGCGATCGATGAAGTGGCCTGAAAATACGGCACTCCATCTTTTCCGTTTTTCCGATGCTGGGACGGAAGGTTTTCCACCGTACTCACCTGGAACGCACGCGGGCAGCTTCGTGGTCTCCCACTCGTCTGTCTCAATGTTGCAGCGGAGTTCGGCGAGCTGTGGCTCCTGCATCCGGTAGCCGGGTTTGCACGTGTAGTGTGCCGTCGAGTACTCCTCGTTGTCGTCCACCGTCAGCCGGGCGGACCCATGTGCAATTTCCGGCGGCTGCTCACAGTCCTCGTACGTGCTGCCAACGGCTGATCCTGAGTCCTCAAACCGGTTCGAAAACGGTGTGTTAACGGCCGCGTTGGAAACGAAACATATACATGGGAAAGAGAGAGAAAAAAGCACAAGTAAGCAAGCGTGTTAGGAAACATACTGACAACATCAACGGAATCGAATCGGATTATGTAATGGCAATGGCTAATCACAACCCACCACACCCACCATCGAGCCCACTCTCTCTCTTCCTCTGTCCCCGGGCCAGGTGATAACGATCATCGTGTACATCCAAACCGACCGCGAGGAAGGTTCCGGTTTCAACCGACCCGAGATTGAAAGCCGCTCCATGTATCGTTCCACCGGGGGCCGGACCGAGTCAGAGTCACATACCCGGCCGATTGATTGACATGCCGCAGGGCGCGCACATCAACTGACCGGGAGGAGTCAGCCCGGCACGTCAATGGTCGTCTCATCAGATCGTGTGTCAATCAAAAATCGATCGATCGCACGGTGCGTGTTTGCGTTTCGTCTCATCACGGCGTAATCGGTGTGTTTTGGATCGATCAGGCGGCCAAGCAGACGGTCCCAAATGGGAAATCACTGCGGGGGGTCTTTTACGACGCACAGTTTGGCCGATGGTGGTTCGAAAAGAGAAAATTCTTAAGCTCTAAATTGATCATTTCATAACTAGAAGTAAAAGTCATTTTATATTTGCAGGAACCGTTAAGATACAATTGAGCAAGCTTCAAACATCTGAAATTTTATACTTGAACATAAATTAATCCTCATATATTCTTCGTAGTAATATGTCGAAACCAAAGGATGGATGTTCTCTAGGTTTTCAGGAGAAATAAATCTGTCCTTCATGCTGCTTCCTGGCATCCCTTTGTGAAGCTCAAATCATCCCAAAACGTAATTTCCTTCACTGCGGACATCCAATCTCCGGTACCGGGGCCCGAGACGAACGAAGAACCATTGCCAGAACCACAAGAACTAATCGGAACACATTTCCCCGTTCCTTAAAGCACTCCGAAAGAATCCTCATCGATTGGAAAGCTCGTCATCTTTCCATTTGCGGGGTGAGTCGTAACGCTTCAACGACGAAAGTCGGTGAATTTATTTGCTTTATTATCGCACAACATCCTTTTCCACTCACTCATTCTGGACGATTAACTTCTCAACCCATCGGGGCGGTCCGTTATTAAACGATTATTTGTGTGTTTGCGTAACCGAAAACGCTATTTCCTGCTAACCTTTGACTCCCATCTCGAAACAGATCGAGAGCGCCAACTGCCGCCGCCTAACCATGGCGAACGCTTGACAGATGGCGCCGCAGCTCATTGTAACCGATACGCATGTACCTCCCTTAAATGGTGCGCTTATGTGTGTGTGTGTGTGTGTGTGTGTGTGTGTGTGTGTGTGTGCGTGTGTGGGAGGAAGAAATAAAGGGAAATTACCTCGTAAAAAAGACGAAACTGTTGGGGTTGGGGATGACAAATGAAATTAAAAGCCACCAGAAGCATGCCGTCGTCACCTTAAGATTGTGCGGCTGATAAAGCAATCCCTCGAGTAGATGTGAGCTGGTAAGCTACCCCCAAGTGCAAGCCACAGTATTTATCACCACAGCTTCCGGTTGGTGGTCGGAAGCTAAGAGACGATACACTCTTTCATTGAGAGACAACACATTTTGTTTAGAGTGTAGAAAACCAGAAGTAGCGCAGTGGTTTATGGTAGTAGGTACCGAAAACGGTTAACAAAAACAAAAACTTTGAGAAAATAATATTAAAAACTAACAATTGAACAAGGCAATAAATTAATACTAAACCATATCAAAACTCGGAAGTAGAGCAGTAGTTTATGGTAGTTAGTACCGAAAACGGCTAACAAAAACCGAAATGTTGAGAAAATAATACTAAAATCTAACAATTAAACAAGACAATAAAATAAAACTCAAACATATAAAAGTATTAAGCACAGCCAAATAATGCAATGAAAGCGAAAGACAAACAGGAAGAAATTCAATCTGAGAACGAATGAGTGAGACGAAAGTAAAACACCTTTTTTCGATATCGAGCAGAAGATAAACGGTGCAAGATATCACATTAGCTGTCATTGTCACAGTTATCTTCACCCGTCGCGTTCCCTGAAGAAATGGCGTCTAAGGTTCTTGGTCCGTCTCACTCAATCCTCCTTTTCCTCTTCAAAATGATCAAATTACCTCCACTCACTTCCCGCCAACAGACAACTAGAGCTCCTCCGACTATCGGGAAGTTTGAGAAAAAGAATGGTTTGTTACAAATTTCTGTGTGCTACTACTTCCTGTCACGACTTTCTTGAAGCTCTCGAGGTGGCGCTCGGGTGGGGAAAATTAAGATCCGAAGTGTGGTGCAGCTCATGGCAACCGGCGCAGGGCTGCCGAGATTTATGTTCACGCAATTGTGTGCTTGATTTCCGATCGTGTGATGAGAATCAACAGCATAAAACCACACGGAGGACAAAGAAAGCCAGTGGGAAGCGGAGAAACCGGTCGTGCAGCGATTCATCGGCATCGTGCTGCTAATAAAATTGAAATAAATTTTAATCCTCGCCGATGCGAGATGGAAACGTCCGAGCCGGAAGCTGTAATACCGGTAGCATAAAACACAACAAACGATCATTCCGGTATCGATGGGCAAACAGACATAAATCCTTTGGTCAAACATGAGTTTTCTCATTTGTGGTGGTCATCGGTAAGAAAATTAAATATCTTCTCCCGATGAACGTGTTATTATAGTAAAAGGAAACAAATTGAAACAAAATCTCACCCACCGGAAGCGGGAAGGTCGTGTTGATCTTGGCAAAAGTCTCAACATTGATGCACCGCAAATGGACATTTCACATTCGAGGCACGTACATCGCATTGATTCAATCACGCCCCAATGACGAAGGGAGGAAATGTAAAGAAATGTGGCACGATAAAAGGTTACAAAACGAATTATATCTTCATCAGTGTGGAATTGATCCTTTTCGATACATCGCAGCAAAATGGTTGACTGAACGTGTGGCAAAACATTCTTGCTGTTTGGTCAACGTGTACCTTTTCAATCGTAAAAACCCAAACTTTTAAATGTTTTGAAAACTCTTGTGAATTTTTTTAATAATTTGATTATTGATCACATGTGACATTCCATTTGTAATCGAATTTTATCGAAGAGTAATCAGTTACGAATGGAGGGTAAAAACAAATCAACAAACTGGTTTGTTCAACCTTATTACGTACACATATGAATTAACAAAAGCAAATAAGAAAATAAATAAGGAATTCCCCAATTAATATGTAGCTTCACAATAAATCGGAAAAACGATACAGTGTTTTTCATATCAAAGGAGGGGCTTCACTTGAAAGTTACGTTTTGATTTAATAGATACAATAACGACATATCTTAAGATGTTGATATTTCATCGATTTCCCCAAGTTGTATAAACCCTGTTGTACATCTTTGGTGCATACACCTTAACTAACGTGTAAAAGTTTGTTTTGTTTCTGTTAGTAAAACTGAGTTTGAATTGTAAAATTCAAACAAATCTTCATCAGCAAATACAGTGCGTAAACTTAATGTGTGGAAAGTTTCAGAATCGACAGTTCAGTATTGGTCGAGTTTTTAGTGTACAGAAAAGTCCATTCATAGAAAAGCCAAAATATATAATAGATAACATTTATTTTCATTACCTCAAAATGAACTCCTTTAGAAGGAATTTAGTACAATGAGGAGTTTGAATTAAGCATATTTTAGATTGAAAAAATCAAGACCGATTCAGCATTTGAATATCGGTACTAAATATTGAATTTTAAAATGGTTCCTTAAATCACTCAAATTTATTCGTTTTACCTGCTGCCCTAGTCGTGATGAATGAATAAACAAACACCAAACCAACACAGAGTACCATCACCAGTTTTTGTCCCTACGCCTGGAGCATTTATTTAGAACCAATGTTGTCCAATTCGTGCATGCCTCAAAACTGTCACAGCAGCTTCCCAGCGCCTTCCAAATGAGAACAAATTGCACTGACACAATTTATGCCCCATGTATGTTATTGCAAACCGGGCTGGCGGCGTTTCAGCTCGTAGGGTTTCGCTAACGAGACGTGCCACAGACAGGACCGTATAGCACTATCATAAATTCATTAGCAAATTTTCCGGCCTCATTTCTTATGCTCCCTTGTCCGGCACCGTGGGAGAGCTGACGTTCGCAAATGTAGGAGATCCCGGTCGGAATCTCGGAACACGGCCAACGTCTCATCCGCAGGGCAACAAATCTTACCGACCGTTGTGGTGACACCTTACAATCGATTCGTTTGAATAATTTCCAATGCACCGTACTATCGAAGTTGGCACACCGAATTTTCCCACATCACACAGACAACGGCATCGTCTGGGATCGATAAATAAAACATTGCCCTCTTGCTCAATCGTACGCGTCGCCGGACGTGTTGAGGTCGAGTCTGGAAAAATCCACCCAATTTTATGCCGACAACGGAAAGAAGCCCTTCTGGCCGAGAAAGTCGTGTTTCCAATCGGGATGGGCTACGAAAAACCCAAATCCAAATCCCCCCACAAATCCCTTTTTGGTCGATTGGGGCGATAAGGTGCGTCCCATTAGTCTTGACAAAAATCTCCAATGTCGCCCAACGTGCCGTGGGCCTGCGAGTCCCTTAGGGGCCCTTCTTCTCTCTGTTGCGTTTCGCCCTTATATGGACATTCGTCAAAGCCGATCTTCGAGCCTTCGGTTGGTGGGTGTGAATTCGGGGTGGCAGAGTGGAACGAAACAGCAAAACACCCCCAAATGTGGGCAACTTTTGCAATCAACGACACGAACGGCGACACGAACATTCGACATATTTGTTGGGAATTTGTTTGACCGAAGGGAACGCGAGCGAGGGCAGGGAGGCATTTAGTGGCCTCCGAACGGGGCGCTGTGAAAGATTAAAGGTGAAATGCGTGTCAGCTTTGGAGAGCAAATTCATGAGACACGATTTTCGAGTGTTTCGTCCGTCCGGGTCCGATCAATCCCTGCGCTCTGTTTTCCAGAAAAATCGCGCTAACCCGATCGAAACAATCCGGCGTGAGGTGTTAATGCACGTTCTATTGTGAACGTGCGCTTTCAAAGCGAATCCCAACTCATTCCCTTTCCGTGCCTGCATGGTCGAACTTTTGCACCAAACAATCATAAAACATCCATTAACTCCGCCAACGACAGCATCGGCATCGGGTGGCCATAACCAAACGAAGAAAAAAGTCCCTAGAAAATCAACAAATTTTCGACCATATGGTCCAATCTGGTGGCAAACTCGCTCTGGCATTCCTTTTGATAGACGACAACGACAGCAATAAAAAAAAAGATTGCACCCGTTCCTCTCGGTCGTGCAACGAGCTGACCAACGCGAGGAAACTTTTCTGACCTCATGAAAAATGATGTAGCGTCTTCCGGACAACGCTTGATCGGCTGGCGTGGTCTGTTAGCTTATCACTTTTTGCAACCGAAGATCAAACAACGAGGACAACGAGGTAAAGAGGAGCATTGGCGCAAAGTAGCGACGGTTGGTTTGCAAAATGGTTGCTAGTTTTTGTTGCCCGCTTTGACATACTAATGGAGGTGGCTCTTGACGAAAATCTATTAAAATCTCATTTAGCATCAATCAGCGTGAGCGTGGTGGTTGTTAAAGAGAAACTATAACTCCAGAGTGGAAATTAAAGTATCCAACTTTCGCGTTTTTAAATTAATTGAATAGAAAACGAATCGTTAATGGGGGTTACGAAAAGTTTTTACCATAATTTTCAAGTACATCCTTCATGTAATAGCATTCCGTATTTTAGTCAAAATCCAGGAACATTTGCAAATTCGATTTTTTTATATTATTAATTCGATCGTTCTCGACAATTTGGTTTTATTCAAAATATAGTTTCCTTTCAATTCACTAACAATCAAAATACCTTTACTTTTCTATTTAAACATGCATTTTGCAGATTTATGCAACTAACAGACAAGTTCTTTTTTTCTTATTTGATCAACTTACCCTAGAGAATGTCGTTCAGTTTTTTTTTTCATTTTTTTTCAGTTGAAATGCTCAGTAAATGCCCATATAATAGACAACTAAACAATTAATCAGCTTTCTTGTAATTTTGGAAACGCAAATCTTTTGGTACTGGTCAAATTGTCGTATTCTATAAGTTAACAAAGCTCATGTAAATATTTAAAAGCTTTTTCGTTCGTTGGGAAATTTCTTAATAGAATTACATACTAATAATAAAAACTCACGCAATTTTTACTGACATAAATTTGTTTATCCTTGATTGTTGCATGTAAGACTTTGTAAAAATAGAAATGTTAGCATATTTATGTAACACTTACAGTAAACGCCATTTTATTAAAATCTAAAATGGCGCATTCAGTCGTCCGAATTATATATTGTACGGAAGGTTATGAAAGCTACGTTACAATATTACAATTCTTAAAGTTTTAATATTGAAGTTATATTAATATTTTGTTTGAGTTTTTATCACGCAAAATAACTGCATCTTTTCTGCATTTCATAAAAGAGCTGGAAAACTCGCTGGATTGACTGTTAATAAATTTGAAATTTGATTGTTATGTTCGAATAAACCTTTTTTTTCCTGCGCTCTGATTTAAAAACCACAACACAAATTGCCGTATTTTGTTCTCGCTCCACAATGAGAACGAGAGAAAATCACATTACACCTCCACAGCGTTTCTTTATTGTGTTGAAACCCCAGTAAATTGCAGCGATATAAACCCAAATCTAATCACCGTGATCCTTCTCACCGCGAATCCAGGCAGCCGACTCGGGCCACAAAATAAGCGCAAAACTTCATCACTCACCAGCTCACGGCCCACAATGGAGGCGCATGGTCATCCTCGTCAATGGTAGCAAAAGTTGCGTTCATTACGTTCCCATTGCAGTGGTGTGTATGTGCGTTCATGGTCAGACGAGACGCTCTAATCGATTTATGGTTCAATTTGCTTCCCGGAAACAATTTTCTTTCCGATCCTTCCCGTCTGCATGTCTCGTCTTGCCCAACTGCTTCGGATAAAGCGTTTCCTGAAGAAAACGGGAAACCCGTCCAAAGCGATATTTGCTCTGGAATGGCTTCATTTAATATTTCTTCCAATTTACAGCCGTCCGGTTCCGTGGGTCTTAATCATTCTCCTTTAAAACCCACCCTCTCCCCCTACGGCCCGAGATGACGACCGGTTTTCGTTTATCCTGGTACTATTAAAGTGTTTTGAGATATTATTTGATTACCAGCGCTCCATTTGAGCAATTAAGAGTTTTCATCAAAATTAAATTTCCACAAGTTTACACATTCCAGAAGAATCTACATGAATGTTTTATCTACATTGTTGTTAGCATTCCAGCCAAACACATGCCATGAGAATGTTAACCAGTAATACTCAATCCATACGCTGTATTACGCTTATGTGTGTAGACATATCAAAATTTGTCTTTTAATGCCCTAGAGAACACATATAAAAATATTATTGATTCAACTAATAATTGTTAATTCCAATAACAAATATATTATACGGAAAGCTCTTTACTTTGTTACTTATTTATTACAATTAATTTTATCAATAACCGCGTGTAAATATAAAGACAAGGGTCGTCCGCGATCTTCCTCACGGCTATAACGAGTTGCTTATTTACGTGTAAATAAAATTATCTGCATGTACTCGATTGATTGGATATCAATTTATTTATTTTGTGTGTAATAATTATTATCGTTTGAAACAAAAGCAAGTATTACTGATGGTTGGCGATTCACACGTAAGATATTTTCATGCTAGGGATGAGTTGTACATAGATTTATTTAAAATTTGAAATTTATTAGAATAAATTTTGAGAATGATGAGATGAATAGATTCGTTTATTTCGTTCTTAAAATGACCACAATTCAGGGAATGGTGAATTAAAGATGGTTTAGAATCTCTGCTTTACAGTGTCATCTCAATCAGACGACGTAGACGACTTGCATAAAAGCGATAATAGAGAGTTAATTTCTTACACTGCCTTGTGTCCATCTCCATTAATACACTTTGTATTTCAAACCTCTTCGGCTGGCAATTTTCCCTACTGTTCCGACATGGTCTGCATCTCATTCAGCTGATTGTGTGCCATTATCACCTCAAAGCCAAGCTGGCAGCGACGGTAAATTAAATTACTCCTGGATTAAGTGGAATGAAAGCGTTCATCCAGCCGTCCATCGCGTCGTCGGCGTTCTTTTCCTGCAGGTAATCCAACAATCCGCACCAACATTCCATTCTCCAGCCTGCATGAGCGAGGTGAAGACGTTCAAACCCGATGGTCAAAGGATAATCTTTGCACCCTCAGGTGATTAAGCCACCTTAGCTTCCATCGCCGTTGAGGAAGTGCTGCCGGGGTGAGTCAGGATGGAGATGATAATATTTGTGTTTGTATCGCGCCCCGTCGTAGATCGTCTTCTTGAGCTTGTGTTGCGTAAGACGCTCGCCCTTGATGCTTTTCCACAAGGTGATGTTGCAAAATCGGGTTTAAAGCATCTTAAAGATGTATTGAAAGGAAACAAAAATAACAAGTTGTTCCTTAACACATCAAGCGATTTACTAAGACAGCCCAAAGTCAATAAGACCTCGTCAACCAAACCAACATTGAATTATGCGAGAAAGATATTTTTCCAAACATAGAACCGTTGATTGATTGACAGAGCGGTAAAAGAAATTCAAAAGTAGGATGATTTCTCGTTCAATTCGAATTGTTTTCCACCGTAGAGAGGTTTCCTTTTCCTTTCCACGAATAAATACATTTCAAAAATGGTACTTTATCTTTTTGCTGTTTTTTTTCTCATCCAAACAAAAATTGAAGGACATTTGAAAAAGGCAAAAACCTCATCAGCTCAACAATTGTTTCCCCAAACGGTTCGCCATCCCCAAAACCAGTATGCCCCGGGGGCGTTCTTTCCATGCGCATTATCTCTTTAAATGTACCGGCAAGAGACGGGACGACCGAAGCTACATGAGCAATCGATGGAAAGTCAATGCTTGCCGACCTCAGCCCCGCACCGGGTTCGCCCGTCGCCCCGGGACCATCGTCAAAGTTACCAAAATAAACGATCCCATCAACATCCGAAGATATTGTCATTCGTTTCGGTTTCGATTCGTTACGTCCGTATCATGAATTTCATCATCTCATACCAATGCGACTGCAGAGAAGAAAGAAAGTGAAAGATACCCACACCAAACAAACTCGTGAGGGTCGAACTTCGGGAAGGTTATTTTTTGTCCCGTCCTGACTTAAGAATGAAATCACGACGGCCCTTTCCCGTCGAACCGAAGGCAAGCTGCATGTTGGTCCCGCTTGGGTAGCGTTGGAGAAATCATACACTTTGCGAGCGGCGCAGAGCAGCCTTCCGCAACGAAAGCATCGTCCCATTCGGTAGCCCGAACTCTTTTCAGCTTACGAAATACCAACACGCCCTCTACGACGGGGGAGAGGAGTTTGAGAAAAGTTCACACAGTGGGCGAAATGGATCGGCTTAATTTGTCAAATGGCGCGCGGATGAGGTAATAAATTGTTTGGGGTTGAGTGTGTTTTATTTTCCCGACACCTTCTCGTGCCACATATCACTAGATCAATTCGGGCACGCGGGATTTCATGCAGAAGTGGGAAGAAAAATAAGGAAGAAAACATATTTATCATACATACGTTAGTGAGAGTCAGGAAGATAATAGGGACTAGATATAATATGCATTATTGATTCTTAGTGCGTTTGAGTGATTAGCTAAATTAGATTTATTTTAAAAAAGCATTTAGAAGCTTCAAAATAAATACTCGACTGCATTGCACAAAAACTTTATTGCTTAACTCATGCTGATTGATAGTTTTATTGCTACAAATTAATTAAAGCAGAATAAATAACGGCAATTTTATGGGATGTGAGGTGATTGGAATAAGTCTTCCCTTCTTGGAACCAACAATTGAAATCCAACATTAAACGTTTTTAATTTTTTTGTTTTCAAACAGAATATGTTTGTCTAAATTATACTTAAAACAAATTATTTCTATTAGGTTCATCAGCTAAACGTAAACATGCCCGTTAAAATTCCCTTTCAATCGAGAAAAGATAAGTAAGATTATTTTAATATTTTCTGGAATCCAAATTGATTTAATAAGTGATTTGGATGATAACTGCAAACATGTAAATACTCCTGGGACATACGATTCAGAAAATGTGACAATGAAGTTAGAGTGAAATTATGTGTGTGTTACAAAGGAACAAAACATGTTTTGATTTGACAACATATGATACATATGATTATTCATCATATGATATATATATGACATTATATATATTGATCTCACCATAAACTAAATAATAGTTCATCAACAAATTTATCAAACCACTTTTTGCAAAACATTTTCTTCCCTTCTTTCCCAACCTTGAAACTGCGCTATACTAAAAACGACCTGTTTGCCAACAGTTGGAAAGGCCAAAATTCGAACGAATCCAACAAGAAACCACCAGTTGACTTTTGCTATCTCGTTCGCAGCCAAAAGCCAATAGAATCGACGGGGTTGCTGAAAGCGCCGGTTTGTTTTTCCTTTTCATTTATTATTATTTTTTTTTTGTGGGCCCCAATACCCAAATATACAGACGAAAAATCGCACCAACCGAGGCACGAACGCACACGTACGTGAAAACTCATTTCGGATTCCATGGTCGCCATGGTGCATCTCTTTTCATTTCCACTGCAAACCCCCAACGGCGTAATGGTGTCCTGTCCTAGTGTCACTGTGGGTGAGCAATAGAGTGGGCCTCCCTCGTTCGCCTTGTTCCTACTTCAACAATCCTACACCTTTTACTCCTCGCGTACCAAAATGGGCATATCATTTCGGGCGAACCGCCCCGCAGCGAGCGCCACCAGCGCCAGAGAAACAGGAAAAAAAACTCGATACATATTTCGGCCCGGTTGCAATAGTTGTCGCGACCAGGGGGAGGGGGGATGGAGTGTGACACGTTTGGTGGCGCGATTTTTATTAGCCCCTACCGCACATTAGCTCGCACCGGGGGAGGCATAGCATCGTCACTATCAGTGGTCGGTATGCTGTCGGGCGCAGCATAATTTCACGCTGCGTGTCGCGACGGCAGGGAAGCGTACGGATTACTTTCGGTGCGCAGCATCCCAAACGGCGCCCCATGCACGCACTCCCACGCAACCCCAAACACCGGCCACGACCAGCAGCAGCATGGGCAGCAGCATGGGCAGCGTGAGCAGCAACATCGGCACCGGCAGGCACCAAGGCAAACAAATGCTCACGGTTTTCGGGACCGGCTGACTGACTGACAATCGAACGCGTCGCATTTCTAGCAATGTATTTCTTTTATCTCACCGTTTTTGCTTCCCTGTCCTTTTCTTTGCGCCCTTTCCCCCGATGCAGCTACGTCCATTTGCCACCGAACTGTGGCAGATCGGAGCGGACTCGTGACTTTTATGCTGCCCTATGGGGTGGGTGTAAGTAAGTGTGGGTGGCATTACAGACGAGACGGGGTGCACGGGAAGTTGACGATCATCTTACCAGCGTTCGTGATTTGTTTGCCGTCAGTTTTTTTCTTCTCTCCTTTCGTTCTGCTCTTTCACTCCCTGTCATGTTGTTTATGTTGCTGCTGCTGCTGGTGTGGCTTTTGCTACTGCCACTAATGCTTTAGTGCAGGCATTATTGTTTCTTTGCCTTGCGGAAGGCAGTTTTTTTCTTTTAGTGTATCTTTTTCTCTACCGTACCGTACAAGACTCCACTTGCTGCTTTGACACGAGAGCAATCGATCGTGTGTCTTTTGACCAGCAAACAAATTGGGTTTTGACTGGTAGGTGGTATTGGTCTTTGTTGATGATTATTTGCTCCGTCTTCGGAAATGGGGATATTAAAATGCGATTTTTCCTTTATGGTGAATAAGCGTGACCCTCAATAATAAATAGCCAATGAAAGACTAAAATAACTCTCAGTGTACACAACATTGATAATTGTCACAAACTAGTATAATTATTCTATAAACATGAAGGTTTTTCAATAAATGATAATCACACAAAAAAAATTTATTTAATAATATATAAATAAATAAATAAGCAATAGTAAGCAAAACTACATAAAATGTACAGTATCGGAGATCTGTTTTCTGTGTATTAGTAACCAGTTGATTCATAGTCATATTTTGAAAATCCTAGCATGCTTGGATTAGAATCATATCAGAATCAATCAAGGTTTGCAAACTATTTTTGTAAGTTTTGATGATTCGATACAATTTTGTTCATTTACGAGAAGATCAAACCTTCAGATTTTGTTTACGAATGATTTTTAACAATTTGTTTTAGGCTCATAATGTGATGTGATAAATATAGTATTTGCAGAGCACCTCAATGTGCGGCATATTAAAAGCATAGATGTTGAAGACATGTTCTTTGATTTGATTTGGCTTTAACATAATGGGGGGGTAATAAATCACACACATTTTGTATTATGAGCAATTGAATATAGTATTTACTAACTCAAACTTTATGAATAGTATAACATAACAACAATCTATTGTTCCCAGAGATAGGTCCTTTTATTTGAGGTCATAAGGCAATTGATTGGTTGAAATAAATACTATCATCATCACTGTGAATGTGAAGGTTTTGTGGCAATTTTATAAGTTATTCTCAGTATGCACTTTTCAGACAAAAAAATACTACCAACATAGCAACTCCAATACATTTTAATAATAACATACACCAGTAATGCCAGCAAACCACCAAAAAAACCAAAGTGTCATAGTATTACGATACTTGTCAAATGGAACAAAAATTTTTGTTCGCCGACTTTACACACAAAACACGCAATGTAACAAACTCCTGCAGGAGTGAAAAAAAATCCGCTTTACATGCTCAATTAACCTACCCGAATTGCTTCCCGTTTGGCAAAGTAATGAACGGTAAGAGTGTGTAAAACTACCATCACGTACGAAGGACTCCAGCGTCAACCTGTCGATCAGGGCGGGGGAAATGATACGAAAGGACGCAGCGGTTGCATAAATTCAGCATTGTGACAAAACTGAAAAGCTTGCTCTGAACGAATTATTAATTTCGGCCCTTTTTCCATCTCTCCCTTTTAACTGATTCTACGACACGAAACGCAAGTGCTTCCGATTTTAGTGACGTTCCGAGGGTTTTCCACCGATTTTGTCTTGTTTCCTCGCAGTACTCGTCCCAACCAGTGGTTCCACACTCGCGGCTGCATAATCTAGCAATTTTCCACCATTCACCGTTTGCGATACGCGCTCCGAACACGAGCACGGAGCTGTAGGCGAGGAAGGCATGTTTGTATTTCGGCTGTCAGCTTTGTCGGAGTGGAAGGATTTCCTTTTCGTTTTTCTCCACTTAGAAACATACAACAATCCCTCACCGTCGGCCGCTTGCTGCACGGCGACTTCCGTACCGGGGGTTTTGTTTTTAATCCTCATAAATGATCCCGTTTTAAGCACGACCGGCGAACAAAAGCTTTTCTTCCCCCACCAGCGCCAGCAGTTTTCCACGCGTTGCCCATGCAGGTATGCCATCCAGAAGGATGGAAAATTGTTCAGCTAGATTTCATGTTCTCCTAACCATCGCTACCCGGTCATCCTTACTTCCTTCCGGCACCCGTCGCGGGTCTATTCTGGCCCGGAAAAACAAGTTTTACATGTGAAACAACCGTTCACGAGCCCGGAAAGCTTGCCCAGTAGTTTTACTAATTGAGGTACCGGGTGGTCACGCGGCGAAGGTAGGACATGAATAAGTCATAAGCCTTCATAGACCAGAAAGATCGCTTTTAATTGCCCTCTCCTGGCCGACCTTTGGCGTCCGTGTTAGCGGGCTGAATGAAAGTAACCGAAATATTACCGCACGCTTCGATGACGAAAGAGAGAAGGCTCCGGGGAAAAGGAGGCCCGAATGGCAAGTAAAAAGAAAAAATTGGAACTGTCAAAAAGGAAAACTGAGACATGACTTAACAAAAAACAACAGATAGTTGAACGCAACGAGCCGTCGGCCGAGAGTGTCCCTCGAGCATCATCTTTCCCGGCCGTGGCTAAAACCGCGGAAAATGGAATGAAGAATCACATAAATGGAGAATCAACTCTGGATGAAGTTTCGTCCGGGCTCGGGTTTTTTGTCCGCCGCGAACTACGTACTTTGTTGGTGGGGGGGGGGGGGGGGAAGCTTTCAGTGTACCATTCGTTGCTTGCACTTCCGTCGAGGCGAACCGTTTATGGCTTATGCCGAGGAACGAACGCCCGCCGGAGGATCAACTGCCAGAGTACGAGGGAAAACAAAAACGGACGCTGCTTATTCGCAGTCGCCTGTCTGGAAGGCGTTTTCCGTGACTCTTGAGTCTTTCCGGCCTCCGACCGGACAACGTCAACAACAAAGAAGCATCCGTCTGTTGTAGTTTGTTTCCGGTTGCGGTGGCTTTTTCCACCGCACACCCGCTGATGGTGGCCATCATTTTCACCTCATGCTACGGTTCTACCTTGTTTTTCTAGCTTCCTGCCACGATGGCAGCCCATCTTCTGCACATCGCTTCATAAACCAACATATTGTGCTAACGCTCGGTCGAGAGGAACGGAGTTGTTTAGCGGCCGGAAAACACCGGACCAAGCTTTCCACCGGCTTGCCCGTTTGCCCGAAGAGGAACACCATTTTTCAGCGGATAAACCCCTATTTATTATATGTAAATTAAAACCACATTTAATTGCCACCCGATGGGGTTGGGTTAGTAGATGAAAATGCATCCTAATGAGTTTCCCCCATACAGGAACCTTCGGTCCACTCGGGCTGTCCGCACAGTGGAAAACAACGGGAATTGAGCTGCACAAGGGTTTGTTGCTAGGCCACATATACACGGTTCCTTCTCGGGTTTACCGAGTTGCTATTTTTTATTGTTTGACCCCTGGAAAAGCAACTAAAGCAAGCGCTTCAAGTTTTCCATGCCGTCCGGAAATCCGGCCCGGGTTGCCAACAACCGTACCGGTTACTATTTATCACGCCGTAGAGCATGTATTTCATTTTAGTTTCAACCGGTCGTTTTTGCTTCCATTTCCGATGGTAGAAGGGGAAGAAGAGCTAGGAAGAGTTTTCTTCAAGCCTTGCTCTGCTTTCTTACGAGGTCAATTAAGTTAGTCGGTATGAACTTTTACACTGTGGCAATAATTTTTTTTAAGTATTAGGTACTATTTGCAATACTAGTCATGTTAACGTTCGAGGAAATTCCAATCATGGAAAACTACAACCTCAAACTAGTAAAAAGAGTTGAAGTTTTCCTGAAAACTATGTCCAAACATAAACTGCAAATCAAATAATATAAGTAAAAGAAGGAATAAAAAATCCTAATTGATTGAAGAATGCCAAACCACTTATATCATAATACTCAAATGTATTGATTTGAGTAAGCCTTTAAATTAAATTCAATTTATAATTTTTCTCATCATTCTTGAGATTTTTGATAAAGTTTTTCTTACGAATATTTTATGCCTTGGCCTCTTGATTTTATTTATTATAAGGATATCAAACTCATTCATAAATTACACGAACAAATAATTTGCACATAACAAACAATTGAGCTAGTTGTTCTATCAACGCTTCCTTTTTTCGTGTGAATGCAAATGTTATCTAGTTTATTAATTAGTTTTAATGATCTTCATCAAACCCAGTATAAAATAATGATATTCCACAATTCAAGAATGAGTTTTAATGCATAAAGGTACATATATGGCTTGGTGTGTGGGAATCATTCAAGTTCTTTAATGAATATCTATAATGCAAATGAAGAGATATGATATTTTGTAGAAAATTATAATTTACTGCTTATTTAGTAAGAAACTTCAAAGCAAAAGGATCTGTTAGGAGCATAGCTCCCATAAACCTGATCGTGCGCACAGAAGCAAATGAAATAACATTAAAAATAAATTCACATTCCACTCCTGGTCAGCACAGACCATTGATAAACGAGTGTCGTTATGAAAAATTATACTCTAAGCTGGAGATAATTTTAATTTGAAAATAAAAACACGCAAAATAAATGACCCCCAAACCACTTTAATATATCTTCATCAATTGCAGCCATGGCCCAACGCCAAAGGGCATTTCCATTCTCGGTGTATGTGAGTGTGTTGGGTTTGTTTTTCTTCTTTTAAGTAATTTTCATTTCCAATTTGCAGTAAACCTTAGACCGGCAGTGCCGGCCCCGCGATGTGTTTTCAACATATAAAAAGCTTAAACTACCAAAACAAAAAATCCGCCGAAAACTCGAGAAGAGAGGAAAAAATCCCCCGAAGAAGGTGTAGAAGAAATCCCAGGTGTTTGTGCGTGTTAGCTCTCGAAAACAAAATGGTGCCTCATAAATTACCACCGAAGAGATAAAACTTCAACTTGAGCGGCCGTAAACTGAGCCGTGTGCCTCGAATGAAAAGCGGCAGACTCTACCGTTGCCACGCTGCTGACCGAAGGAATTAAGATTTGTCGAATCGCCAGGATCTTCCAGGTCGGGCTGGCTGGCCAACCTTTAATTCTCGGAGGCAAAACGGAAAAACCAACGAACACCCATATCCGGACGGCGCCCTTGTTGGACGCTCAGTTTAATGGTCCGCAATGTATCTTCATCATTTGCGAGATTTTCACTTTCGGCTGCGAAAATCCCCCAAGTAAACGCTCCGACTTCCCGATTACCTTAACTGCCAATTTGTTAAAGTTTATTTCCCTTTTCTTATCTGTTCCACCCTCCCCCACGCAGGGTTGTTTCCTTGCGTCAGCAATTACACCGTATGATTGCCCGGTGTGGGTAATCGTTTAAATTCCGTTGCTTCACGGTCCCTTTGTTTAGTTGTTTAAATATTAGGACACACATCTTACGGTCGTATGAATTCCCAAGACATGCGATACATTTTATGCCCTTCTGCTTTTTCTTCGTGTATTTTCATTTCCACTTCGGCTGTAGTGTAATAAAACTACTGCCTGAGGGAAGGAAAATATGGTCATACTACAGCGCCGGCATCCTTACGTTCTTGGAAAAACTTCTTTTTCCTACCAGCAATCCCTTTCCACACGCAAGCGATGACCCTCCGTTTGTGGTAGTGTCCAATGGCAAGCCACCGGACCATTGAACGGTTGACCTAAAGAAAATATTATCGTTTCCCGATCGGTGGACAAAAGGTCGGGGATACCGGTCGGTGGGGGAGTGGTTTTTCATCGGACATTGCTTCCTCTCCCTCCCCTTCCCTGTGGGGCCAATATAATATATTGAATTCTTGTCGCAAGCTTTTCTCAGTATCATTTCCTACGGCTTTGCGAGCCATCAACCACTCGAGCCGATTTTCCGTCTCCCCTAGTTCCAAGAAGTGCACTCACCTAACCGATAAAGTACATGAGTGGGCGGAGGTGGAAAAGAAAATGTAAAGAGGATCGAAAATTTCATCCTTGCACACGCCACTCAGAGCGGGTCCATCGATGAAAAATGACTTTCTACCGCGTGGCGAGGCCGGAAAGTAGGGCTTTTCTGGAGTTTTCTTCCCTCCGTTGAGTAGCGATGACACATAATGGACGGCACCCAACAAGGAAAGAACGATCGTCGGATCCTTGCTAGTTCTGATCGTTCGATTTTTCCAAGGAAAATAGCCCAATGTACAACCGGCAGCAAGTGAGCCATAAACCCTTACAGGCGCGTAAGAATGAATTTAGAATGTGCTATCTTTATTATTATGACTTCGTTTTTATTTTAATGGTTAAATATTTAGCCTCTTTTTTTAGCTATAAAGTCTTTTCCACAATTATTGCAACTCTACGTATACAAAAATGAAAAACATAAAAGCATCGCTTTTGATAATTTTAAAATTGTTAAAAGCATCTATTATTGCGAAATACGCATGACATGTTTGTGATAATAACACATATTAGAAAATATATCGCGAGAAAAAACTACTATACGATGCAACTTTTAAAATAAAAGATACATTTTGAAAGTGGAAAAAACAAAATGAAATCAAGGTTGAAAAGTTAACCTTAGAATCAAAATAATATCCGAAAAAGCATAGAAGAAACTTTTAAAAATTAAAATTTTTTTAAAAATTACAAATCACAACGGTAAAACAAACTAATCATAATCACAGAGGAAAACTACTTGTGAACCCTGTTTAATTTAAGTAAACTGTACTATGTAAATGATAACTGTAAGAACGACAAATATTTCATAATAGTAAAATTAAAATAGAATGCGCAGCAATCATTTCATTACTTATCAGTTTTGAATACGTCCCCAAAAACTGTGATAATGTAAATAATTGTTATGACATAATGGTGTTTTTGTTCAAATGCCACATGGTGCTTTAAAGGTTTGAAAAAACTCTACTCAGTTGTAGTGTCACAGCAATAGAAAAAAAAGGTTTCTTTAAAGTAAACGTCAGAGCCGACCACTTACCAGCGCTCTCGGGACAAGTATCGGTCATTTGGTCCCCGAGTCGGGGAACCGACAGAATCTACACGGAACAAGCAAAAACCACGCGCTCCATTTCGGAAAAGGTCGCATCGGGTACAACCGGAACGTTGGAAAAGCATTTTACAAAATTAACCATTATTGTTACTGTATAGAGAAGATACCGATCGGAAGGCAAACACACGAGGTACGCGCGGTTGAGGGGACGTTTACTTTAGAGGAACATTTTCTTCTTCAGCTTTTTTTTCCTACTACGCAGAGATCGAAAAGCGGCTAATGTTGCACGAGTAGGGCAATTTGTTCGTCCATTGTTGGAGCGGTTTTCATCAGATGATTTGATTTTGTCTCTCCGGTCGTCGTGCTGCACGACGTACTGTTAGGGAGCTGAGAACATTTTATGACTGCAATCGAACGCTGCCACTTCTGCCCAGCCCGACGTGGCACACAGCGTGGAGCGTGCTCGAATTTTCTGCCCCTCGTTGGGCGCAGAAAGGTGTTTAAAATAATCGAACATCATGAATTTTAACGTCAATGAAAAGCGAAGTACAAATTAAAAATCATTTACGAGTCCTTCGGCTGCAGCACGCCGAAAGCGATTGTGAGTCGACGCTCGTCTCCAATAAGTACAGGAATAAATTTTATATTCCTTTCTATCGAAACGGAAAACCCAAAGAAACGACCAACAGGTGTCGAAAGGACCTTCGAGCACATTCCAACCGTATTCCCTACCGGCTTCCTGCTAGTCAGCTTACGATTCCAATTAACATAATTGAAACTTCGATTAATGACCGAGCCGAAGAGGTGGAGTTTTCCACAGCCATCACACCTCACCATTCCATTGGACGCACGTAAATGTCAATCAACTCGCCCGCCGAGATCGTAATGGAAGCTCAATAAACCGTTTCAGTTCGTTACTACATTTTGCTCTCGATGTTTTTGTTGTAATTGGCACCACGCTCTTGGCTGAAGAATTTTCCCTTTTTCCCATTTTCCCTACCGAAGCACAAAAGCGGGATGCTTTAATTAGGTTCCTTAAGAGCAAACAAGTGAGAAAACGTGGCCACAGGGCGTCCACCACAACACTCCTCCCGAACTCGTTCGCTTTTCCTGTCCCACCTTCATCACTCTTTTTCCCACCCACTCTTCACCACTTCACCCCACGAACTCTGACCAACGACACGAGATAATTACTTTCTCTGCGCCGCTGCTGCTGCTGCTGCACGGAATTTACGAGCACATCGAGGAAAAACGAGCTCACAACCACCATATCGCCGCCAGCAGCTGCATTTTGTTCGAAAGAAAAATCTCCCCCCACCCCGTTCCTAATAGTTCCCACCGTTTCTGCCCCGTCGACGTAAACGATAATGGTGCACTAATAGTCAATTTTCACTGCATCGCGCCGTGCAAGGGAAAACCCCTCGAGCGGTCGAGCGTCTCGAAAAATCGCCATCTCATCGTGTACTTACCGACTATCGATAAAACAACACCGGCAAAAATGATGACCGCCAACCGGCGGCAGTTAAATGGCTGCAGCATCCCGGTTCGTCTTCGCGATCCTTCTTCGTCGGAAGCCATTTCCCGGGGCGGGATGGATTGCTGGATTTTCGTTTTCAACTTTTTTCTACCACTGCTCCAAAACAACAAAACCAACCTTTCGCGAAACCGAATGGAAATTCATCCGAAATGGATCGTTTTAGAACTAAACGGGACGTTCACTTAAAGGAAAGTTTTCCCGTAAGGCGAAAACATAGGAAAGTAAAACGATTCTACTCTCGGTTTGGGGAAATTGTTTTGGACCGCGCGTTACAATTTCTGGAGTTGTGTTATCTTCTCAAAGAGAACTAAAAACCTCTAGCGCTTACAATTTTCGATGAAAACTGTTTTAATTATTGACATTCCACCAAACGGTAAACGAGAACTACTTTGATTTTCTTTTGGTCAAAAGCAAACGGTTGTTCCCTTTCAGTGGTAACTGGATGAGGCGTAACGACGAGTCGGCTTTAGCTTCACTTCTTGGAACTCCTAGTCAAAGAATGAACCTTCCGGTCGATGCAGCACTTTGCGGAATGTTAATGAGATTTACGAGCCGTGGCGTGGAATTGTGCCGATCTGCGAATTCAATCAAATCTGCGGTTTTGAAGTGGAATTTTCCTCCTAACTCCGTCAGCTGATGAGAGCAGCAGATGTGGAGCCCGCTAGTTTACAGACGAAGCCGGTGCGCTGTGCACTTGCTTGCAAAATCAATCTGCAGGCGATGACTATTAGCACAACCCCTCTTGCACTGTGTCACTTTTCGATTCTAATCACATTTCACCAGGCACACACAGTCACGCACTAAGGGAAGCACAATCACCACAACGAGACACTGAACGTTGGTGCAGGACACGAACACGCGAACCGATCACGATCACGCACCGCTGACGACTGGCTTCAGTTCAAGCCGGATCGGCACATTTGTATACTTTTCCCTGGCGTTCCGAAGCGTCCGCACTGGTTGACATCGATGTCTGCAGCTGCTCGCCATCCTCCGCCGGCGGCGCACGATGAAGATCACTGCGGGAGCAAAAACCGCCGGGATCAACTCCGAGGATCAGCCGCGCGCTGTCTGATCTCTTTCGCTCGCTCCGAGGCGGTGGGCGCACGGGGTGTTTTGTCGTGGGCGGTCGGATCCCACACGTCCGAAGACCGAGCCAAAGCTAGATAAAATAGAAGAAGAGAAGAAAAATACAAAACCCTCCGCCGGCACGCACTCGCCAACCGATTCCGACTCCGATCGCGACACCTGGCTCGCTCAGGGTGGTGTCGGAGCGTTCGAGCTCCAATTACTCCAATTCGATCGGTGATCGCACCGTTTGATCCACCGGGGCGTTTTCTTTTAACCCCGCGAGATATTCTCAACATCTCATTTCATTTTCTTCTACGACCTCAGGTCACGCCGGATCGGAAATGCGCGATCGGAAGATGAGATGCGTCGCGAGGGAAAAAAACACGGCAAAAGAGGGCCCAAACAACGGCTAACCTCACGCACATCGTAACCGACCGCGCGCGACCGATGGGTAAACAAAATTTAATCAAGGCATATTTTATGACGAGCCGAAAATTATGTCACACCTTGCCGGGTAACGCCAGATTTTATGGTGGACACCACCGGCGCCAACCGTTACATCGGCCCTCCCTCTGTTTTTCCTCAACGGGAAGGTGTCACGTTACAGCGTACGGTATTCCACGTTACGGAGCACGAACGAATCGTTCTTTTATCTTTTTGTTGAATTTTATTCTAGATAGCCTCCTCTCCGGAAACGGTATTACGTGTTTCAAATTCTGTCCATTAAATAAAACCGTACAAACGATGATCTGGTTGTCATCCGAAGTATAGAACACTTTGCGTGCTCTTTCAATGTGATCATTAACAACCCTTTTGCCATTCATAAACGAGTCATACGTTGAATGAAAATTCTTCAAATTATTTAGTTAGTAATGTGTGTAAATGTTTTCTGATGATCCAAAGAAGGAGCTCAAGTGGTGTCTACACACTCACAATAAATCAAGAACGCAAGCAACTTTTTTGGAGAACATCATCTAGAGCAGGATTTCATTTATTCGTTCACCAAATCTGACAGCTTTGTTATTGAAACTACCAGAGGCATAACAACAATGTTTCATCCAGGATTAAGCAAGTTGGATGTTGCACAACACTCTATGTTCCCCAAATTCACTTGATGTTGATTTTTTAAAGTAACCTTTCACTTACGACGAAAGGTTCAAGCTCCAATTGGAAATCATTTTCCGGCAGCAAACAGTGCGATTAGAAGACGTTTTCAGGGATGGAAAAATGACTTTATTTATACTGGTCTTACGATTGTACAGTCGCACTAACTGGACAAATAGCTAAGAAAACCCAAACGGTAATTAAAGCCCCAGTAATTAGCCCCAGTGATCGGTGCCAGCATCTCAGAAGAAACCACACAGATTCGGTAATGTTCTAAAGCTCTAATGTTTTTAATTGTTGAGCATAGAATATATTTCAATAATTCTGAACCCAATTACTAAACAAAGTAGTAATAAATTTTGAAAGCCATAAAAGATCCAACTTAACATTCACAGTTTTTTCTCCGCTGGAAAGCCGCAAGACCGTCAATATGTTTCCTAAGCTGCTGGAACACGCTCTATTTCTGTGGAATAATATGTTTATCTTCGCAAGAAGTTTTTTTTATCGAAACGAATTTTCATTTATTCATTTATTTCGGTAGAACCGACTTGATAAAATTATTAAAATCATACTCAAACGAAGGAATATTGCAAGCAAAGCTCCATTATGCTTCTGAAGAATGCTTCAACATGATGAAGATGTACTTTTTTGAAAATGAGCTATTGGATTTTTCGTGTATGTGTACTGAACGGCCAGAGTTAAAACAGGGAAAGACGTAAAACTATGTAGCATATATCATCATTGTTACACAAGAGATGTTTAAACTCAAGATCCCTAAGGTAAAAAAATGAAACACAATTTTTTAAACTATTTGATCAACGTGGATTTACATAAACTAGACTGAAATTTCGCACTTCTGACAGGAGCGATCGGAAAAATGCATTTCCCACGGAACTGCACTTTTGCTCAGCCGCGCTATTGCACCGATGAGTTGACATCCGAGCGACACGATTCCTATCGTGTAAGCCTTTTCTGTTAATTTGTGAAAATTACGATCCGCGATAAAGGGGTGCGCGATCCCGGCGGGCTCAAACACTGGCCCACGCAATCACCCGTCTGCCACACGATCTACGGCCACTCCCTGCCACCGACGTCGTGCCATTTCGTCGCCGATAGCGGCAGGGCATGATTCATGGGCAATAATTTGTGCGTTGCGTTTGCTGGTGCAATGTGTGCCTTCTGGGCCCGGTGCCGCTGGTGGCCGATATAAAATATTGGGCGAATTTTATTAAGTCAAGCTCGCTCGGCCGGCGACCGGGCAGTAAATTTCCATGCCGGCCCGATGGCCAAATACAGCCCACCCCCAGCATCTAACTCGTTCCGGTCCGGCCAGAACGCGCGTGAACGATTAGCATATTTATGAAAGCGGAATCGTGTCCGCTTGCCAAAAAATCACTTGGCTCGTGCGCCATGCGGGTGTGCGCGTTAATAGACGTCGCAACGATTGTGCTTTTTTCTTCTGCTTTCTCGTTTTGGGAAGATTTACTGCGTTGATTTGGATGAAGTGCGCCCATCGATCTTGCTGGCACGGCACGGATCCGGCGAGGACGGTCCGGACCACCACAAGCGATTTCTTTGAGCGAAACGCATGGAGGAAGCACCACCAGAAACTTGTTCCGCTGCCCAGGTCTATTGTTTGCTGCCCGATTAAACCTTGTCGCTCGATAGGATTGCAATCCCGTTGATTTGTCCACATAGTGCATTCATCTGCTACAGATAAAAAAACGTCTTTACGGCTGTTACTTCATGTTTGACCAGGCATGTGAATGGAGGAAGCACTTTCTAGGTATTATTTTGAGCTTACCTTTGATAGGTATAACAACACTTGTTTAGGATCATATTTAAGAACAAACAACAAAGTTTCTGTTGGTATATTTAGTAACATAAACCTACACCATAAATATAACTTCAATGTCGTAATATTGCACAGACTTCACAGATTAACAGAACGATGAGCATTACTAGCATCTGCGTACAACGAACAACTCGAACATCGAAAGGGTAAACTAAACCAGGTTCGCAAATCACAGCAGCAACATAAAGAAAAAGAAAAAAAATGTAGTTAAAACCATGAAATCGACAAGCTTGCATCACGGCAAAGTATACAATTAAAAGTTTAAAAAAGAAGTTGAGGCCAAAATTTGTCGAAGACCCAGTTGGTCAAAGACTCCGTAAAATAACTAGAATGAAACATTAACCAGACTCTACCATCAGTCATTAGTGCGTTACCGCGATAAAATATTAAATAACCAAGGGCTAGCAATAATTGTTCCAAATGAGAGCTTCCTATTCTTCATGTAATTTTTTCAGATAAGGAAAATTTTATTTTTGTGTGAAATTTTGCTAGTCATTCACATTATTACGTTGACTTTGTGCTGAAAACTATTTAAATCAAGCATTGTACACAAGCTGCTGGAGACTTGTACGCGAGTTTAATCCGAGGTCATTATACTTTCCCGCGTACTTTTGCTCTAGCTAACTTGGTTATGTTTTTCTAAACCACTTCCGTCGTATATAGCTTTTTCTAGACACCTTTGCCAACGGTCATCGAAACGGTAAACTTGATCAATTACCGAATGGTTAAATAATACTTTTGTAGAAACTGGACTTTATTTCTACTTTTCACACGGCACACGGAAGACTTCAGTTTCACAAGGCACACGGTATGTCCGACGTCTATGGCGGATCCACTCGAAGTGACGTTTATTTCTGACATTTCTGACAACTTCTTTTACAAGGTGAGTATAGACAAGGTATGCTTACATTCTAAACTACGCGTCTACAGCTCGGCCAATCCTGACTACCTTAAATTGACCACAATTTACTGGCCCCGAAACATGATTTTACTCTAATATATCATCCGGATTTATCCATCTCTTCAGTTTGTCTACCTCTAGGACTCCATCGTATGGTATTTGAGTTATTTGACATCCCGGTACATCTCTGATGACATAGCGATCATTAGGGAGTTTCTTATGAATTATGTAGGGTCCCCTGTATTTGGCTGCTAATTTCGTATTCAGTCCCGAACTAGTATCTACGTGCCGTATTGCTACATAATCGCCTTCTTCGAATTCAGGAGCTGGTTTATGATTCTTATAAAAGTATTTCTCATTGGTAAGCTGCGATTGCGCGATGTTCTCGGAAGCCACAGATCGGATAGACTTCAAGTCCCTACTGTTGTCGCCGTTTTTCTCGTCTAAGAACTCAGTCAGCTCGTCAACACATGGTCCACGTTGTTCAATCCCATACAGAAGGACGGAAGGAGGGAACCCGGTTGTTGCATGTACCGTATTGTTTAGGGCATACTCAGCGGAACGTAGGTGCGTAAACCAATCGGCTTGATCGATTGGGTCGGAAAGTTTGCCCAACATTGGGCACAAAACGCGATTAACCCTCTCGACTTGTCCATTTGCTTGGGGAGATGCAGTAGCGTTAAGAACATGAATAATACCGTTATTTTTCAAAAAAAATTCAAAATCGTTAGACGTAAAACATGGGCCTCGATCACTAATAATTCTTCTGGGCCGGCTGTAGTAAGCCATATACTGGTTTAGGAAGGCGCATGCTTCGGCAGAATTGGTGGAAGAAGTTGGATACAACTTCGTAAACTTAGTGAAGGCGTCTATGACTACCAGAATGTGCTTCTTTTTGGAACGAAGTGAGGGCAAAGGGCCCAAGTGGTCAATGTGTAACGTATGAAATGGCAATGCTACCTTAGGGATACTGAACAAATTACGATTAATTTTTCGACTTGGTGCCGAATGTACGATACACTTGAGGCAGTTTTTAATGTAGTCCTCAATGGTCTGCCGCATGTGAGGGAACCAATAGTGCTCCCTGATTTTATCAAAGGTTTTGTCGACTGCCAAATGTCCTATTTTTTCGTGTGTATGTCGGACAACATTATTTACCATCTCGCGTGGGACATATAGTTGAAGCCGGTCAGGAGTAACCCTTCTATATACCAGATTATCCTGTAGTTTGTAATCACTAACCTCCTCCGACTCTAGTTTGTTCTTTAAGGCTTCAACAACAGGGTCACGCATTTGGGCTACGTGCAGTTGAAAGTCTATATCAACTTCGCTTATGGCTGCCACAGCCTCCGTCCGACTCAGGGCATCAACATGGGCCATGGCGGCACCCGGCCGATATTGTATCTCATAGTCGTAATTCTCCAAAAACAACGACCAACGCGCAATTTTGGCCGAAGTGTTACTGTTCTTAAGTGTTGCGACTAATGAGTTGCAGTCCGTAACTATTTTTATCGGAATGCCATGTACATAAACATGGAACCGCTTTAAAGCATATATGACTGCCAAGGTTTCAAGTTCATAACTATGCAACTTAGCTTCGTCTTTAGATGTGGTTTTGGAAAAAAAGGCTATAGGGTGCAGTTTCCCATCATCTTGCCTTTGCAATAGGACCGCACCAAATCCGGTGGAACTTGCATCACAATGCAAGATCGTCTCGCGTTTAGGATCGAAAAGGCATAGGACCGGGGACTGTGTTAGCTTTTCACGCAATGTCTCCAATGCCTCCTCACAAGCAGCGTCAAAAATAAAGGGACTATCGTTCTTAAGAAGATCTGTAAGTGGCTTCGCTATGCACGAGAACGAGGGAACGAACCGTCGAAAATATGAGAAGAGGCCTAAGCACCTTCGCAGCTGTTTTGTGCTTTTAGGAATCGGATAATTTTGTATGGCTTTTACGTGTTTATCGCTTGGACGGATACCGGAAGAATTTGCTTTATACCCAAGGTAGTCTAGTTCTTGGTAGGCAAATCTACATTTGTCAAGGCGAAGTTCGAGTCCGCTTTGACGTAGTTTCTTTAAAACAGCGCTTAAAATTTCCAGGTGCGCGTCAAAGTCGGCGGTTGCTATAATTATATCGTCCAAATATACTACCAACTTTTCAGCCTCAATAAATTCTCGCAATATGGCATTCATAAATCGTTGGAACTCGGAAGGGGCATTCTTGAGCCCAAAGGGCATCTTGAGATATTCATATTGGCCATCGGGTGTTACGAAAGATGTATATGGAACTGAATCTTCATGCATTTGGACTTGATGGAATCCACTTTTCAGGTCGAGTAATGTGAAAAATCGTTTGTTGCTCAGATGTTCAAGGCACGTTTCGATAAGCGGCAGTGGATAGTTGTCCCTAATTGAGATCTTATTCAGTGGCCTATAGTCTACACACATTCTAATTTCCCCGTTTTTCTTCCTAACTAGAACGAGAGCCGACGCATAAGGTGAATTGCTTGGTCGTATTATGCCTTTTGCCAGAAGGTCATTAACAATTTCGCGTACTTGGTTTCGCTCCCCGTAAGATAACCGCCGGGGCTTTGTGAACAAGGGGGCGTCGTGAGTAAGACGAATCTTCATTTGGTGGTTCGGCGGGTCGATGTCCTCGAGTGGGAACTCTACATAATTGTTATTAATTGCTGATAAGACAGCGCTATGCTCAGTTCCTGAAAGACTTTCTCCTAAGCACAACTCCAATTCATCGTCATAAGCATTAATCGCACAAATTTCGCTAAAGGCTTCTTCCTGTATACCTTGGTCGCTTAATAACGTATTACTTTCAGCAGTGGTGTTAACTGGACGAGGAGCCTTACTCAGATATATGTTAAATTTTGTTAATAAGTCACGACCGGCAACGATAGGCCAAGCGATACTTTCCTTGGGCAAGATAGTGAACGTATGTTCTTCAGTATCGTTACAAAATCTGATTCTACATTTAATTTGCCCGAGTGAAGATAATAAGGTGTTTCCGAGGCCCCGGAATCCGGATGGAGTCGGTGGCGCTAAGAATTTTTTTGGAACCATATCTGCGGCTATAAAGCTGACTGGGCTTCCTGTATCGAAGAGGGCGCACATAAAAACCGGTGGGTCACTGGGCCGTCCATCGATCAAAAAGTTCACACTTACGTCTTGCCTTTCGTTGACAATCCATCCATCTGGTTCTTTGAAGTGACGATCGGTTGCAGCTGATGTTACGACGGCTTTGTTTCGGCATTGCTTATATTGGTGACCCGTCTGATGGCAGTTGAAGCAGCCTCCGGTTGGGCGTAGCGGGAATGGGCAGGCTGGTTGGTGATGCCCAAACTGCCTACAGTTATAGCAGCGCAGGGAATCATTGTTGGCGCTGCGTTCTTTTGTTCCGGATGAGGTCGGTCGGGCAGAGATGGTTGACGTTACGGGTGCACGAGTAACGTCGGGGCGTAGTTTTTCGTAATCCTTCAGGAGGGCTTTCAGCTGTACGACCGATTTTGCTGCAAAGCGCATTGCAGCGGTGTTAATTGGATCTCCAATTCCGTCTAATATTATGATCACGAGTTCCTCCTCTGCGATTGAGTTGCCGGCGATGTGGAGCATATCCAGCAGATAGCGCGTGGTAGTCTCGCTTCTCTTCAGTCGCCGAGCTCGCAACTTCCTGTAGATCTCCTCAATGTAGATGGTGACCTTAAAGGTTTCTACTAATTCGGCCTTTAGGTCGTTGTAGCATGCAGCATTAGTAGATTTGGCGAGTAGAGCGGCTGTGCCGGTTAGCAGCCGACGCATACAGAATAGTTTCCCTATGTCGTCTAATTGGTGTAGCAAGAACGTATTCTCTAGGTCTCTCACCCATCGTTCAACGTCCTCACCGTCATCACCACTGAAGGAACCAACAAATTCCTCCAGGTTGGGTGCTCTGGACGAAGGCGGCGATGAGGCTGGTTGCGGCGGCAGCAGTGCAGGTGGCGATTGTAGCAACGGCAATGGAGGTGGCAGCGACGACGGCGGTGGTGGTGGTTGCGACAATGGAAGCGGAGGTGAATGCGACGACGACGGCAACGAAAATGCACCAAGTTTGGCCTCTAGGTTGGCGATTTTCTGCCGTAACTCGAGAGACTCTAATTTGTGTCGCAGT
Organism: Anopheles coustani; assembly: GCF_943734705.1. NCBI lineage: Eukaryota > Metazoa > Arthropoda > Insecta > Diptera > Culicidae > Anopheles > Anopheles coustani. Next base: position 59,189,838 of record NC_071289.1, read on the forward strand.
ACCGCTAGATCTTCTTCCGATGCGGGGACAGTACTTCCTTCGCTCGATGGGCTCACGTCATCAGGAACACGTGTTTGATCCGGCGTTTTAACCTCACTTTTTAACACCGCATGTTCGTAAAGCCGCTTAATTTGGCTAATGGTGGCGGTAGGGGGAACCTCGACTTGTGCATGTTCCAACGCACATACCATTTCTTCTTTTGTTGGCATCTTTGAGGGTGTTTTTGTGGTAAATCCCACTTCTGAGATGTAGAAACTGGACTTTATTTCTACTTTTCACACGGCACACGGAAGACTTCAGTTTCACAAGGCACACGGTATGTCCGACGTCTATGGCGGATCCACTCGAAGTGACGTTTATTTCTGACATTTCTGACAACTTCTTTTACAAGGTGAGTATAGACAAGGTATGCTTACATTCTAAACTACGCGTCTACACTTTCATCAAGTTTTTGCCTCAAAAAGACCCGGCTTTTGCGGAGCCAATTATTTATATCCCCTTAATTACCGAAAAGTTATTAAAAAACTGAATAATTCCGCCGTTTTAAAATGTGACCAAGGCTTTTGAAGCTTGTTGATGCCGCTGGTATTTAGCTTTGACAGCTCGGAGCTCAAATCAAATCTAGTGGTGGAGATTCCTTTCGGGAGGCGAATTTATCGAACCGCATCTGGTCAAGGACTCGTGCCTCAAATACAAATCCCAATCCGGTAGGCTCAAAACTGACACCTTGAGAAGCGTGTTGCACTTTATTCCTACTGTATTAATCTATTAAAAACAAATCTTCTATTTTTCGTTGCCTTGCAATAACCACACAAAAACTCATTACACATGCAGTTGAATTAGATTCGGTTCAAGTCTGAATCAAATCGAGTCCCAAACCAATCAAATCTGATTCGAATCCTATTCGAATCAAATCTTAGAATCCGTCAAATGGATCCAAATCTTAAAATTCTGTTTAGATGGGATTCGAATCTTTAGAATCCGTCTAGGGATCGAATCTTCGGATCTTCCGAGTCCCGATTCTGCCAACACTACTGCCAACTCTAGCGTCTTGTGTAATGTGTTCGACAGGATTGGTATTGTTTGTAAAGCAACTCGTGAATTTTTCACAATTTCCCACAGTTTTCGGTCGTGAAAAAGGCATCTTGCAGTTGAATACGCTGTGCAATAGCGCGCCCGTTCGAAAGTGTATCGTTGTTCCACGATGGAACTCGTCATTTGCCGTGCGTTTAGTGAACTAGCATTCTGATGCGTCAGTGAAATCGCGTTTGTTTTGTTTCGAGATTGTGAAGGTTAAAATATTGGCGAAATCGTTATCAGTGCTCTTCCCGAGGTCGATAAGTTTCTTGTTGAAGTGAGCAGTGCAAGAGTTTGTGGCGAAAGAAATACCGCAACCCCAACGCAATGGCGAGCCAGTGCAGTTCGCAAGATCGGAGCAACCTGGAGAAGTACATTCGCCAGCTGGCAATGAAATCCGCACAAATCATTGTTCAGTCACGGCTGGGCGAGAAAATGTCCACCGAAAGTAATCCCAACTCAACGACAACGGATTGGGTGAGTAAACTGCTACTCAGGGACATTGTATATTATTTCTTTGTTCTTCTATCGCCATCTTACGAGCAACAGGAAGGCTGTAAGTAAGTAGGGCCACATGTTGATAAGCAATGCAGCGTCTTGAATGTTGCGATCATGCACTCGGGAAGTTGCATGCCTCATCAAAGATTTCTTCGTTCATCAAATGCTCTAAGCTCTTCCTGCTCACGATCCTCGGAAAGCCCGTTTCAGAAAAATAAGAAACCTTTCAGTTCCGATGTAACAGGTGCCTATCAATCGATGAATGCATTACGTCACCGCTTGAGCCAGTGGCATTGACAACACATCGATCGATCATAAATCAGCGAAGAACAATACCGACTGGAGATACTGCGAGCATATGGGACCGAACAACAAAAGGTGTAACCTTTTGGATCCATCATCCACCAAGTTGCGCTCCTAGTCCTTTTGCCTTTGCATTGCAGGAAGCAAAAACTTTCCTCGCAAATGTAGGTTAATGGGCGCAGGTTTGATCACATGGAACAACGAGGACATTTGGTCCGTTTGTCCCCGATGTGTTCGACGCACCACAACGAGCGCATTAATTAGCGCAGTAATATTCATTACATTAGAATGTTAAATAAGTAATGAAGAGCCCGATTCGTTGGGGATATGGTTACACCTCAAGCTGAACACGCAGGGGAACACCCAAACAAAAGTCCCTTTAACGTAATATCGGTGTTGGTGATCGGATTAGCATCATCGTATTTATTCGCCATCGTAGTCTCGAAAGTCAGTTTCGACTGCTCCCATATTTTCCCAGACATCATATACAGCAAGTTTTAGTAAATGTGTCAAATTAATATGTCTCGTAGATTTTATCATAGGTTATTTCCGGCAAAGGAGCTAGTCTCTCCTAGCGATTGATTTTATTACCAATTTCTTTGTTGGTACGGATTTACGGGTGCGCTTGATTATCTTGTTAAATGTGAATGAAAGGCCTTAAACGTTAGTCTAGTATCTTAACGAAATTCTTATTTTACATTTCTATGATAATGTGCCAGTTCCAGACACCCAAATGCACATAAATCAATCAAAGCCAAACCACATTTTCCAAAATCGCTCGGTGAACAACACTGATTTTCTTTCAGCAAATCTCGTCAATATCTCTGAAATAATGAAACTAAAACTTAATTTGATGATTGTAAAAATTTCTTGTTGACAGCTTAGCAGCTCCAACAGTCGATTCCGCTCATTTTATTTGTGCATTGTTTACCGAAACTTGGTTATGTTTACATCTCTAAAATACTTCTGGAACTTTGACATAGTTTTCACTATTTTTCGTTTTACTCATTCAGAAATCGTTGATTTGCGTTGTTTTCTTGGAGTTTCTGCATAGTCATTGTGATGGTTGGGTCTTCCAAGAAATGTTGGACCACATTATACGAATAACCAACTCACTTGACTTTTGCTCGTATTCCACCTTTTTATTCAATGTTTGATATAATTTTTCTTCTTTTGTAAAAACTTCATGTTTTCGGTATGATAACCGTTTTCTTTAAATTGATATGGGTTTATGGAAACTTCACAGTGAGAATTAAATTAGAAGTATGATGTGTAATTGATTTTGTGCATCAGTATAAAATTTTTGAAATGGGAAAAGATCGTCGACAGTATGCATTTATAAATGATTATGACAACATTTATACACAAATTAAAAGTCGACGATATGTTTCTATCTAATTAAAAACATGGTACCTATAGTTGTATAACTATAATTATTATATATCCTCGACAATATTATCATGTGCTATATCTTTATGTGTTGTGGGCCTTAAGTAACAACTTACCGATGTTTTGTACGTAGTTATTAATTTGCTAAATTCGAGCCATGAAATTTAGGTGTTTCAGGTGTATACAATTCTCCAAAAAGCCTTCATAAACGCTCGAGGTGCTCAAAGTAGGGTAGGGTACACCGTTTCCATACATAACAAACTCTAGGAATGTAATCGTATATACTGCTGACGACATTTCTTTTTTTAAACACGTTATCAAATCAGATGACTTATGCATACATTTACACAGGATACAGGATCCTCGATTCATTGTTTTGTTTACTAACAAAGAACTTAAAAAAATGAGTACAGCTCATTGGGGAAACTTATTTCGATTAAAATATCAATAGCATGAGCAAAACTATACGCAAAATCGCTCGGTAAGAAATTATTTCATATTTTCGCATTGAAACTCGTTGAATCAAATTTATTTCGACCTTTCCCAGAAACATTACCATAGAACAAACTTTACAAATTATTCTCAAGGTGTTGGAAGCTAGCCTAAAATACTAACTATTTATTTAAATCAAATAATACACAATGAACTTTATCATAAGGCACCAACTGTTTCTCATCTGGCGATAGAATTGAATTCTAATTTTCTACCGATCGATTGGTTTTGCATTTCATTTTGTGTAATAACGGATTAGTATCAGCTTACCTCCCACAATGATGTAACAGCGTTTGGCACCGTAAACTATTGTACAACTTCTAACGTCGCCTTATCTGTCACGTTGTTTTCGTTCGCACTTCAAGCTGTTTCCATTGCCACTTCGTAGAAAGTAAATTGAAAATTATTTACCTTCCACTATCAGCACCCGAAGGTGCACATCTATTACTTTGAAAGCAATGCCACTTTGTAGTGGCATTAGATAATCGAGTAACTGATTCGGTTTGGTTCTGACCGGTTGTGATTTGTGGATGAGCGATTTGAGAAACAATGACGATTCAGGAAGAAGCAGATGTGTAAAGCCGAAAACATCAAACTGAATAAGAAAACATATCTTAGATACGGTCGAATGAAAAATTTGGCTCCCGCTAATTGATGACCGCGTCGTGCATGGTTTAGGCCGTCCGTCGTTCGACTACGCTAATGACTCCCAGCTAATTGCTATCGAATAGGTGCTAGGCCGCCAACGAATCACCGAACCGGATCAAACTAACTTTCCTGCGGGAACGGGTTGCGACTGTACCGTGCGGCGTTAGCACGATTTTCCCATTGCGCAACACGTATTTACTTCGCACGCTGTAGGCTCACAGGAAGGGACAGGTTCCGGCGGAGGCATGATGAGATGATCTAAACTGCACTTGTTTATTGACTCAATAGGTTTTGCAAATAGAAATAAACGGCCAACTGAGGGATCTAAGGGAGAGAGCGAAATGGGAACACCACCGCCGAATCCCTCTAATCACCCGCTTCCGCACTTACCGGTCCACACATTGTAAGGGTTGCATTTCAAGATCTCAAGATTCTAATGTTTGTTTATTCATCTCTAACACCACCACCGCCACTATTCCAACGGAACCGACTCATTCCAGCTTGAACCGGCGCACAATGGCGTCACGTTTCTTTCCTGTGCAAAACAGCGCCCAAAGAGTACCCGGTTTCGCTAGCGGTCATTCGCGACCGGTAATCTTGCCCAGAGGGATTTGTTTGGATTGTCCTTTGGAGTGGGAACGACGATGTAACAGGAGAGGGACAAACGGATGCACCTGCTGCACACACATCATCCCGGTGCACATCAAGTGCACATTATCATCGCGAAGGGATTAATCTGGCAAAAGCGGCACTAAAAGGGACGAACACACACACACACACAGGAAGCCGGGGGTGGCATTAATCATGCTTTCCTATTGCACGTTCAGTGCACTTGACTCGGAGAGAAGATGTTAATCTCCTTCCTCAATGCGCCACAAGTGTGGCAAGGCGCTTTCGTTCTTGATAACGTAATCCTTTGCTTTCGATGCCAGCTCGACTTTTGCCGCGCTTTTTATCTTTCAAGAGGTGTGTGCCCTTTCTATTCCTAGCAAACTATTTCATATCTCACGGCCGTAAAGTGGTTAACTTATGGTTAACTTCAAATTGTTTCACTTTACCAACCCCATTCTGATGAACACCTTTTCCGCACCATAAGGTAAGGCGAGGCAATATGCTCCCCTTAAGCGTAAAACTTTTAAATCTTCACATATGGATTATTCGCCGTCTAATTTGAAATTGTAGAGCAAAATTGCCCAAATAGTAGGTTAGAACGCGACCCGTTAATAATTTATTAATTAGAGCTATTTATCGAGACTAAATATTTTTTACTATCAACAATTTCAACACAAGGATTTGCAATCTATCTAAAAGTGCATCTAACTCCAAAACAAAACTAGGTTTTTTGGAATGCATTTAACATCATACTACTTCTGTATAAAATATATTAAATTAATAATTTGTCAGTTGTGGATACAGAATACGTACAAATTTGGGTTTATTTAGCTAAAACAGTGTCGTACTGAATCAAAAGCAAATCGTGTGACTATGTTTTGATTTTTCTCTTCATCAACTAATATGTAAGGATTATAAATCCAATTCTGTTCAATATTCATTAGGTAATATATTGAAGTACTTGACGAATGTCTGTTTGATTGCAATAATTTATTTTAAAACTGGTTAACCCTTTCAGGACCGTAAGCTATTCAAGACTAAAATTGGCAATACAACATAATATTTTGGCTATTTGGGGTGTAAAATAAGAGAATATCACCAGAAAAACCTAGCAGTATGTGTAGGTTTTTTTATAATTTCATGGGAAATATTTAACCTTATAAACCCTTAAAATAAATAAATAACCAGTATAGCTATGATATCGAAACTTCTTTTAGTTGCTTTCCACTAAAAATTACATAATAAAAATTCTTTAAAAGAAAGATCTTAGCCATTTCTATAAGAAAAATTACAAATTCATCAACTTGCCAAATACTAAGTTTCTGTTGTTGGTTGAACGCACGAATGGTTTAGTTTTTGGGCAATTAATTTTAATAGTTCTTTTTTTTTTTATTCGTTCAGAAAGACATTTGCCGCCTTTGAAATAATGTTTTCTTTGATGTTTCGTTTCAAAAGTATCATTTTGATAATAGTTGAACAAACAGTAACGAGTTTTGTAGATGGGAAAAATATTTGCCTTGGTCGGGAAAGGGTTAAAACTAAAACTGTCTTAGGAAAATGTTACATAGTTTCAGGCATCATTAGTTTTCTTTTTGAAATATTTTAATAAAGAGCTTTGAAATTCATCTAGGATGTATTAGACACGCCAATGAACATATTCTATTATTTCATTTTATTTTAAATGGCTTAATTCAACTAAAATAGTGCCAGTGCCTGTGCAGTTTACTCCTCTTGCCATATTTTCCCTTACTTATCGTTTGTCATCGCGAACCACCGGTACCGGCTCCCGGTCTTTTTTCTGCGGTCGTTGTCTTCTGTCGTACTCTTCGAGCCCTTACACATCTTACGTTTAGGACAGAAATTGCGCAGCAACATTTCACCTTCATTCGCCGGTTCGGGCAAAGAACCGACCGGATTGTCGGAACACTGTCATACAGCCGGCTTGTTTTTTTTGCTACAGGTGAGGTGTTACACTCTTTCTCTCTAGCACCTTATGGATCAAAGGAAAGGTTTCTTTTCGTTTTGCGCGCCAATGAAGCGCAGAATGTGTAAGTCAAAACCGCGCTCGCAGTCAAAGTGCTGATTATTATGTTTTTTAAAACAGGACACGGCGTTAACACGAGACCGGTTTGTTTTGTTCCTTTTGTTGCTCTATATTGCTGTGCAGTTTTTTAAATGTTTTAAACAAAATGCCTCCCATATCAAATTTACTGCCCGGTTTTACTTCCATTCAATGGCTCGTTGAATTTAAATGTTTAAACAAATCTTTCCCAGTCTTAAGTTGAACTTAACCTCTATTTTATTCTCCCGCGATAAAATGACTTGCAACTTCGGGCACTTTTCTCTCACAAAGGTCACCGCCGGTTGAAGATGGCACTATCGTTCGCCACCGGTCACGTCTTGGGCATAAGTGCGTCGCCAGTGGCACTAATATAATTTTTACGTTTATTGGCGAAAACTGGCGTTTTATCATGCGGTATAAATCATTCTGTTTACTCAGCCAGTGAAAAGGGGCGTAGTTTGACCGGCTGAATGGCGTCGACTGATGATTCGCAAGCGAGTACACGTTTATGGCATGCAGTGGCCGATGAAAAGCCACTCGTCTTGATAGCACTATGATAATATTTATGTTTGTTTCCATTGGACTCTGTTGCTCTATGGTCCCGGTTTATGCATACACCGCTTTATGATTTTGCCTTTTATTTATTTCGAATGGACGCACTCGCATCGGATGCAAATGGAATTGCAATTGCAGTTTGTTCTTCTCTCTTCCCACTACGTCCATGTTTTGTCCACCCAGCAATTGTGGGTGGTGATGCACTGGTGTTGGTGGTGTCGCAAAATCACACCACCTTCCACTGATGCGATGCAGTCAACATGGCCGTCTGTTTACCAACCACCGCCCGGGCACAACAACTGACCTTCTCAACCTGGCCGGTTCGGGGTCCGACCGTGGCCAACTCGCGACAGGGGTTTTCCCCCGGTCCGGCCAGAAGGAGCGATGCTTCTTGGCATACAAATTAATGCCACACCAGAATAGAATGCCAAACAAAGGGCCAACGCAAAACAAAAGCAAATAGAAATTAAAATAATGCATCTACAACTAAGCACGATCAGATCTCTTCCATTGGAAGGGAAAAACAAAGTTGAACAAACGACTGAGCTGAGTTGAATTGCGCAAGGTTTCTTTCAGATGTGTCTAGACATTGCCTAATTTGTCAAGAGATGTAAAATATAATGCTTCCAAAAATATAAAAAAAATTATATAATGGTATGAAATTTGCAGTAATGCAATAACAAAAATGCTTATTAATGAAAAAAAGGGTGTTTTGAAAAGTTTGTCGTTTAGCTTTTAGTTTGAGTTTATTTTATTTTTTACATTGTATTTCCACTATATTTGTTAGACATTTTTTTTTTGTAAAAAGAGTGGCGAATGAATTTTCGACTTATTATCTCCAAGCTTAAGCATTTTTGTATTGCTGTTGAAGGCTTTGCTGAAACCATTAGATTTTGGTTTGTTTTCACATTCAATTTTCGAGCGATTCGATTTTTCGTATTTTTCAATTTAGGAACTAATTTTGCTTTTACGTTTGATTGAAACAAATGGCTAACCTAATGGATTTTCCATTCTATTTTATATTGCTGTCATATTTTCAATTAGAATTGGTTTTTTTGGGTCTTTCATTAAAATATCACTATTATAAAAGCATTATTTTACATTCTTGTTTTTTTTTCGAAATAAAAATAGTCTTTTCCATCTTTACTTTTCTTACCATTTATGTTAACTGTTTCACAATTTCACTGCTTTCCTCGAGTGTGCCTTGTGCGAGATCTTGTATTGTGAATTGAAATGTTTTAAAGGGTTTTTTTCTACTTTTACTTCAAAGACAGAGACTGAGAAAGGGTTAATTGTTTCAGGAATTGATGTACTTTTCTCCATGCCAAACATAGTCTTCGTCCAAGTAAGGCATCCACAAGTTATAAGATTCCTTAAGGAGAAACTAACATTACTCTGCGAAGCAAATCCCCTGGGGGAAATGGCATCGCGCCCATTAGAAATGGTGGCTCGAAGTGAATGGCAAGAAAAAAAAAACTCATTTCTGTGAAACCATCAGCACAAACACACCAAACCGGATGGCCACTCTGGCGGGCACATTCCACATATCAATTCATTCAACAATTGCCCGCAACGGCTAGCCCTTAGCGGCTCTGCAGATTCCAAACCCCTCCCCGTACCTCCATCTACGCGCCCATTGCTGTCTTCCTTTTCATCGCTCAAGCAGCAAGCAAGCAAGAGGAAGGTGGATAGCGGCCGAAAGACAGTTGAATGGAAGCTGGGTGATGTTTTGATTCGTTTCTTTGCAACGCCAGCACCACGGCACAAAGTCCACGATGCAACGTGCAACTTGAATGGAATACCAGAAACCACTAGAGGCATCCATTCGGAGAGGTTTCTATGATCTCTCCTACGGTCGTTTCAAAACTTCCAGCGAAACGTGCCGGCGTTGGGCAAATCTATTGGAGGCCGAATGATTTTTCTTGCTGTGAAACAAACGCCCTACAGTGAGGTACCAACGAAATGCATCGGAATCTCACCAATGCTCCATCCCTTTTCCGTTTCTCTATTGATTCTTTAACGATGCCTTTCGAGCGGTGTAGTGTTTTTCTTACATTGAATAAGGGCGAGATGCTGTTGCTCACCTGCCAAGGTCTTTCTCAATGGACCACTTGTGAGTTTCCTCGGCATAGCTGCATTTCGATACGGGTGGAATATCTACTGTATAAGATAGGGCACGTTATTGTGACTGCTTAGTTCAGCGGTCGGCAAGTTGTAACTCTTTCCTCGAATAGAAGTAATTTAAAAATAGATAGTGATTTAATATTCAATGCACCAAAATAGATTTACGGGCTCAAGCAATAATAAAGTAAGTAATAATGGAAGAAAGCATCGAGAAAATAAATTTATCGTAATTTATTTCATTCAGCATTCCTCTAGCTGTCATCTTTTAGCTTAAAAATGACTGAAGTAATTTAAATAAAGAAGTTAAGATAAAGAAAGAAATGCAAACAACTACAATCAATAGTGGAACTATGAAATTACTTTTAGAACAGAGTCAGAACAGAACACTGCCCGGAATATTAACAACCGTGCAGGATAGCCCCCTTTTGTCAATAATTTCCAGCAAAATTTAATAACTTCTGCTTTCTTCTCTTCTGCACGTTGCTTTCATACACAAGCAACACTTGTTGAAGATGGCTTTTGGAATGTAGTATTACACTCGCCAATCAAAAACCGTATTGACAGATGAAAGCGCTACATTTTGGCATTACTTAACAGGTAGACTGCCATGGTTCATCATTTTTGACAGGTCATAACATAAAGGCTACAATAATTACATGCACTAATTCTTGGGGAAGCTTAATCTTTGCTTGGTTTTCTAAATAAGTTGGTGTAATAAATTTTCCAAACTATTTAAATTTTAATTAACACGTTGCGTACCAAGCGTTTTTAGCACAATTTTTAGTATAATCTTTTAAATTACATTTTTTTATAATATTTGTTAAACCGATTGTTTTCGAAGGCCAAGCTAAAAGTTTAGCTTCCCAAATAACTTATTTTTAATATAACTATAATTTTTATGTTGCATTTTCATTTATTTATGGATCAAAAACTTTTTCGAACTAGTTACTGCTGTCACCCATATTTGGGTGACGCGGTACGGAACATGTTACAAATATTGTTCTAAAAAATTGTGTTAAAAGCGCTTGGTACTCAACGTATTAAAAGCTATTCTGTTCTTATAGGTTACAAAGGATTCAGGATTTAATGTTGCTTCAATATTAATTATTCAATAGATTCATCAATGTTGTAAAAATGGTTTTGGTTCTACAACGGTTGCCGACCACTGGTTTGCACTAAGGGCCCGACGATGGTATGCGTGAGTTTCCACCTGGGGACTGTTTTTGAAGCGTGCGTTGCTTGTCCAACTGCACGTAGGCCAGAGACATAATTCGATGCTGTTGTGCTGTCTCGCTTATCCGGCCTCGGCAGGGGTGACCCTTTTTTACAATTCATCATCCCACAAACAACTGGTTCCGAACCGGATTGAAAAACCAATTTCGTAAACAATCTTATCACGTACATGACTTCTGATACGTTTCTTACGTTACGTTGTCTACCCAAGGAAGGGGATCACGCACGCACGCACGCATGTACGGGAAAAACTTCATAGTGGAATTTTCCGTCGATCTAATCCAATGCAGGGTTTGTGTTTCTTGGGTTTTACGCTTAGATGTTGTTTATTTGGGTTAACCATTACGAGATGTGTCACTCTAAATCTTGGCTAAGCGCTGGCATGTGGAATGTATGCGTACGTGACTTGACAGTTTTCCGATAGGTTTATTACCTCCCCCTTGCAACCAAAATCTAGCTCTACCTTCCCTTAAAACCACTAATGTGTCACAATATGGTTATTAATTTTTAATGACTGGTCAAACTATAGCAATTTCAGGTAATTTGAACTTCGGGTGTACACAGCATGGCGAAGGTCATCCGGCAAGTTGTTTAGGTCCCCAAGGTCACCCGAAATAGGCTCAAAATGTAGTCGGCAAATCCGACGCATCGTTGCCGCACGCACTTTCCCCGCAGCCACCCTCCCGGGGGCGGGTTCAACTTAATCCGTCAGTGTCATTGACCGACACGTGGTCCTCAGATTGGCAACCGTCTGGAGTTGTTCTGAAGGGAGAGAGAGACATCATCTGGAAGAGAAAGGAGAGAATCCTTGCCCGTATGACGAAGCCTTTGGGTAGAAACAATCGGTATCGGCAATGTACTTCCCTATGTTCTCGTTGTGTTTTCGCGAGCGAATTGAAGAGTTGAAGAATTGAAGAGCACCTTCGCCTAAGGATCGGTTGTTGGAAGTTCTCTACAGAATCTTTAGGAATCTCCGCCATCCCATTTTGGGGAGCCCATTATGGGCATGCGCCGTCACAAGCTCATGGGATGGTTGCCACCAAGTTCCCTCCAATGCGTCGGCAACGCAAAACGCCACGTCTGGCGTTCGTCTGGCGGGTGTGTGCATCGGCACGTGGACTATGCGAGTCCCGAAAAAAAAAACTAGAACCTCTCCCGAAACGCGTACGCGTGAGGGGAGAAGAGAGTACTATGTGCGTATCGTCACGTCGACCACATCACGGTTGGCTGTTTGTGGGACCAGCATAAAGTACGCGGCTTGTTTTCTTCATCTTCCACTCCAAGGACACTCCGTAACGGAACATAGTAAACACCTCGGATCTTCGCTATGCTACAAACTTTAACCACGACCAAAACAACAACAGCACTAGGACACCAAACCAAGGCCCTGGAGGTAGAAATAGAACTACCTTAAAGCGCGGATGAGTTGGCCAATTTATACACCGACCAAGGATTGTTTTTGGCTTGTTTTCGACAGTGTGACCCTGGGAAGGGCTTCTACGTCGCAAGGGTTTCACGATTGTAACTCCCGAAAAACAACCGGAATACGGAGGAGATTGGGGACACGTTCTTGGAACGTGTTACACCTCGCAAGACGTATTTTTGTTAATCGAGCGCATAAACATGTTTACAGCATCGTATCTTTGTTTTGTTCGATGTATTTTTGTCTTCAATAATGCTCTTGTGCTGGCAGTTCGTTTGAGTACTTTGTGTCAATGTTGTTTGCATTGCCATTGGTCCATGGAAATCGTTCGGCAAATTTTCCTTAAGACAATTTTTAAAAGGAATAGATGTATTTCAACTCCCAAAGCACATCTTGCTACACAGCCTCCAAAAAGGCGCCCCAACACCTACGCCATAAAAGCGGGAGTGGAAAGTAATCCTCTCCACCCACACATATCACGACCCTCGAAATGAGCTTGCGGGCCGATTTTCCCGGCCGTTGCGAATGCGTGGGTGGATTCGGGTTGGTTTGGTTCATTAGACATAATAAATCAGCCCCACTTTCCCAATCCGTTCCATTTTCTTTCCACACCCACGTCCCGAAGTAAAGTGCACAAAGTTGCACCGTGGTCCAAGTAAGTAGGAGATGAATTATCTGACAGATGAACAGTGGGCGTCTTTACTTGGGTTACTTATGTGATTTTCGAAAAAAAAAATCCGCAACAAACCATTAGGGATTTGCTTGCGGTTGCATGGACTGCTCCGTTGTTCTCTGTGTCGCTGTGTCCAGATGGGAACGGTGGTTTTCCAATTTCCACCGATTTCTCCTCGAGAATTGCTCGGCTTGCGCTTCCATGCCGAGATAAACGGATCACTTCAATCGCTGCCCACGTCTCAACTGGAGCAATCTTCGGTCGCTACGTTTGTCAGAAGCCAGCCGAACATCGATCAACGCCGCGCGCCATACGGTCGAGGAGAGCTGCGAGCTGCCTGCCTTGTCTGCTTGTTGCCTTTTTCAGGGGTTTCTCTTAATGGCCTTGGTTTCACCGCCCTGTACCAATTCGGCGAGGCTCTCGTGCTACCTCTCCCAGCCGCGTCATGATTGCTACCGTTTGCTACTGTTGATGGGTTTTTACAGTATTTTTCCCTCTACTTTACCTCGTGCCATCCGATTTCAAGAACACAATCAGACGGTTTGTCATTTTTGTTTTAGGAATTAGAACGGGTTTTAATGTGTACTGTGGACTTCATTTTGTACCAAACAAATTGTGAATGAATAAATTAAAGAACGTAGTAAATTGATGCTACGAAAAGTAATATTCAGACTTGTAGAACAAAATTACAACCGATGCTGCTAATAATATAAAATATTGCTGATAATCGTTTAAAAACATTACAAGAGTTAACAATACAAGAGCTAAGAGTAACTGTCGAGCAATAAGAACATGAAATTATGATTTTTGTTGTTGATTATGATTAGTTTTGTTTCAGATTGATTGAGATTGTTTGAGCATGATCAAGATTAAGATTGTACTTTTACCCTTGAGAAATAAGTGAGATTAAATGTTTAATTCGCTCCCAAATATAATATTTAACTAGAATAAATCGATATTAACATTTAGGGCACATTTTTATTTAAAATCAGTGTAAAAATTGATCTCCTTTCTAGTGGGCTAAAGTTACATACATGGGCCAAAACTCCCGCACTAACGTTATATAGACTTGAGAAAGACTGTACGCTGGTGCAGCTTTGTCGCGCATCGAAGGTGCATCGTAGCAGCATAAAATACGTGGCGATGCAGTCCGACACACATACACGCATCCTTCGGTGAACGACGATGCAGTTGCCTTTTTCCTTTGTGGGCAAGATTTTCCCTCACCCTCCACCACCACCTCTCTCTTTTTCACATTCACCAAGCATATTGGTATCGGGTTTCTTTCGTTGTTTCGTCCCTACCTCCAAGCGCTTGGCCCAGTTTTATACTGCAAAGCAATGGAAGACGATTATGCTATGCAACGTAAGATGCACTCCAACACCATTTGTGTGTGTGTATGTGTGTGTATAATGGAAAAAGAAGCGCCCGAATGAAGTGCGTAAATGTTGTACCTTTTTTACCCTGTTATACCTCTTTCCCATTTTCTCGAACAGCTACGACTGTTGTTGCCCATTATTTATCTCCTTCACATCGACCACCAGCATAAATCGGTCGTCTTCGTGTTGGTGCTATGCTCCGCCAGCTAGAGAGGCTTTCCATCGGTGTATGTATGCGTTTCGGGTTTTTCTGCGCTGAGTTCATAACACCATCGTAGAAAAGTGTTTCCATCTCGCGGGGCGTTGGAACGCTTTTTCTGCTCTCTCCGCAAGCGGCAGCATTTCAGTTCGCTTCGAGACCACGTTGTCAACGTACAGGTTTTACAGACGCGTAAGTGCCGTGTATCTGAGCTTCAAATTTCGGTGTTTAAAAGGTGTGAACTTTGGTTAATTATTAACGAGAGATTAAAATTTGTGAGGTGTTTTTTTGGACGAATCGAATTTATGGTGTCCGTGGTTTCCAAATGGCCACTGAGCTCGTGCTGAAACAATATTTTCTGGATCATTCTTGTGCATATGCTTGCCGTTAAGTGCTGGTAGAACGAACATAATCATCGGCCAGAACAGTGGAAGTGTCCGCTTTGTGACGTGTAGTGGCTTTTGTAGCAGAAGAATTTAGGTTGGAAAATCAATTGTGTAGAAATCCTATGCAAAAACTCTATTGGATTGGTGTTTAGCGATTTAGAAAAACCTCAATTGCGTTACAAACCTAAAAAAAACCAGTGTTTGTTGAAAATTGGATAAAAGGGCTTACAAACTACGCCGGAAAAATCTCTTCATCTCATCACGGGTAAGCGCCGCTACTCCTACCATAAGCTCAACGTAAATCTCCTCGTACACGAAAACGCCGCTAGGGACATGGCGTCGCGCCAATATGCCGCCGTCCTTCCACGCTGAAGCCAACTGTCAAGCCTTGCTCGCGTGCTCTCCTGAATGTCCTTTCACTCTCGCAGTCTCTCCCGTGCAGAGTACATTTCCTCGGCAGTGTCACACACGTGTTCCACGGGGTCCCTGTTATATTTTTCCGGAGCAAAACTCTGGACCGTACCGATGAGTACGATTCGGCGAAAATGTGATGACTCATCCGCCATTGCACAACGCCCACAACGCACCGGTCCGTCGTGTTCTCCTGGCAAAGGGGAAAGCGATTTTTATTCCTCCTGCCAGCGAATTATCCTCCCATGCCCCGTCTCGATGGGGAACATGCCGAATGTCTCTGCGGTGACATGGAGTGATTCTAAAAATGGCAATCCAGCAAAAACGCCGCTCCCTTTTTTAGCCGGTTCACATTCTCTTGTTTTCTGGACTTTTTTGGTTTATCCTGTTTGCCTCGTGCCGAGAAAAAAGACCTACGGTTTTTCTTTCGCCAGCGAACAAGGTGAACGAAAATGTCCGAAATAGCAAAAACATCATTTTGTCGTACAGTTTTGGAAACCAGTTTGCCTTTCGCCCATGTTGGATGTGGAACAAACTGCAAAATTCATTAAAAATAGCTTGCAGATAGCTGTTTTTGGGTGTTGTTGAATTTCGGAGAAGGCCCTTTTAAGGGCTTTTCGTAACCAGATTGTTTAATCAAGTTACTGGAGCTTTTTGGAGGTAGTTTTATAATATTTTATTTTCATAAGTATTAAGATTGAAGTCAA